>NC_003279.8:11264375-11580468 GCF_000002985.6 Caenorhabditis elegans | reverse complement strand
TTTTTCCAAGTATTAACCAATTTTAAATTGTTGTTTTTTTTTTATTTAAAAGTACAAAAAAACAAAAGTAAACCTACAGTAGTTCTTTAAAGGCGCACGCTTTTATTTTAAAGTTCGGGCCCTGTCGCGCCAGGACCTCACTTCACATAGGGAGCATGCACCTTTAAATTGGTACTGTAATTTTTTAAAAAGATTGTTTTAATAAGTCGATTGAAAAAGAAAGTTATTAAAAAAGAGTACAATTAAATAGAACAGCAACAGAAACAATTGAAATCTACTTACTTTTCAGATTTACGTAAAAAAACTCGAGCGCATTGCCGATTGTAAGGAATTAAATTTGCTGTGCGATCAACTTCAAGCTGCTATCGAAGGAAAAAATGGCGAAATTATTAAAACTTGCGAGATTTTTATCGACAAATTCACCCAGAAATTCGAATCGATCAGTAATGGTTCAACGTCCGATTTTCATAGGCTTCGGTTGAAGGCTCCGGAGCGTGATATTCCTTCTTCGTCTACTCTAACAATTGAGAATTAATTTCCATTTACGTATTTATTTATTGTGAAGTTTTAAAGTTTTAAATTACAATTTCCATAATAAAAGTTTATTATAACATTTTTTTTTCACACTGTCAGTTTGTGTTACCATTTACTCAACATTTCTCTAGACCCTCTTTTGTAACTGTGATCGCCGCCCGGTTAGCTCAGTCGGTAGAGCACCAGACTCTTAATCTGGTTGTCGCGGGTTCGAGCCCCGCATTGGGCTTATGTTTTTTTTTTCTCAAATTTTAATATTTAAATTTTAACTCTCTCATCGATGTGCCTTGCTGAATAGAAAATGATTCAACAAAACAAATATAAAATGAACATAATTTTTATTCGAATACTAAAAAAACTACTAGGAACAAAAAAAGGAGGATAGGCTGCTATAAACGGGATGTTTAGAGAAAAATAACAAAAAAACCAGGGAAAAACAAGATCAATCAATAAATCAATGATTACTGAACATTTCGGAGAGTCGTTGTCTCGAATCAGTGCTCGATAAAGTCCACGCAGCGGCGATACCCAATCCAACAAGTGCTCCAACTCCGGAAGCCTTCAATCCATGCGGTGATCGATAAATTGCTCCGGTAAGTGCTCCGGCTCCAAATCCATTAAGCTCATCCTCAGCACGTACCGATCGGAGCCCGATTTCCAGCGCTGAATACATAAAAACGATTGCTCCAGACGGTTGAGCAAATCCTGAGCCATGCTTCATCGTTGCGTTCACCATACGTGTCATCCATGGTTTTCCGACCATTTTACGGGTTTCCGGGTTCATAAGCTCACCGAGAGCTCCGCGAGCACATCCAACACCGAATGCTCCGCCGACGGCCCATCTGAAATTCGGAAAATGAAAAAAAAATGACTTTTAGACCGATTTTTCTCCATTTTTACCCGATATGTCCTAGCGCGAATTCGAATTTTCCCTTTCCAGCAACACCTCCTTCCGGCATAATGTATTGCGGCTGCTGAGAAGCAAACATTGAGGGATCCATCTGCACATAGGGTGTCATTTGCCGGGAAACTCCTACTCCAGCAGATTTCAGTTGATCCAAGGCGAGGACGGGTGCCGCCGGGAATGGAGAATGATCCGGCACTGATGGTTCTGGCTGAAAATTGATAATTAGAAGTTTCAGTGGATTTTCCAGACGAATTTACCGCTGGAGCATCGAATCCCGGCACGGAGAAGTTCATTCCGGCACTGAGATCGATCGGAGCAGCGGACACTTCTGCTGATGACGATGGAGTGTCAGTTGGGTTACCGCCGAATCCGAACCAACCCATTTTCCTGGAAGTTTGCAATTTAGGATTACATCATTTTTCGAGTTTTCGCGATTTTAAGCAGTTTTTACAGGTAAATTTGAACAGAATTTTTATTAAAAGAATCCTCATTTCACGGGCTATCGGATAATATGAAAAATAGTTGGAAAATTCGAAAAATCGCCCGGAAAATTATCAAAAAAGCTTAAAAATGCAATTTTAATTCGAGAAAATTGCACAACGACACTCCGAAATAACGCTTCCTGTGCCGCTAAACAACGCGCGCGTGCGGGATTTCGGAGCTTCGTTGCCAAAACTTTTTCTTTTTTTCTACATTTTTTACGAGTTTTCGCGAGTTTTCCCCAAAAATTTCGTCATTTTTTCAGTTTTGTGATGATTTTTAATGAAAAACTTAAAAAGAGCGAATTTTCGTTAAAAATGAGTTAAAAGAAAGATTTATAAGAGAAATTAGAGGATTTTTATTTTTTTAATCCGAAAAATTAAATTCTTGACTTTTAAAAACTCATTTTAAAGTGAAATTTCACTTTTAAAAACTCGTTTTTCGCATTCTTCCTTGTGTCAACTGTTCTAACCTGCGAAGTCCACGTAAATATCGGCGATTTTCCCTCGAAAAACTGATTTTTGTCCCGTTTTCAGCGATTTTTTGGTTTGAAATCCATTTTTTGCCCTTTCAAACCCAATTATTTTTCCAAACTTAACCAGAAAATTCCCTCAAAAATCACAAATATTTCCCTTATTTTCAAAAATCAAATACTATGTCAACAAATCAAAGACCACGGCGCGCGTGACATCAAAAAACAACCAAAAATCTCTATTTTTGCGTTGAAAACAGCAATTTCAGCACGGAAACAACCAAAATATTGCAATTTCAATAATTTTAGACTGAAAAAAAGCCAAAAATTCAATTTTTCAGGCCAAAAACCACAAAAAATCACAAATTTCCCGTATTTTCAGCTCCAAAAATCAGTCACCTGGTGTGTTCCAAAGTTCACAGAATGTTCTTTGTGTGATCCCTGCCGTCAACTGTCTGCGTCTCTCGAATCTCACCTATTTCTTATCTTTTTTGTGTGCTTCGCCATCGCGATTTCCGTCATTCCGCAGACTTTTACCCCCCCCCCCGTTTCTCGGCTGATTCCCTCGTCAAATAGACAATTTTCAGACACTTCAAACCGAAAAAATCACGCAAAAATGAGAATCTGGTCTAGCGAACACATTTTTGAGTAGGTTTTTGAATAGAAAATCAGATTTTTTTCGGTAAAATCATCGGCAAATTGGTTTAAAAACTAGTTTTTCCCCGTAAAATTCCATCAGAATGTTGAAAGGAATCTCTGTGTCGATTTACGCGGCTCGTGTAGTCCCCGTGGAGAAGATTTCACGGTTTTGGCTAAAACACTTGATTTTGGACATTTTTCGCTATTTTTTTTTAGAATTAACATTCAAATTGCTATTTTATTTATAATTAAGAGCTTTTTTTTGGTGAAAATCGCTTAATTTTACTCCAGAAACATTAAAAAATCGGTGATTTGCGTGTTAAATACGAAATAATATAGCGAAAAAGTCCAAAAACCAAGCTTTTTAGCCAAAAACTGTAAAATCTTCTCCACGGGGACTACACGAGCCGCGTAAATCGACACAGAGGTTTGCAAGTCGAATTTTGATGAAAATGTAAGGTTTTTCAGTGCTAAAACTTGAAAATTTCCATTTTTGGATTGATTTTTTCAATATTTTTCATAAAAATTCAAGTTTTAACCCATTTTTCATCGAAAAAAACCAAAAAAAATCAAAATTTCAGTCACGAATGGGAGACAGTAGCCCAAGCGGCATTCCGAAAATATCCAAATCCGCTGAATCGATCAATAACCGGAATTGATGTGGTCAAACAGACACTTGAAGCCGGAAAAATACTCACAGAACGAATTATTCAGTCGCATTTTAGTATTCCAAGTTGGGCGACGAAGGTAGAATTTTTAGCGTAAAAATCGGAAAATTTGAGCTAAAACCCTGAAAATATACGTAAAAGTTCAATTTTTCATCCTAAAACCGCCAGCTTTGGGATTTTGAGCCTAAAAACATGAAAATCTGTTCAAAATTGCAATTTTTCATCCCAAAACCCCTCAATTTTAGCATTTTAAGCCAAAAAACCATCAATTTTATGATTTTGATCCTAAAAATCCTCAAATTTATTTTTTAAATTGAAAAATTCCCAAAAATTTTAAAAAATCAATTTTCCTCCTAAAAACCTGAAAAATATGCTTAAAAGTGCAATTTTTCCTCGAAAAACCCATCTAAAATCGATTTTTTAGCTTTGAAATCTGAAAATCCGTCTAAAAAATCGTTTTTTCAGCCGAAAACTGTCAATTTGAGCATTTTCACCTGAAAAATCTAAGAATTTTACGAAAAACTTGAAATTTGGTTTGAAAATTCGATTTTCTATCAATTTTCTTCCAGAAAATCTTAAAATTCCCGAATTTTTAGGTTCAAAAACCTAAAAATTTCGGTAAATTCGATTTTTTTGCAGTTTTTCAATCGAAAAACCAACAAATATTGAATTTTTTAGCTTTAAAACCTGAAAATCTGCGCAAAAATGCAATTTTTCAACGAAAAAACCCTCAATTTTAGCATTTTGAGCCTAAAAATTTGAAATTTTCTTCAAAAAACTCCATTTTTCTCATTAAAAACCTCTTTAAAACCTGAAAATCCGTTTAAAAAATCGGTTTTTCCCGACTTTTCTGGATTTTTACACTTTTTAAAAACTTCCTGCTTTCTCTGGTTCACATCAGCTGTTGTCTGTTGCCTGATCACTGATTTCTGAGTATTTTCATGTTAAAAATAGCTTTTTGTCTCGAAAATTTCCGAAAAAATGCGGCGATTTTTCGTCCAAAAATTGAATTTTCAGCGTCGTTTTTTCTCCAAAAAATTCCCATAAAAAATCCGAATTTTTGCAGCTCACCGGCTTCTCTGGAACACAATATTCACACGAATACACAGTTATTGATCCGACGAGGAAGGAATTCTCATTGACAACCAGAAATGTCAGTTTTTGAGCTGAAAATGTGCATTTTTCGGCGATTTTATAGTTGAAAACGGCGAAAAATGTCGATTTATTGATGAAAAACAGCTCAAAAATGGCCAAAAAATTTGGTTTTCCGATTTTCAGAGAAAATTTTACTGAAAAATAAACGAATTTTCCAATTTTTACTGAAAAAAACCGGAAAATGACCCGAAAATAGTGAAAAAAAACCTTTTAAAAAAAAACCAGTTTTTCCAATTTTCTGAGGAATTTTTATGCCAAAAACCCAAAAATTCACAAAAAAATTTATTAACAAGCCATTTCCCCCTGTTTCAGAGCAATTTTCTTTGAAAAAAACCCAAAGAAGTACTCAAAATAACTCAAAAATCAGTTTTTTTTCCAATTTTCAGATCAATTTTTATTGAAAAAAACCCATAAAAGTACTCAAAATAACTCAAAAACCAATTTTCAGAGCGATTTTTCTGCGAAAAACTCAAAAATTTACAAACAAAATACCTAAAAAACCTGGTTTTTTCCCATTTTTGAAGCAATTTTTACTGAAAAAAACCCCAAAATTACCCGAAAATAAATTAAAGCTTTTGCCTATTTTCAAATTAATTATTCTGCCTGAAACCAAACAGTTGACTACAAAATTGCACCAAAAAATTTTTTTTTTCAACGATTTTTTCGTCTAAAAATTGCTCAAATGAGCTCAATTTTTGAATTTTTACCGAAAAAACAGAAAAACCCAGTTTTTTTTTCAATTTTCAGAGGAATTTTTATGCCAAAAACTCAAAAATTCACAAAAAAAATACAATTAGAGCAATTTTTGCAGAAAAACCCTAAAAAAGTACTCACAATAACTCAAAAACCAATTTTTTCCAATTTTCAGAGCATTTTTTCGCCAAAAACTCAAAAATTACCCGAAAATAATTTAAAAAACCATTTTCCCCTGTTGCAGAGCACTTTTCTTTGAAAAAACCCAAAAAAGTACTCAAAATAACTCAAAAACCAATTTTTTCCGATTTTCAGATCAATTTTTAATGAAAAAAAAAAACGAATTTTTCAAATTTTTACTGAAAAAAACCGAAAAATGACTGGAAAATAGTGAAAAAAAACCTTTTTTTTTCAATTTTTAGAGCAATTTTCACTGAAAAAGCCCCAAAAATTCACTCAAAAATAATGAAAAAACCAGTTTTTTCCGATGATCAGATCAATTTTTAAGCCAAAAACCCCAAAAATTCACAAAAAAATGCAATTAGAGTAATTTTTACTGAAAAAAACCCGAAAATTTGCCAATTTTCAGTTAAATGGCTCATCATTCCTGCGTGTCGACGAAAAGCTGACATATACACCGGCTCATGAGGATCCAAATAAAACAATTCTTAAACAAGATGTTATAGTCACAATTACACTTCCAGCATTCGCCGATTATTGTGAAAAAACATTTTTAAGCATTTATTCACAAAATGCTAATAAGGTACAGTTTTTGCGGAATTTTATTATGGGGTTATTCAAGTAATTTAGCAAAATGTATTTAAATACATGTTTTTATTTACTTGAATATATTTTTAGGCTCAAAATGCTAAAATAAGGCTCAAAATGCTAAAATCGAGGGTTTTTTCGTTGAAAAATTGCGTTTTGAACAGATTTTCCGGTTTTTTGTGACGAAAATTGAGTTTTGCGGAGAAATTTGAGGTCTTTTTAGACTAAAAATGCTAAAATTGAAGATGTTTTGATTAATAAAAAATGCAATTTTGAACAGATTTCCAGGTTTTAAAGCTAAAAAATGCAATTTAAACGGCTTTTTGATGGAAAAAACAGGAAAAACATCGAATTTAACCAGATTTTCCGGTTTTTAATAAGAAAAATCGAGTTTTTCGGAGAAATTTGAGGATTTTTAGGCTCAAAATGCTAAAATTGAGGGAATGTGGGATGAAAAATTGGAATTTTGAACAGATTTTCATGCTTAAAAATTAAAAAATTCAATATTTGTTGGTTTTTCGATTAAAAACCGGAAAAAATATCGAATTTAAAAAGATTTTTAGGTTTTTTGGAGAAATTTCAGATTTTTAGGTGTGACGTAATTTTTCTACACTTTTTTAATTTTCCGACATTACTTGAATAACCCCATTAGGCAAAAAATCGTGTGTTTCGCGCTTTTTTTCTCGAAAATTCGGTGAAAAATGCGGTTTTTTTTTTTGAAAATTTGGAGAAATTTAAACAATTTTCCGCAATTTCTCGGCGAGTTTTATAAAAAATCCCAATTTTTCTGCAAAAAAAATGAATAAAAAATCAAAATTTTCAGGGTCGACAAGGTGTGGAATGGGTGATTGATCATTTGAAAAAGGAGTACGAGGCGATTTCTACAAAGGTACAAAAAACCCACAGATTTTTTTAGCAAGTTGTCGAAAAATCTATAGGAAAAAAATTGCAAAAATTGGTTCATTTTTTGCAGAAAAAATTTTTTAAAAAATTGAAAAATTGGCTCATTTTTTGCCAAAAAAATTAAAAAATTAGCTCATTTTTTGCCAAAAAAATTGAAAAATTGGCTCATTTTTTGCCTAAAAATCCAGAAAATTGAAAAATTTTAATCAAACACCCCACAAAAAAACACTGAAAATCTCGAAAATTGACAGAATCCTATCAATTTTTTTTAAAAAAATGGTTAGAAAATGGCAAATTTTCATCGAAATTCACTCTGAAAATAAAAAAAAATTGGCTGAAATTCTCTGAAATTTCATAAAATTTCACTAAAATTTTGAATGAAATGTTCTCTGTACGTTCATTAAATTGATTCCCCTGATCACTGACAAACACCTGATAGTGATAAGAATTTAGAAGAATGATTGTACATTGATCATTCTTTAAACTGAGAAAAAATGACGATTTTCCGGTCAAAATCGCCCACCAAAATTCAGTGAGAATTCCGGTTTTTCAAGGGGCGAAATTGCAGATTTTAATACAAAAAATCTTGTAAAATCGGAAATTTTAGCTCAAATTTCTTCAAACTTTCGTATTCCGGCGGCCAGAATACCCTGAAAATTTTGCCCAAAATGCAGCTAATATCACCAGATTTTCACTGAAATTTTCCCGCTATTTTCAGTTTTCAGGTGAGCTCCGAAGTGCACGAAATGTCTGAGAAGGTGCTCCGATCATTTGGAACGACTTCTTCTTCTTCGCCAAAACCATCCACGCCGCCGCCGCCGTCCACTTAAGAGAAAATCATAAATTTTTTTTACAAAATATAATATTTTTTCATAGATTTTCTCTAGCTATTTTAGTATTGATTTTTTTTTCTCGTGCATCCTGATGCCCCCCGGCTTTATTTCCCAGTTTTTCACTGAATTTTTAGGCCCGAATTCCTCCCAGTTCCAGACAATTCTTCCCTTCCTTCTGACTGTAATTTTCCTCCCCCGCCGCACGGGTTGCCCCCCCCCCCCCCATTCATTTTTCTCACACACAAGATTTTCGATGTTTCCCTGATTTTTTTTTGCTTATTATACGTTTGGCGGAAATAGTCGACGAATGAATAATATCGAAGAGAATATAATGTGACATTTTTATTGGTAATTTACAAAAAAAAATTAGGAATCAAAAGCCTAAATAGCTAAGCCTGAGGACTTAAGCCTAAGGACCTAAGCTTAAGGAGCCGAGCCTAATAGTCTAAGCCTAAGGATTTAAGCCTAATGATCTAAGCCAAGGACCTGGGCCAAAGGATTGAAGCCTAAAAATCAAGCCTATAGGCCTAACCTTACGGATCTAGGTGTGAGGATCTGAGCCCAAAGACCTAGGCCCATGTATCCAAGATTTATGGCTTTAGCCTAAGGGCCTAAACCTAAGTATCGAGGCTAAAGATCTAAGCCTAAGGACATAAGCCCTAGGACCTAAGCTTACGGAGCCAGGCCTAAGGACTTAAGCCTACGGACCTAGGCCTAAAGATCTAAGCCTACGAACCTAAGCTTAAGGATTCAAGCCTAAGGATTCAAGCCTAAGGGCCCAAACTTAATGAGAAAAGCCTAAAGATCTAAGACTTCGGATCTCAGCCTAAAGGCATCCACAAGGACAGCCGGAGCCCGTAGCGTAGGTCCCAGACTGAAATTTTCGTGCCCGTGGCCGAGTTTTCTTGCGGCCACCCACGTCATCAGTCCAGGTGACTCTGCTCATATCCGGTTGAATTGTCATGAAATTCATGTCTTTTTCATTAAAAATCAACCAAGAACGCTAACGAAACATCCTCGAGGGACCGCTCGAACTACACCTGTCGCGCTTTTTATCGCTATTTCTACTTTTTTTTCGTTTGCGATAACTTTCATGTTAGCTATAATTTTGGCTTTTTTTTCGGAAAAATGGGAAAACCCCCCATTTTCTAATTGATATGCCGACTTTTTAAAGTTGAAATTTATATAGAATTGTAGAAAAATATTAGTACTTTTTGAAAATCATTTCACTTTTGGTTAGAAGTTTCGAGATGTCCCAGCCGTCCGGGCCACCTATTGGCTTCTCGAATCCGGACTACATTCCGCCGAAGGCCTTGGATCTTCTGAAACCTGCGCTCACGATACGGGCCCCGCCAGAGGAAACAGGGATGCTGGGCGAGCTTCAAGAAGGTTAGCAACTCGATAAGCCTGTTAATTTTGCACAATTTCTCTCATTTCAGATGTTCTGCAAGTTCTAAGCCTTCCGTGTAGGCACACAAATGCCTGCCTGCCTGCCTGCCTCCAATCATTACCTATTCTGTGCTCTTTTTAAAATAAAACAAATAATTCAATTAAAACCTTTTCATTCCATAAATACTAGAATTCTAAAAACAAATTCCCACTGCTCCGCCGTATCACTGTTGCTTCACCCAAGTCGTGTTGTTCTGAAAAAATGTACTACTTGTGTTTGATATCTTATAACTTGGCTCATCTACAAAATATCAAAATGTGCTCAACTACAACATTGTAGAAAAATACTTGCTAAATACTTTGTTAGTTGACAATTTTTTGATAAAACAAAAAATACCAGAGATATGGGCTGTTGAAGAAATTGGTCGATGCACCATGTCTCAGAAAATCGCCTTCAAGAGCCCATAACTTTTTTCAATTTTGAGGTATCGAAAAGATTTAAACTACAAAATTGTAGAAAAATATATAATAAACATTTTGCTAGTAAGTAATTTTTTGATAGAAAAAAAACAACAGAGATAAGAGCTGCCAAAGTGGTAAGGTCGATGCACCCATGTCTCAGTCGCCTTGTCGCCTTTGGGAACCCACAACTTTGTTCATTTTTGAGGTATCAAAAAGTTCTTAACTACATTATTGTAGGGAAAATTATAACAAGTATTTTGCTAGTTGACAATTTTTTGAAAAATCTGAAGATAAGAGAGTTATATTACTCACAAAGTACCCAGCACACACAATCAATTGGTTTTTTCCGACCAAAGCTCGAGTCATCACATAGTAGAATGGTTTGTTGAACATGAGCGCTTCTGGAAATGAAAGCTTAGAAATTTGAAAAAGTAATGATGGACTTACTAGGATCCTTCAAATCGAATTCGTGATTCTCATGGAGCCACTCGAAGCTGGGCTCATCGTGGTTCAAGTGGTTCTCGCGGTAGGTGAGCAATGGATTAATATTCATTTTATTATTGAATTCCTTTGTCGGATCTGAATGAAATGTTTTAAAAGTGCCTATATTCCTGTCGTATCCCTGAAAAGCCTAAGCGCCTGCCTACCGCCTAAAATCAAACTATCATAAGGCGGATAGCGATAGCTCGCGACGGACGCAAACGCCATTAGATCCTAGATAGGCAGGCAAACATAGGTAGTCTTGTTGGCTGATAGGCAGGCAGGTAGGCAGGCAGGCATTACTACCAAGTCAAACTAACTTTTCATCTGATACTTCCCATGCAGCTCCGCCATCGAATCGTCCACACACTGATGAGCTCTGGCCGGCGAGAATTGATCAAACATTCGACGAGGACGTTTTCTCATAAAATTTTCAACCTTCGGATCAGACCCATGAACTTCAAACACAGTCTTGTGATAGTGATCGTAAAGTGTGGAGAATTGACGTGCACCACCACGTGCCGGAATACTCTTCATCTCGAGAAGCTCGGATTTTTCGCTGGAGAAGATTCTCGAAAGCCCGCTGGCTTTTGCGTGGGCGTATAGGGAAAGTGGTGTAGAGGTTGTGCATAGGGGTAGGAAGACGGGCGAGTCGAAGGTGGTGTGCCAGTCGCCGCAGGTCTGGATCTTCTCGTGAAGCTTGGACATGAACTCTTTCTTGCTGTCCATCTTGTCAGGCGATTCGCTGGAAATTTTTTTCGACCTTTTTTTTGAGTTCTAGTGGGCGCCCACACGCGGTTCTGGCTTCCCTTATAATTTGAAATGCAAGAGTTTGCCGAACTAGGCCATTTTGGCTCGGCCACGGCCGGGGCGCGTCGCTGCTCGGTTTTAGTTGTAAAACTAAATGTATTTGTCCGTGTTAAGTACACGGCTTTCCTCCGGCGGGTAAGTGTCAATGGAGCGCAAAAAATACAAGGCCAGAACCGCGTGGTGGGCTTAGGCACGTGGTGCCAGGCTGTCTCATTATAGTTTGATCTACCAGAAAAGCGGGAATTTTCCCCACAGGAAAATGTGACGTCATCACACTCGCAAAATCAGTAGAAAAGTCTGCGTCTCTCTTTTCCCGCATTTTTCGAAGATCAAACCAAAATGGGACACTTTGACGCCACGGGATTTGGCTAAACTTACAAGGTAATGTACAAGCGGACACCTGGAATACGGCTCTCCAGACAGTAAATATCCTCAAAAAACTTGAAATCAGCATGTGCAAAGTAGCCAACGCACTTTGAAGCGCCGTACTGTTCGTTCACAAAGTTGAAGTTGTCCATCAACTTTGGTTTGGCGTAGGTTTTCCAGTAAAACGTACAATCCATCGCTGAGACCAGCGCAATTGAGGCTCTCCAGTTGGGCGCGTGGTTCTCCGGAACTACAAAGTTGACGGCTCCGTGAGTTGAGAGCTGAAAAATGGGAAGGCATAACCATAGGCATAGGCATCAAACTCACCGCAACCTCCTCATTGATCCTATGACAAGAGTAGAGCCCATCTGGATCTGTTGCGAAGCAGTGATGCTGCATAGCTCCGCGCAAGCTTTTCCCTCCGTAATAGCTATTTTGAATTATACGGATATCCTCGTTGTGCCACAAATGCTTTGGCAGTTCGGTGAACACACGGACACATCCCTCGAATAGTTTTTCAGCTTCAAAGTGAAGATTGAGAATGTCATCGTTCATCATCTTGTTGTTCTCAAGTTGGCCGGGATAGGTGTCTGTAAGAATATCAAATTTTAAGGCCAGGCCTGAAAAAAGTCTCACATTTGCCAACAAAATTCAACAGATCCGTGTTGGTCTTCCCGTCGGCCATATTAGCCAAAAGAGCCCACGCACGGATTGCCTGAAGCGGATTGATGCACATATTCATGTGACGAGGCGTATAGCGGAGATATTCGACACTTTGAGCATGAAGATGGTACGGTGTGTATGGAGTTATGGATTGCATCACTTCGTTCACGTATTTCAGAAGCTCTCCGTTGGATGACACACCTGAAAATGGGATGGATTTGGAGTGCCTAGGCTTGAGCCAAAGCCTGAGCCAAAGCCGAAGCCTGAGCTTATGGAGTGCCAACAGGGGCATTTTAAATTCAAGTAATTTCAAGAAATTCTGAATTTTCAGTCGTATCGTTAAAAATTAATTTAATGCGCCTTATACATATTTAAGCGATGCTTCGAATCCATTAGACCTTCAGAAAATGTTGAATTACAGAGGTTTTACACATCATTTTGTGGCCCCAGTGCCTTGATTTTATTTAAATTAGAAAATATATTGAAAGTTGGCTCACAAAATGATCTGTAAAACCACAGAAACTCAATATTTTTTGAACTTTTTAACGATACAGTTTCACATACTGAAAATTCAGAATTTCTTGAAATTAAAATGCCCACAACTGGTCCTTAAGCCTAAGCCTAAGCCTAAGCCTAAGCTTATGCCTAATCCTAAGCCTCAGTCTAAGCCAAAGCCTGAGACTAAGCCTAAGCCTAAGCCTACGCCTAAACCTAAGCCTAAGCCAAAGCCTAAGCCTAGGCCTAAGCCTAAGCCTAAGCCTAAACCTAAGCGAATTTCTAAAAAAAACTCACGATCAAGCGTCGATGTCAGATTGGGCACCGCGAAGCAATCGCTCTGAACAGGTTTGTACGGTTCCAGATAAATAGGCCGCTCGAGACCATTGGCATTTTGCAAATCGTAGTCTCGGTAGTCCACGTGGAACAGTTTAATTGCATTCACATTATCCGGTTTTCCCATACCAAGGTCTGGCGCGTGGAATTGCTTGTAAATTGTCTCATCGTGGAATTCTTCTTCGAGGAATGACTCTCGTTCCACGACATGTCCATTCTGGAATTTGGCTTTTCATTAATTGCTTGAAATTAAAATTCCCGCACCTGGTGCTTAAGCCTATGCCTAAGCCTAAGCCGAAGACTAAGCCAATGCCTAAGACTAAGCCTAAGCCAAAGCCTAAGCATAAATTGTAAGTTTCAATATCAGCTAGCTGCATACCTTGTCCATCTTCCCCAGCCCAGTCTTGAGTGCATGCTTCTCCAGTCCGTATACATTTCGAGTCGCCAAAAGTGTCTCCCCATTGTTGCCAATGAACATCGTCACACGATTCTGCCCGCTATACTTTGCGTTCAAAGTTCCGATATCTGCCTTCTCGAATTTTTTGAAATCCGGTGATTCTGAATTGAGAATCTTCTTGACGAGCTTTGAGATACCCTTCAAATTGTAGTCCATTGCCGCTGGATTGTATCCGAGAGCAATCGCCATCATTGCTCCAACGGCGCGGAGCCTATCAGAGCACTTGTCGGCCTGAAATTCAGAGTTGGAGAGAGAAAAAGAAGCAAAAGCAAACAATACCTGCTGCTCATATTCAATGTCAAAGATCAGACGGATCTTATCTAGGAACAAATGAGCAAACAAATTCACAATCTGCTCGCGAATCGGTTTGACTACCTGAAAAATACTTGCGAACCATGAAAGTGATGGGCACGTGGTGGCAGAGAGTGTCCCATTTCGGTTTGATCTACCTAGATCTACAAAAATGCGGGAGTTTAAGAACGTGCTGACGTCGCATTTTTTGTAGATCAAATCGTGATGGGACAGCCTGACACCACGTGGATGGGTGAACTTACCATTGGGATGCCTTCACTATCATAAATCTGAACAGGATCATAGATTTCAACGGCATGGTACAATGGATTATATCTGGAAAAAAACATGGTACGTGCTCGCATAAGTTCGATGAAAACGCGCCCTATTGAGAAAATTGTCGGGGAACTTCACTCGGACTGCCTCGTCGTTTGCGCCCCATCTTTCACACGCTATGTTCTTTTCCCAGAGAACTACACGAATGGTGGACGAGGAATCCTTCTCTTCCATCATTTTGGAGTCCATGTTGCTCATATTTTAGCGTTTTCTCGTCCGCGAGAAAACAGCAAACTTGAGACAGCGCAACCACTTCTGGGTCAAGGCCCCGGCTCAGCGGTCACGGGCTTCTGGCCTTCCTCATAGCTGTTTTCGCGCTCCATTGACATTCGCCACGGATCTTCGAAAATTGCGGGAGTTGAGACGCAGACATCTCGACTGATTTTGCATGGTTAAGAGCGCGCTGGCGTCACAATCGGTCTGGGAAAAAATTCCCGCATTTTTTGTAGATCAAACTGTATTGAGACAGCCTGACACCACGTTGCACTGACAAATATATTTTGTTTTCCGAGCCGCGACGCGACACGCAACGCGCCAAAAATTGACGAAATGCTCCGTATCTCACCTAAGTACAACCATCAACTCTCGGGATCCATCAAGCACGGGTTGAACAATCGGATAATCTCCGGTAAACTCTTGCCGCTGTTCATCCAACTTTTTCTGAAAATTACGGACATATTTAAGGTACTAAACTGACACAACCAACTTTTTGAACATCGTCAATATCCAAGAATCCCTCCAACGAACCGTCTGGATAAGCCTCGAAAAGTTTCTGAGCGAATGCGTCAACTTGCCCCGATGTGAGACGTTCTTCTGTCTGGAAATTCTCGATTTTTCTTGCTGAACGTGATGTCTCATATCGGTTTGATCTACGTAGACCTACTAAAAATGCGGGAGAAGAGACGCAGAGTTCTCAAAGAACGTTCAGACGTCAGTTTTTTGACAAAAAATTACCGGATCAAACCGGAATGGGGCTGCAAAACCTGAAAACAAACCTTATGCTTTGATCTCCTCATTTTCTGGAAATTTACTTCCACACCAGCAATCATTCGGTCATCAATTGCTTCGATTTCTTCATTTTTTTGCTCCATGATACGTTTTTGAAGATCAATCAATCGATTGATCGAGAAATGACAGAAAATTTGGAGTTGATGCGTTGGAATGAATGAATTCCCACGTTCTTGTGAGAAAAAATGGATTTCACGATTTTTTATTGGAAGGTCTAGACAAATTTTCTCCCTCTTGGTCTTCACGTTTTGAAAGGAAAGTGAAATTAACAGTCGAAGCCTGAGCCTAATCCTAGGCCTAAGCCTAAGCCTGAGCCTAAGACTAAGCCAAAACTTCAGCCTAAGACTAACCCTAAGCCGATACTAAAGTGGAGGGCGGAAGCAGTTAGTTTGGAGCAAAGTTTCCTGGATCTCTGCTACAAGGATCCCATCATAATTGGTGAATATGGCATTCGGGGATGCAATAGCCTTCAACTTCTTGTAGAGAGTTGCGTCGTCGTCCTGCATTGTCACTGCGATGATGGTGACTCCAGACGCTTTGAGCTTGCCGGAATTTTTAATTTCTCCAGAATGCCGGTTTGCCGATTTGCTGGGAATTTTAAATTCCTACAATTTTCCGGTTTGCCGATTTGCCGGAAATTTTGATTTTCGGCAATCAGCTGATTTGCCGGAAATTTTCAATTCCGGAAATTTGCCTGTTTGCCGATATGAATTTCAATTTTGTCTAATGATTTGAGATAGAAAAGTAAAAAAAAACTATACTTTTCATTATTTCAAAACCAAATAAAAAGTAATGCATCACTTCTGCCCAAACATTACTTCAAACAACTCGCACCGGAACAACTGATAATCTTATCATAACACCATTTTCCGCATACCATACAAACATGATTCTGTATAAAAGGCACTGCCAAGTGTCCCTAAAACCATCTTCAGTATGAAATCACTGCTTATTCTCTTCCTACTCGGATCTTGCTCGGCGAATATCCCCGAACGCGAGTGCGGCCGAGATCTGAGCAATCTATGGCTTGACGTTGTTGCAGTGGTGGATGATTCAAAAGGAGTGACTCAAGGAGGACTTTATAATGTGAGTTATTACTTAGTTGGTATTAAATATAATTTTTAAACTATTCCAGATAATTGGTACTTTGAACAGTGTGCTTCAATTGTCCAAAATCGGAACACGGAAGGATAACCCTAGGACTACTCGGCTAGGACTTGTCTCGTATAATTATAATGAGACTATTGTAAGTTAACCTGACTAGGGATGGGCAAATCGGAAAATTGCCAGAATTGAAGTTTTCCGGCAAATCGGCGAATTGCCGGAATTCATTTTTTTTTGGCAAATCAGCAATGTTCCGGGAAGGAATTGAAATTTTCCGGCAAATCGGTAAATTGCCGAAATTGAAATTTTCCGGCTAATCGATAAATTGCCGGAATTTAAATTTCTCGGCAACTCTGCAAATTCTCGGAATTGAAATTTTCCGGCAAATTGGCAAACCGGCAACTTACCGGTTTTCTGAAAAAACAGCAAAATTTTCGGCTAATTGGTAAATTGCCGGAATTGAAGTTTCCCGGCAAATCGGCAAATTGCCGGAATTGAAATTTTCCGGCAAATCGGCAAACCGGCAACTAACCGATTTTCTGAAAAACGGCAAAATTTTCCGGCAAATCGGAATATTGCTGGAATTGAAATCTTCCGGCAAATCGGTAAATTGCCGGAATTCTTTTTTTTTTTTGGCAAATCAGCAATTTGCCGGAATTGACATTTTCCGGCAAATCGGTAAATTGTCGGAATTGAAATTTTCCGGCTAATTGGCGAATTGCCGGAATTGAAATTTTCCGGCAAACTGGCAAATCGCCGGAATTGAAATTTTCCGGCAAACCGACAAATTGCCGGAATTTAAATTTTCTAGAAAACCGACAAATTGCCGGAATTGAAATTTTCCGGCAAATTGGCAAACCGGCAACTTACCGGTTTTCTGAAAAAACAGCAAAATTTTCGGCTAATTGGTAAATTGCCGGAATTGAAGTTTCCCGGCAAATCGGCAAACCGGCAACTAACCGATTTTCTGAAAAACGGCAAAATTTTCCGGCAAATCGGAATATTGCTGGAATTGAAATCTTCCGGCAAATCGGTAAATGGCCGGAATTCTTTTTTTTTTTGGCAAATCAGCAATTTGCCGGAATTGACATTTTCCGGCAAATCGGTAAATTGTCGGAATTGAAATTTTCCGGCTAATTGGCGAATTGCCGGAATTGAAATTTTCCGGCAAACTGGCAAATCGCCGGAATTGAAATTTTCCGGCAAACCGAAAAATTGCCGGAATTTAAATTTTCTAGAAAACCGACAAATTGCCGGGATTTAAATTTTTCGAAAAATCGGCATGTTGCTGGAATTGAAAGTTTCCGGCAAACTACCGATTTGCCAAATTTGCCGGAAAATAAATTGCGGGTTTGCATATGTCTTTAGAAAATATCTAAAGAAAACGGGCAAAAAATTTCAAAAAAGCACAGTTTTTAGTGTTTCCATCTTGTAAAAAATTCCTCTAAAAATTTTCGGCAGATTGATATCCGTCAAACGGCAAACCGACAAACTGCCCGAATTGAAAATTTCCGGCAAACCGGCAAATCGGCAATCAAAATCTATGCCTCTATTTCCAGGAAGCCACCCTCAACGACTATCAATTTCTCGACACGAATAAGATGATGGATCAGCTGAAAATCAGTTCGAATATTGGATCGTATCTTGTTACTGGGTTATCTGGTGCTGAGCAGCTGTTCAAGCAGGACAAGGAGCACAGTCGTGAGCATTACAGAAAAGTTGTCATTGTATTTGCATCTACTTATAAGTGAGTTTGCAGTTTTTAGCCTACGTTGTGAAGTAGGCTTTTGGCTAATTTGGATAAAACAGGATATATTCGATAAAATCTAGTTCGGCAAAAATAGTAGTTCAACAAAGTCGACTAAATTGCCTATAAGCCATTAAAAAATTGTCGACAAATTCGGCAAATCGGCAATTTGCCGGTTTGCCGATTTGCCGGAGATTTTAATTTTCGGGAACTTTTCGGTTAGCCGATGTGCTTGAAATTTTCAATTCCGGCAAATTACCGATTTGCCAATTTGCCGGAAGTTTTCAATTCCGGCAAATTACCGATTTGCCATTTCCCGTACATCAATTTGCCGGAAGTTTCTATAGAGTTTTTTTATAAGACGGAAACACTTATTACTGTGCCTTTTTGAAAATTTTTTGCCCGTTTTCTTTAGAAATTTTTATAGAATTTTCTTACTTTTCAAAATAGATGTAGAAACATTCAAACGATGCCAACAATTTTGCCAATTAACATTGAAATTGTGAAATTTATTTTTAAAAAAGTTCAAAACCACAATTTGCCGAAATTTTTCGCAATTACCGTTTTTCCGGCAAGTTCGGCAAATTCGGCATATTTGGCCATTTGCCGGAAGTTTTCAATTCCTGCAAATTACTGATTTGCCGGAAGTTTCAATTTCCGGCAATTTACCGATTAGCCGAAAATTTCAATTCTGGCAATTTACCGATTTGCCGAAACTTTTCAATTCCGGCAATTTGCCAGTTGGCCGATTTTCCGGAAGTTTTCAATTCCGGCAATTCGGTGATTTGCCGAAACTTTTCAATTCCGGCAATTTGCCAGTTGGCCGATTTTCCGGAAGTTTTAAATTCCGGCGATTCGGTGATTTGCCGAAAGTTTTCAATTCCAGCAATTTGCCAGTTAGCCGACTTGCCGAAACTTTTCAGTTCCGGCAATTTCCCGGTTTACCGTTTTACCAGAAGCTTTCAATTCCGGCAATTTGGCGTTTTTTGCCTGAAAATCTCGTTCCACTGACACCGATACTTACAGAGATGATGGAGCGAATGATCCGAAACCAGTTGCGGCGCGGTTTCTATCAAGTGGTGGTATTATCATAACTGTTGCCTATTCGCAAAGCCATGACACACAACTTTTGGAAAAACTCGGAGGAATCGCAACGAAAGAGTTTAATTTTACAAATGACGATCCGGGGTTGATCGAAAAAATTCAAGACTCTTTGTTGAAAGGTGAGGAGGACATTTTGTCAGGCTTAAGTTTGATCTACAAAAAATGCGGGAATATTTTTCTATAAAAATTGTGACGTCAGCACGTTCTTAACCATTCAAATTCAGTTGATAACTTTTGTCTTTTTCAGCAAACTGTTTCTGTCCGAACAGCTGGCACCAATACCAGCCAAAAGGTACCTGCATTCAACCAGTCACTTTGCCAGCTTCATGGAGCATTGCTCAAGCATCATGCCATCATAAGGGAAACAATGGTCACTTGGTCAATGAGTACAGCAGAGAAAAACACGATTTTGTGATGGCGATTTTGAAGACTTATAAGGAATTCCAACCTACTTATAAATATCATATCGGGCTCAATGGAAACTGCTCACTTTGGAAATGGGATCAGGCTAGCGGAGAAGAACAAGTGCAACTACAGGGATGGCAAATTTGGGCTCCGGATTTTCCGAGGTGCTCACCTATGCTCGAGATGCTCGAGGGGGTGACCTATGTAACGGATGGATGGATCAATGTTCCATCAAATTTCTATGCGAATTATGTCTGTGAAACATCAACTTGTGACACTGATAACTATTGCGCAAGGGCTAATGATTTTTTGTTGAATCGAGTTTAATAAAGGACTTATAAAAAGGATGGAAAATTGTGTTTATTTCAAGAAATTTTCAGACAAAAAACTCCGAGCATCTAGAGCCGTCTAGCAGCACGTCTTCTGTATCCGGATTGCTCAGCCTGTGGCTGGTCACCCTCTCCGTATCCGACGGTTCTTGGTGGGCATGGGCAGTAAGCAGCGTCTGGTCCTGGTGCTCCTTCACCTCCGGCCTCTCCAGCGGCTCCATCTGGTCCGGTCTCTCCGTCTTTTCCTGGTGCTCCGTCTTGTCCTGCAGCCCCGGCTGGTCCTTCTGGTCCCTGTGGTCCTGGAGCTCCCTGTCCGCGTTGTCCATTCTTTCCATCGGATCCCGGGGCTCCGGCTTCACCTGCGGCACCGTCGTTTCCAGCTGGTCCGTCTTCTCCTGGGGCTCCAGCCTCTCCGTCTGGTCCAGCTGGCCCTGGGGCTCCTGCTGGGCACTTGATGCAGTCGTGTTGGGCATAGGCGTCAATTGGGGATGGGATTCCGTCGTGACTGTTGTCTCCGGCCTTTCCTGGAGCTCCGTCGTCTCCTGGCTGATCTGGCGATCTTACATGGAAAAATATTTGGTAAAAATCAGATCATAGGTACTCTCAGCAGTGTTGTCCAAAATCGGAACACGGTAGGAGGATCAGTGCACCACAACTCGGCTGGGACATAATTTGTATAATTATATTGGCACAACTGTAAGTTTATGTATGCTGAATTCAGAAAATCTAGGTACATATAACCCATCAAAAACTATTGAAAAGTGGCAAAAATTGACAATTTTTTGTAAAAATTCACAATTTTGAAACTCCTCTAAAATGGTAAATTTTGTAGTTAGACGACTCAAAAATACAAAATTTACTCAAAAACATTTAAAACATTGCCCTTTTTTAGAATATAGTAGTTTTAAACATTATTTGGGAGATTTTCCGAATGAGAAGCTAATTTCGGAAAAATTCGGAAATTTATAAAGCCGCTTTTCATTCGAAATTTATTTTTATTTTTAAAAAAGTTTGGGAATTCTCAAAAACCAACTGTCCACCCGTTCCATTTAACAACCCAATTCTCAAATGTCCCCTCTAAAATTTTGATAGTAGAGCTCGCGGAGCACATCAGCAAAAGTAGCAGCTCCCAGGAAATGTCCGAATCATCATCAAATGCCGTTGGGGTATGTCCAAGAGGATGGTGCATTGTAACAATTGACTGACGACGGCAGCTGACGGATTGAGGGGTCCCCTCGTGCACACACGGGAATGCTCCGGGAGCACACACACACACTTTTCCATTACTATTTCCTACGAGAGTGTGGTAGACGTGCCGTTATTATTTTTTTGTGTTTTTGAGGTTAAAAATTGCTTCCAAGTCTGTTAAAAATATATTTGATGGCCTAGTTTTTGTTTTCTAGGCAGCCGAACTTGAATTTAAAAGCTTGACATTTTTGGTATGGTGGCTTAGAATTTCGAAAATTCAAGTTGCTTTCTTTTAACTTAAAATTAAAACATTTTTTGCGAATTTGAATTAGATGGCCTAGGATTTTCTGGAATGTTTAATTGAAAGATTTGGTTAGGCCACACAATTTCAGTTGCTGGCCTAGTTTTGATGTTCTAGGCCACCAATTTTTCTTTCAACTTTTCCGATGAATTTCACACACGTTCCAAACTTTCAGTAGTCACACTCATATTTTGCCTCATCTTTTTCATGGCCTAACTTTTCGATTTCGTGGCCTAGAACTTTGTCCATGAAAAAGTTTAGGCCACATGCTTTTTTTAAAAATATATCCCTTTTTATTGAAATGATTTTAAAAAAGTTTTTGTTAGACCCAAGATGATTGAGCCAAATTAGAGAAATTTGAAGTTGGTGGCCTAGAAAATTTCTAGACTATCAACTTCACAAGGCTCTAACTTGGCTGAAAATTATCATTTTCAGTTTTTTCAAGCCATATTTTTTGTTGAATTTTTGTATTTTCCTTCAAAATTTTTATTTTGAAAAAATCAATAATTAGAGATATCAAATGCATATTCCGATTGTTTCGCACAAATCTCATAGTCATTTGCACAACGAAAAGGAATTTGCGCAAATTCCGTCAAATCATGCTCCAAATTGTGCTCTTTTTCTGCTCCAAAACTGTGATCCATCCAATCGGATAAAATGCTTCTGTCCGACCCGTCGTTCGCACAATGCGTCCAAATTGTCTTCGCAGAACTGGCTTCGGTGGCCTAGAAATTCAAATTTTCTTGTGTTGCTGGCCTAGGATTGGTTCTCTAGGCCACTAAAATCAGCTTGATTTTTTTTTAAATGTTGATGTGTCACGTTAAATTTAACATGAATAGAGCTTCACCCATTTTGGTTTTTTTTTCGTTGGTGGCCTATGTTTTTCTAGGCCACCAACTTTAAATTTTAAATCAATATATTGTCAAATTAAAGGGTTTACTCACAATTAGCTCTTCACAAAAATCTACTTGAAAAACTCGAATTGGTCGCCTAGAAAACTAAAACTAGGCCACCAATATTTCGTTTTTAAATTTTTCTTCAAATTTTCTAAATTTTTTGAAATTAGAAAAACTAAAATAGAAAAACTTACACTTTTGTCACTGTTACTCATTTTTAGCAATATTTTTTTCTTTGAATTCTTTGAATTTTTTTTTAGAAATAAAAAATTTTCCAGAAAATTTCGTTCTTTTTTCGTAACTTTTATTTTTTGGAAAACTTCTAGAATAACCCCACGTTTTTTAAAAATAATTTTATATTCTACAACTTAATTTTTTTTTCTAATAAAAATCCCAATTTCAGATGCCAATTGGTGTATAGAATAGGCGAAAACGAACGAAAAAGTGCAACAACACCATGTTATTCTCGGGCGCCTCGACTGCGAAACCGAAAAAAGACGAGAAAAAGGACAAGAAAAGTGATCGCGGTGAGTTTTTTGAAAAATTTTTAAGACAAAAAAAAAAAGAAAAATCCCCGAAAAATGGCATAGAAATTTACCTTTTTTGATTTTCCAGGCCACCAACATAGTTTTCAGCATACATTTATTTTATATTTGTTTCTGTCTTACCGAGACCTTCAATTTGACAGCCATCATGCCTAGGATCCGACTATTTTGAGTTGGTGGCCTAACTTTTCAAGCCGTGACCGAGAAAATGCATTTGGGCCTGGACTTTAGACGCTCAGATTTTTGAAATGTTCTTAGTTTTTATTCCTTGTTAGGAGTATTCAAAAATTCAAAAATTGAATTTCAAATAGGTTCTGGGAGTTTTAAGTTGTTGGTGGCCGAGGAATTTCTAGGCGACCAATTTTAAATTTTGCCAGTAAGATAAAATTTGTAGAATTTTAAAGTGAAACAGTAATATTGTGTGCTTCTTAAAATTTAATTTCATAAAATTTAGCAATTTCTAAAAAAGTAAAAATTCTAGGCCACCAACTGAAAAGTTAGGCCATGGAATAAAATTTCCAAAGTATGGCAATATTGGTGTCATGTGAAAGCTATGAACGTGCAGAAGTCAGTGAAAAGCATTGTAATAATGAAAAATTATTTTTGTGGCCTAGAAAAAGCAAACCTAGGCCAGCGAGTCAAATTGGGTGGCCTGAATTTGGATTTCTAGGCCACTAGTTAACAAATGCCATTTTTCTAGCAAACTTCTTGAAGAGAACTAACTGTTGCCACCAATACTCTGTTGAACATATTTTATGCTGATCTAGAAATTTTGCTGGCCTAGAAATCTAAAACTAGGCCACCAAACTGTAAATCTGCTCAAAATTCATATTTTTCGATTTTTCAAAAACCGATTTGTAGAGTTTTTGACGGAAAATTTGAATTTGAACGTTAAAAGCTATGAATAAAATTTTCAGACCCAAAAAATGAGCTCCAAGAGTGGGTATTCGTGCGCTGGGCCAATCACCTGCTCGGAACAGAACGTCTAACCGATTACAAAAGCCTTCAAGATGGTTCAAACGCGATTTTTGTCTACCAAGCAATTATTGGACAGACTATGGCTGTACTGGGTAATCCATCCGACGATTGGCCTAATGTTTTGCAAAATATCGGGGATTCCAAGACGAATCCGCAGGAAGTTATGGAAGGGCAGCAGAAAGCGGTGCTCTCAGCCTGGTGGCAGCTTGTTCAGTTTTTCTGGAAAAATAATGCACCCGTGCAGTTACGGGAGGAAAAGGTGAGTTTTTTGAGTGTAAAATCAAGTGGAAATCTTTAAAATTGATAAAGTTACGGGGGTTTGAAAAATTAAAAAATAAATAAAAAATTTTGAAAAAAAAAATTTCGAAAATTTTTTTTAAAATTTTTTTCCTAGAATTTTTTCTATTAAATTTTCAAATTTCAGCTCTCCGAAGCCATCAAACAATGGTGCATTGAAGTCATGAAATCATACGAAGAAATTGACGTCTACGACTTTACATCTTCCTTCCGGGACGGCCATGCCTTCAATTACCTCATACATTCTTATGAGTAAGGGTTTTTCATTAGAAATTAATTTATTGATAATCAGTTTTTCAAGAGTTTCTAGATTCCATGAAACATGGTTTTATTCGAAAAAAAATTCAAAAATTTCAAAAAAAAAACACATTTTTTTGGATTTTTTCAATTCTAAATTTTCCAAAACAACTTTTAATCTTATTTTTTTTTAATTCAATATCAAATTTAAATTCAACATTTCATTACAGTCTATTTGACACCCATAATGCCTAGGCTCCGAAATGTTCAAGCTGGTGGCCTAACTTTTCACTACATGGCCTAGAAAACTCACTGGGACTTCAAATTTGGAAAACATAGGCCCTGGAATTTAATATTTTAAAGTATAGCAATATGGGTGTCATTTGAAAGGTTTCGGCGTGTAGAACTCGAGAACCCCATCAAAAAGAATTTTAGAGAGGGTCTCGCCGCGAAAACTACAGTACCCATGTGATTTTCGTGGCGGGATTCAACTTTTTCCAAAACTAATCATGATTATACTCAAATGAAAGCTCTCAGTGCGACAAACACAGTTAATATAGTTTCGAGCCCGAAATCCTGAACATTTTCAGCCGAAAACTGATAAACCTCACAAAAACCGCCGAAATGAGTGCCATCGACAGGATTGAAAACGCTTTTGCTGTCGCTGAAAAGACATGGAATGTGCCAAGGCTTCTGAATCCAAAAGGTTACTATTTCTAACCAAAAAAAAAATCGAATTCTACGCTGAAAAACCACGAAAAAACTGTTTTGGGCAAAGTGGCTTAGTGGAGAATAGGTGCACAGCTACGGAAAAACATACCAGGGTTCGACCCCCCGCTGCGGTCAAAATTTTTGTTTCTCAATTTTGAAAGTTTTTGAAAATTTTTGAAATCATTCACTTTTTATTTTATTTGAAAATGAAGATTTTGAGCCGAGTTACAGCAGTTTTACGCCTAGGCACAAGATTGACTACCTGACTGCCTAGTAGGTTTTAAAAAACTGATAGGCAAGCGTGTAGGCAGGCAGGCAGTGATGAAGACTTTCCTTCCTACAAGAACTGTCAACACTGAATTATCTATTTTCCAGTAATTCACTTGAGTTAGAGCTTCAATGCGGTAAGTCAAAATGGGTTATAAGTAGGCGCGAAGGCAAGTAGGTAGGTATTACGGGACAATGAGATCATGAGAATGCCTACTTTTCTGGCGGCAAATATCTCGTAGCGAAGGGACCGGCGTCTCTCTTCGCCATATGCTCTCTCGCTGCCGCGGCCTGTCAATATTTTCGCGCCAGTAAATAGGCATTCATCTCATGGTCCCGTAATAGGTAGGTAGGCACAAGATAGGTACATAGGTAGGCATTCAAAAAAGTAGATAGGCACAAAGTAGACACATAGGTAGGCAGGCAACAAAGGGTAAAAAGCCTACCTACACTGATGTTTTCCGCGTAATTTGGTTTTAAGTATATAGGTAACAAGACGAGAGATCACAGATAAAAGAGACGCAGACAGATTGCGTAACCGCCCGATCAGGGAGAACCATATATCCCTTTTGTCCCCCTTTCTGTCTTTTTCTCTGCCACCCTCTCTCACTTTCCAATAATCTCTCGCCTGGGGGGTCTCTGTGTATCTCTAATTAAGATGTCCCCGTGTACCTGTAGAACACGGAGAATAGGAAGACAAACTAATCATTATATAGACTATCCGTTTTTCTACGACATACTACTACTACTACTTTTGATACTTTTTTTTCAAATTTTGAAGAATTTTGAGTATTTTGTAAAAATATTGAGTTCAAACCAGCAATGTAAAAATTAAAGATGAATAAAATTTTTGCTCACATTTCAAAATTCCCTAATTTTGGCAGTTTTTAGGATATTATGCTGGTTTTTAGCTTAAAATGAGCACAACAGCTTATATTACAATTTCTCATAAATTAGAATGTTTGAAATGTTACAGCTTTTTGGAAAATATAAAGTTATAAGTTAAAAAGGTTAAAAATTCAAAAAAAAATTCAAAATTTAAATTTTCGGAAAAGTAAAGTTTATTCAATTTTTTAGATATTACAATTTTTTTTTTTTTATCGTGTTCAGAATTTTCGAAAAACAATTTTTTACTCTAGATGTCTAGATTTAAAAAATTCTAGTTTTTAACTTCAATTTAGCACAAAAACCACTGAAAATTACGAAATAGTCTTTGTTTGTACATTCATTTACTTTTATTGTAAATTTTGTTTAAACAAACTGCAAACAATTTGAAGTTCTAGACAAATTAGAGTTTTGAAAAAAAATTTCGAAAAAAAAATTTCGTTTATAAATTTTCAATTTTTTCAAACTGCCATATTTCAGTCAATTTTTAAGATTTTTCTCTCATTTTTACCTTAAATTAATCGAAATTTCTTCTACTTTTCCTTATTTTATGCCTGTCAAAACACCAGACCTCTCCACTCAATTGTTTCCCTGATCTTTACTGTCAATAAACGATGTGTGTCCACTCATAAAGTGGTGCGAAATACAGAAATTCCTTTTTTTTTCGTTCTTCTTTCGCAGAATTTTCTTAACCATTCTATCCTTTTTTTGTATTCTTGAATACATTTTTCTGTTATCTTTTTATCACTATCATGGGAGATTTATCAGGAGACAAAATGACGAGAATACCGCGTCGAAACCGGAAATTTTGTTCACCCGATTTTTGCCACTTTTTGTCGCTTTTTTGCAAATTTTTGTCCCGCGTAAAAATTCCGGAAATGATGTAAATCTTATGGAAACAGATTCTGCAAAATTATGCTATCTTTTTTTTTGCAAAAAAAACCCATAATTGACTTTTTTAACCCCCATGGCCTAACTTTTTCATCTCATGGCCTAGGTTTTGCATGCTCGGCCATGTGATATAAATTTGTGAAGATAGGAGAATAATACCTTTCATTTGAGTCTAATCATGACTGAGGGTTTCTTAAAATTTAAATTTTTACGACGACTACAGTAACCACAAGGTTTAAAGGCTCACATCAATTTCACAATTAGGAAACTTTTTCGAAAATCTATATAATTTGGAAAGAAAGGAAGGTTTTCAGGATATCTACTAATTTTCAGCTCAAAATATGAATTTTCAATTAACTTAGAGCCCGGTGAATTTGGTGGCCCAGAAATCCAAAGTTAGGCCACCATTTCAAATTGCTGTAATTTAGCAGATTACCACCGATAAAAACTTATGCGAACTTTGGCCTATTTTTCCGTGTTTGTCTCTGTTAGCCACTAAGCCTTGGGTCGGCGGCCTAACTTTGGTTTTCTAGGCCACCAACTTCAATTGGCTGTAACTCGGCGGGAAATCTATATTTTTGAGTGAAATCAAATCCAGTCGATATAAAACTGTATTTTTTTACAAATAGTTAGCTTTTTTGTGTACTTTTTGAAAGACCTCAAAAATTAAAATTTTTAGGAAAAAAATTAAATATACACATATTTTCAAAAATAAAAATTTAAATTTAATATCATACCTCTAACCTTTCCGCCTATTACTGACTTTACAAAAAAAGTTGAAATCCAATAAAAAATAACCGTTTTTACACTTTTCCCCCTGTGGGGACAGGTGTCTAAGTGCGAATCATCATCGGAATCCTATTCCCCCTCTCTTCCCCGTTCACAGTTTTACGACAATTTTATGGGACATATCTAATACATATAAATAGAATTATACATTTATTACCAGCCTCTCTGGGTATCCTAGAGGACATTGCCCATCTGTCACCCCCACGTTTTTACCCGTTTAGTGTTAGATTTTTGGATTTTTTGATAACATTTTGGAAAAATCGTAGAAAAATAGGTTATAAACCTTTTGAAATTTTGAACAATTTGGAGAATGTTTTATTCAGTTTTTTGAAAATACTATCTGGATTTTGTATATTGGAAAAGAATTGGGTCTCGCCACGCACGGGTTACTGTAGTTTCAGTCGTATTTATACTCAAATTGAAGCTGAAAACTAGCTTACTTCGAATTTGAGACTTTTTTCTTCAAAATAATATTTTTAAACCAATTTTTTTGCAGATCTTCACAGCGATCAGCTTGACTCGCATTCGGTGCTATGCTATTTGATGAGCTTGTACCTGGCAATGATATCAACGAGTAAAATTGAAGTGAGTTTTTGTAGCCGTAAATCTACAGCAAATTTTTTTAAATCTACATGACACCCGTAAATCTACACATCTCCGTAAATTTACACAGTACTCCGTAAATCTACATGAACGTTTTGTGAGTCCACATTGCTACTCCGGGAAGCTACACACCCTTCCTTAAATCCACACACCCCTTCCCGTAAATTTACATGACCTTCTTGTAAATTTTCACTGGTCCTCCGTAAATCCACACGGATCCTCGTAAATCCAGTCAAAACTTCTCTTCATTAATTTCCAGACCGAACTAGAAGCCCAACAAATCCAGCAACAAAAAGTTGCCGCTCTTCTCGCCTCCCACAAAATGCTCTCCTCTCAACCATCCACGTCATCATCGTCAGCTCTGCAAATCCCGCCACAAACTCCGCCCACAGCACATCATCAGGCAATGTTAGATAGAGGAAAAAGCTTTGAACAATCCGCTGAGGTGGGCAAAAATTGAAAAAATTCACATTTTGCCCCGTAAACCTACATAGAACTCGTAAATTTGCATAGATCCCCGTAAATCTACAAAGACCTCACGTAAATTGTCGTGATACCTTGTAAGTCTACATAAACCATTCCGTAATTCGACATAAAAGACTGTAAACCTTCATAGAAGTCGTAAACTTACATAGAGCCTTGTAAATCTACACTAATCACCCCGTAAATCTACATAGATTTTTGTAAGGTTACATAGATTCCCCGTAAATCTACATTGATTCCTGTAAGTCTTCCCAGGCGCCCGTAAATCTACATAAACCCCCGTAAATCTACACAGCTTCTTGTAAATCTACATAAAGCTTTATAAATAATTCTACATAGATCCCCGTAAATCTACAAAAGCCTCCCGTAAACTTACACAATTTTTCAGGGCGAAGTGCGGTCTCGAAAATCATCGTCATCCTCGCAAAAGTCGGGAAAATCGAAAAAAGCCCGGCGCGAAGAGCAGCTCGCCGAGTTCAAATCTTGCATCGAGCAAGTGCTCACATGGCTTCTCGAAGCCGAAGATGAGCTCACAACTCTTACACAAATGCCACGTGTCGAGCTGGCATCCGTCAGATCACAGTTCTCAGACTTTGAATCTTTCATGTCAAGTCTCACAGACAGTCAGGATACGGTAGGCCGAGTGCTGCTCCGTGGACAGATGCTCAGTAATAAATCGGAAAGTGAGGAGGAAAAAGAGTCCATTGGAGCGAACTTGCATCTTGTGAATACGAGATGGGAAGCGTTGAGAGAGCAGGCAATGCAAGAGCAAGCTGTGCTCCAGCAGCAAATTCACTTGCTTCAGCAAAGGTGGGCTAGGTTTTGAAATTTCTGAGTGTAGAGTAAAAACATTAAGCTCAGCTCGTCAAGAGCTTTCATTTAAGTATAGTCATGACTAGGTTTGGATCTAATTGGGTCCCGTCACGAAGGCTAAGGTAGCTAGTCCAAAAACAAATAATTTCAGCGAGCTCGACACAATAAGTCAATGGCTCGACGCTGCTGAGCTGGAAATTGAGTCATTCGGCCCATTAGCAGCCGACTCCTCACAGGCTCTTCGACAAATCGAGCTTCACACAAAATTTCAGCAGAAGCTTAACGATTTCCAGGAGACAATTGATAAGCTGGAGAGTTTTGTGGCTGTGGTAGGTTCTGAGGCGGCTTGAACCAGAAATTTAAGCTGATTTTTTCAGGTTGATGAAGAAAATGACGCTTCAGTAGCGACACTGGAAGATGCTCTAAGTGCAGTTTCAGTTCGATGGGGACATGTTTGCGAGTGGGCCGAAAAGCGGGCCACCAAGCTGGATGGCTTGGCGGATTTACTGGATAAGACTAATGAGGTGTTCGAGAACTTGTCAGGTTGGCTCGCGGAGCGAGAAAATGAGCTCATGACGGGGCTCAAATCTGCACATCATTTGGAGAATGAGGAGCAAGTTGCACAACAAGTCAGACGGCTTCAGAAGACTGAAGAGCAGCTTGAGCAGGAGCATGCCAGTTTTGTTAGGTAGGAGAAAAAAAAAATTGAAATTTGAATTTCCCGCCAAAATGTTTCTAAATAAATTTGAATTTTTAGCTTGATTTCAAACATAAAAATTTTCCAGACTCTCCCAGCTCTCCTGTGAGCTCGTGGGCCGGCTCGACGATTCAAACGGTGCAGCTGCAAATGCTGTTCGACTGAGCTTGGACTCAATCACCCAGCGATGGGACAACCTAGTTGCCAGAATCGAAGAGCACGGAAAGACCCTTGTAAAATCTGGAAAAGCAGATGTAAAGCAGGTTCAGGAGAGCCAAAATGAGCAGAAAGAGCAACCAGCTTCATCTGAAGGTTTGTCCACTGATACTGAGGGAGAAGAGCAGAAAAATCAGCTGGTGGACAAGTTTTTGCTGCACATTTCGAAGCTTTCCCATGAGCTCGAGCCACTTCAAGATTGGTCGGAAAAGTTCGAGGTGTCGCGGAAAAAGGATGACATTCGGAAGATGATGAACACCTGCCAGGAGAAGTTGATTCAGGTAAGATTTTATTTCATAAAATCGTAGTTTTTTAAAACTAATCTAATTTTAAAAAAATGTTCATCTCGATCGGTTTTTGTTTCACTTAAAAATATTGATTTTCCGCCGAGTTAGAGCACATTGGAGTTGATAACCTAGAAAACCAAAGTTAGGCCACCACCGCAAAAAGCCCAGGATGGCTTAACAGATATATTCCCTGTGTTAGCATATAGTTTTGTATTATTTTACTTCGATGGCCTAACTTTGTATTTCTAGGCCACCAACTTTAATACACATAACCAACATTAATATATATATATATATCCTAGTGACTCGCGCATTTAGGCCCACTGGTTACTGTAGTTTTATTCTAAGTTTAAGGGAGCACAGTCATGATTATACTCAAATAAAAGGTCAGAATCTCTTCTTTTTGAAAATTATAACAAAAAAAAACCGACAATAGAAAAGTTAGGCCATCAAGAGGAATCACAGGATTTGGCCTAGAAAACCATATCTAGGCCGCTAAAAGTTTGATTAATAAACTTTTTCAATTTCCAGATAAAAGAGCAAGAAGCCCGCGTAAACCGGCTCCAGCTGGAACTTGAGCACCTCCACGTGGCGAAACTGAATGCTCGGCAGCTCAAAAGAGCCAATGACGCTTTTGAGCAGTTTGCAAAGGGATGGGCTCGCATTGTAACAAAAATCAGTGAAGCAATGAATGTACTAACTGGACAAGAAGCCGGTGGTAATGGGAATGGAAGTGAAGAAGCCGCTGTGGCCGCGAAGATTGAGCAATGGATTGAGGCCGTTGATAAGTTAGTCAGGATTTTTAAAAATGTTGTGAAATTTGAATTTTTGAACTTGACTCATTGAGAGCTCTCATTTGACCCCCATCATGCCTAGGTTCTGATCGTTTTGGGTCCCACCTCAAAAACTGATGTAGTACTGTACATATTTTTCGTGGTGGGACCCAGGCATAATGGATGTCAAGTGTGATAGCTCTCGGTAGGATTGATTCAAATATTTTAACCAAAAGCCTGAAAAAAATCCATTTTTCAGAGTGATAAACGAGCTCTCCCAACTCCCGGTAAATGAACGCCGCTCCCGAATCGATAAACTCGAGCAACAACTCCAAGTTCAAGACAAAAACGTGGGCTTCATTGAAAAAGATCTTCTGAAAAAGGCAATTCTGAAAAAAGGACTCGAAATCGCTGGAAAACGACTTGCAGCGCTGAAAGTTGAGGAGAAGCCTGTGGAGAAGGAAGAGCAATTGGTGTTGTCAAATTCCGAGGAACCAGAAGCAGAGAAACACGTGACATTTGTGCAGGAAACTACGGAAAAAGTGGGGTTTTTTTTGAAGAAAAAGTATAGCTACAAACTAGTTTTTTTGGTGGCCTAGTATTGGTTTTCTAGACCATCAAAGTTTTATTTTGATTATTTTGATGTCCCTATTCAACTTTCACACATCTCAAAACCATAAACGGTTTCTCAGAAAATTTAATTTCCCGCCATAAAATTACAGTCACATTTTCAGCCCGCTCCACTCCAAGAGCCAACTTCAGAAGCTCAGCTCCTGGAAGAGCTTGACGGTCCGTGGTCCCGAGTTGGAGATGTTGTTGCGATTGAGCATGACTTGCTCCGAGCAAAACGAGCAGTTGACACCGCCCGCAACTCCCAAATGAGCAATGAGACTGTCGAAAAAGCAGAGACACGAAAAGCTGAAATGGAGGAGAAGCGGAGAGTGACTATGTCGGCGAGAAGCAAGTTCAGAATGGCTGAGGAGACGCTGGAAGTGAGTTATTACACGATGCAAAAACTATTAACCAGTACCGGGGGTCGAACCAGGGTCTTGTGATTCATAGGCAAACCTGTACCCAGTTGAGCCAAAAATCTCATTTTTTTAAAAATTGATTTTGTGGCGGCGCGAAATTCAAATTTCCTATTGATTTTGTAATGTAATTCCAGGAAATAGAACGAAACCTCGATCGTCTTCAAGTTTCCGACCTCGAAATCGCAGATTTAGTCCGAGGTCTCGAGCAGGAAGCGGCAAAGCTTGGCGAGCGGGTCTCGCAGCGAAAGGAGGCAGAACGTACCGCCGAGAAGATCCTCAGCATGGATGATGACGAGATTTCACAGGAAATTGTGATTAAGACCAAGGATTCGACGGAGAAACTGATAAAGAGATGGAATCAGTTGGAGTTGGATTTGGAGGAGAATTTGAGAAAGGCGAAAAGAGATCAGGACGTTTTTATACAAAGTAAGTGTGATTTTCGGATTCTGCTTTCTGAGAGCTTCAAAATAAGTATAAACATGACTAGGTTTGGGTCCCGCCACGAAAACTAACTGGGGGGGGGGGGCGTGCTGTAGTTTTCGCGGCGGGACCCAAAAATTCTTAAACCTAGGCATGATTATACTTAAATGAAAGCTATCGACAAGCTGATTTCAAGAATTTTAAAATCAACATTTTGGGTTACTGTATGTGCCTTTAATCCCTCAAATTCCATAACAAGTTTTTTTTTTCGAAAATCAAAATCCAGCTTAAGAAACTCACCGAGATCCCTCATCTCATCTCGAGCCAAAAGTCAATATTTGAGCAGTCACCGTGTGTGTGTGTGTGCTCATTGAGCCGCCAACTCTTGCATTTTTACTTCAAAGAAAAACATATTTTTTTAGTTGAAATTTTAAAAAATTTCGATATTTAAACAAAAATTCCAGAACGCCTACGGGAAGGCGAAGAAGCCTTAAACGAGATAAAAACTGCCATCGAGGGAAAAAGAGAGTCGCTGGACGCTGAAACAGCAGCCGAAAATCTTGATGTGAGTTTTTTGGCCTAGAAATTTAAGCTTTTGGTTTTCTAGGCCTTGAGATTAAAAATTAAAATTTATTCTTATAAACATTTTAAATTAAAAAAAAATATCCGGGAAAAAAATTTCAGAAATTTTTTTTTCAGCATCTGGAAAGCTCACTGGACAATATCTCCAGCCTATTCGGAGAAATCGGATCCCTACCGATGGATGATAATTCTCGAGAAAAGCTCTCAAAATTAGCAAAAGCCAAAGATCAAATCACAGCGAGAGCTAATGAAGCGCTGGCTGCTCTTACACGGACTGTGTCAGAATGTGAAGATTTCGAGAAGCAGATAATGCTCTTCCAGGTTGGATTTCAACTTCAAAAATCAAAGTTTCTTAAACTTTAATTTTATTTTGTAAAAATTGGCAAAAAATGCTTTCTGACGCGTTTTGAAACAGTCAGAAATCTCAATTTTAGGCAGAGTTACAAACATTTGAAATTGGTGGCCTAGGAAAGTTCTAGGTCACCAGATTATTCTAACCTAAAGAGTTAATTGATTTTCAAATATTACTATTACCATTTTCAGAATTGGAGCGCTCGAATCGGATTTCTATTACAAGCTAGAAAATCTGCAGACATTTCCGCATTTGACATTCCCCATGAGTACCACGTAAGTTTGTAATGGCCTAGAAACCTGAGAAAGTTAGGCCAGCAGTGTGAAATTGTGAGGAATAGTCTTTTAAAGTTGATTTAAAAGATAAAATTTGAAAATATTGATTTTGGTGGCCTAGGATTTTTCTAGGCCACCAACTTCAAAATCAGTTTTTGATGGCCTAAGATCTTCAAAAATTTAGGCCATCTATTATGAAAATTGTCAAAAAGAAATTTTGAAAAGATCAATTTTCCAGTAAATTTTAGCGGTTTTATTTTGATGGCCTAAAAAAATCCTAGGCCACCAACTTGAAACTGCTGTAATTTGCTTCAAAATCAATATTTTTAAGATCTGATTTTTTCATTAAATTTTTTGGCCTAGTTTGGGTTTCTAGGCCACCAATTTAAAGTTAAAATTTGACCTCAATTTTGCACAGGAAGACCTTGGAAATGAAGCTGAATTGATACCGGTAGGAAGAATGTGTGGATATACTTTTTGAAACAAAATCGCATGGTTTTTAACATGTTTGCTTGAAGTGCCCAATAATTATTCTGGAATAGAAATTGGGAAAATTTTAAGTTAAAACATTTTTCAGAAACTCTCCCGCGAGTTTGAGGAATGGACTGTGAAGCTCAATGAGATGAACTCGACGGCCACTGAGAAAGACGACTCGGCGAGAATGCGGGAGCAGCTTAATCATGCTAATGTGAGCTGAAAGTTTTTTTTATTTTTAGCCAAAATTTTTGGAATTCTGTGAGAAATCTCAGTTAATCTAATGATGCAAGAATTAGAATTTGAAAATCTTGATTTTCAAGCAAGTTATGGCAGTTTTTAGATGGCGGCCTAGGAAAATCCTAGGCCATCAATTTAAAATTTCTATATCATGCCTGAAAATCAGTATTTTTTAGAAACATATTTTTTGCAAAAACTGTAGAATTTTCAGCTGAAAATTTTGGTTTTTTAAAGCTATTAATCTGGAATTTCCTGCAAAAACCCTAAACTTTATCCAAAAATTTTAAAAATTTTAGGAAACAATGGCAGAGCTCAAGCGGAAATTCAATGAATTTAAGAGGCCTAAAGGTTTTGAGGAGAAGCTTGAAAAAGTTATCACAACCCTGTCAAATGTTGAAATGGGACTAGATGACACCACTGGAATCGATGGATCTGAGTGTGGTGGGGCTCTGATGGAAGTTCGAGCACTTGTTAGAATGCTCGATGGGGCACAGGAGAAATGGAAGGATTTGGCTGAAAACCGAGAGCAACTGGTGAAGGATCGGGTTCTAGATGAGGAGACTTCTAAGGTACGTTTTTTGAAAATTTTATCTAAAAAGTTCTAGAACGTTCTCAAAATTTCTCGAAGTTGCTGGAAGTTTCTGAAAGTTTACTCGGAGCTATGGAATTTTCCGGGATTTTCTGTAATTGTTTTGGAACTTTTTCAAATTCTTACTTTTCCAGGAGACCCTCCAAAAGCTGCAGTATGCAAAAACCAAGTCAAAAGAGCTCTACGAGAGAAGTTCTACGTGCATCGAACGTCTGGAAGACTGTGTTGAAATGTATCAGAGGCTGAAAATGGAATCAGACGAAATTGAGCGATTTTTGGAGGAAATGGAAGGGAAATTGGACCAATACGCGGCAAGTGATCGGCCGGAAGAAGCTGAAATTGTCAATGAGCTCATAAGTGAATGGAATCGGAATGAGGCTGCGATGAAGAATGCCGAGCACTTGCAGAGACAGTTGAAGTTAGTTTTCTTATTGATTTTTTAAAAAATTTCAAATTTCACTCCATGCGCCATGTCTTAATTTCAGCGAACGCGCCATAAAAATCCCTGACGACGTGCTCTCCCTGAAGCGGCTCCGTGCAGATGCTCTCAAAAACCGCCTGAACTCGTGGTGCCGTACCATTCAGGAAATGTCCGAGGACGATGAGTCTGCCCTGTTGGAAATCGACGAGCTCCACCAGAACCTTGAGAAAGAGCTTAAGCTAGTTTCTGATAAGGAACCATCGAAAATTGCGGAGAAGCTGCGATTCTTGAGAGCCGACAGAGATCGATTGAGTTCTCGAACCAGGAAGCTAGCGGCCAAGAATCCCCGGCTAGCTGCCACGTCATCTGATGTTCTAGCTGGATTGAATCAGAAATGGAAGGAGTTGGAAGTAAAGGCTTCTGCTGAAAAAGCTCCTGCTCCAGAGCTCCGTGACGCTAGATTAAGCTCCCCGTCCGAGCAGCCATTCGACAAGAGAGTTCAAGAACTGTGCGACCTATTTGAAAACTTGGAAGCTCAGCTGGATTTCAATGGATCTCCCGTATCAATGGTGACTGAATATCAGAAGCGAGTTGAGAATTTGGATGAGTATTTGGATGAGTACCGACCAGCTCTTGATGATACTATTGAGGAAGGCCGGAAAATTGCAGAGACTGGAAGACTGGAGCTTCAGACACATTCGGCTATTGAGAAGCTGGATGAGCTGACGAATCGGATTGAGCAGGTGGAGGTGGAGTTGGATAAGCATCGGGATAAGGTGCCGTCGCTTGTGGAGCAGCATGAGCAGCTGAAGAAGGTGAGTTCTGGGAGTCTGAGGCTTAGGCTTAGGCTTAAGCTTAGTCTTAGGCTTAGACTTAGACTTAGGCTGAGGCTTACACTCACTATTTTGGTATCTTCAACAAAACTACAGTACTCTCACTAGCCATAATTGAATGGCCGCATTAAAAAAAACTTTGCAATTTTTCAGGATATTGACTCATTCCTCCTGGTACTCGACGTCTTCACCGACCGTAATCTTGATGACGTGGACATTGCTAAATCGACACGTAAAGAGCTTGCCGAGCGAGATTCCCATATTGTCTCCCTAACTTCCAGAGCAACTGCCATACATTGTGCTCTTCCGGGAAAAGGTATAGTGGAGGGTTACTGTAGCGCAGCAAGTAAAACGTTTCAGGCCCCCAACTCCATGACGTCACCCTGGACAAGCTCCGTGACAGGATAGAGAAGCTCGAGGCTCGACTTTCGGCGACTGAGAAGAAGCCAGTGGAGACTGTCAAATCTACAATACCCGATAGACCAGAAGTTCCGGAGGAGCCGGAGAAATCCTCGCCAGATCGCACGAGCCGCTCGAGTTTGCAGCTGGCAATGGAGGCATATGGAACAGCTACAGAGGATGATAGTGTGATCAGTGAGGCGGTTACTGTAGGCCAAAAATCTGTGGATCAGGTAGATCCTGTGGAGCAATTGGAGCCAGTGGAGCCTGTTGAGCCAAAGTTAGAGGTTAAGCAGCTCAAGGATGAGGCGACCGAGGAGGAGGAGAAACGAACAATTATTCTACCGGATGAGACAGAGAAAGTGATAGAAACTATCCCGGCTGCGAGGCCCTCAGCGGGACCCTCAGAGGGTACTGTAGCAGAAGTATCCACGTCAGAGATCCTTAAAGCCCGACCTGCACAAGAGTCAATTGAACGGACTGTTCGAGAAGTTCCGGTTGATGAATATGAAGAGACTGCGAATATTTCCAGTGGAGATGAGCTTCAGGTATGGATAGTTTTTGGCGTAGGCCCAGGCTTAGGCTTATGCTTTGACTTAGGCTTAGGCTTAGGCTTGGGTTTGGGATTAGGCTTAGGCTTAGGCTTAGGCTTATACTAAGGCTCAGGCTCACGCTTAGGATTAAGCTTAGGATTAGGATTAAGCTTAGGCTTAGGCTTAGATTAGGCTTAAGCTTAGGCTTAGGCTTTGGCTTTGGCTTTGGCTTAGGCTCAGGCTTAGGCTTAGTTTTAAGTTTCGGCTCAGACTTAGACTTAGGCTTGGAAATTGAAAAAAATTGTGGTTCACAGCGCAAAAACTACTGTAGTTTTTGTTGCGAGACACCTTTTTTTCAAACCTAGTCGGGATTGTTTAAAAAAAAGCTCTCGAAAAACTTGTTTCTTTGATTTTTACTATTTTCTTCCAGGATCACAAAATTTCCTCGGCGGTGCCGGATTCCGAGTCTGAAATCGCTTCAATGTTCGAAGTGCTCGACTCAATCGAGGACTCGCACACCAATTTCGAAGAGTTTCCGTTTGACTACCTAGATAGTGCTGATGACGATTTGAAGGTAACTTTTCATCGAATTTCTCTTCAAATTTATATATTTCATTTTCAGAAAACCCTACTCAAACTGGAGTCCTGTGAGAAGACACTGGCCAAAAATGAAATGACTATTAACATTGCGCAAGCCGAGAATGCGAGGGAGAGGATTACGGTAAGCTGGATTAGGGCTAGAAAAATCTAGTAGAGCCATCTGAGGTTCGAACCAGGGTATCGAGCGCCACACCCGAACCTCTTACCACCTAAGCCACTCATAGCCGACAAAAATTTAGTAGAAAAAAATTTTGCCGCCAGCGGGGATCGAACCTATGTGTTGTGCGACATGGCAATACCTCTTACCACCTGAGCCACTCCTACCCAACATTAATTTTGCTGAAACACGCCTCTCCGACACATTTTCCCGCGTAGAATCCGAATTTCTTTGTTAAAAATCATGAAAATTCCTCTAAACTCGTGAATTCCTACTAAATATCTTCCAGATGCTGCGTCAAATGGCACTTCAACGGAAGGACAAGCTGCCAAAGTTTAACGAGGAATGGAATGCAATGCAAGAGGTTAGAAGAGTTGTAATACTTAGACGGCGGCGGCCACTTGGGACCCCCTCCCAAGATTATTATATACTGCTTACACTTTTGTCTGTGTGTGTGTGTCACTTGAGCCCGCACACCGCTGCTCTTTTGACATGTTTTGAGCGATTTTGATTGGCATATCTTGGTTTTATATAAGGTTCTCAATATTTTAATTTTCCAGGAAAAAATTTTTTAGCAAAAAAAAACAATTTTTAGATGGATTAGGCTTAGGTTTAGAGGCTGAGGCTTAAACCTTCGGGCTCTGATAAATTTAAAGTCCACCAAATTAAATTTTCCAGTTAATCCAACTCGCCGACGCCCTTGTCGACGAGGCCGAACGATACGAATCCGACCAGATCCCCCAAATGGATCGGAAATCTGCTCCAAATGTGCTCGGCGAGCTGCGAAAACGTGTCGCCAACGCAGAAGGACCGGTGATAGATCTCGTGAAGAAGCTCTCCCAGTTGGTACCCCGAATGCAAGAAGATTCCCCAAAATCTCAGGACATTCGGCAGAAAGTCTACGGGATTGAGGATAGATTCAGAAGAGTCGGTCAAGCCGAGGGAGCAGCGATCTCTAAGGCTTTATCCAGTGCTCTCACGGAGCCGGAGCTCAAGTTGGAGCTGGATGAAGTTGTGAGATGGTGTGAGATGGCAGAGAAGGAGGCAGCTCAGAATGTGAATTCGCTGGATGGAGATGGATTGGAGAAGCTTGACGGACGGCTTGCACAGTTTACAAAAGAATTGCAGGAGAGGTATGGCGGCTCTCAAACCTCCAATAACGTGGGCTTAAGCTTATGCGTGGGCTTAAGTTTAGGCTTAAAATTAGGCTTAGGCGTAGTCTTAGGCTTAGGCTTAGGATTAACCTTATGCTTAGGCTTAGGCTCACCCTGAGGCTTAGGCTTAGGCTTAGGCTTGTTCTTAGGCTGAGGCTTAGGATTAAGCTTATGCTTTGGTTTTGGCTTTGGCTTTTGCTTTGGCTTAGACTTTGGCTTGTTCTTAGGCTGAGGCTTAGGCCTATGCTTTGGCCTTGGCTTGGGCTTTGGCTTTGGCTTTGGCTTTGGCTTTGGCTTTGGCTTTGGCTTTGGCTTTGGCTTTGGCTTTGGCTTTGGCTTTGGCTGTGGCTTTGGCTTAGGCTTAGACTTAGGCTCACTCTTAGGCTTAGGCTGAGGCTTAGGCTTGTTCTTAGGCTGAGGCTTCGGCTTATTCTTTGGCTTTGGCTTTGGCTTTGGTTTTGGCTTTGGTTTAGGCCACCCCAAAAACTTTCCTCAAATTCCAGAAAAGACGATATGGTGCAACTGGAAATGGCAAAGAACATGATCATCCCCTCCCTAAAAGGAGACGCTCATCACGATCTCCGCCGTAACTTTTCCGATACCGCGAAACGTGTTGCAATGGTTCGTGATGAGCTCTCAGATGCTCACAAATGGGTTGCCACGTCACGTGACACATGTGACACTTTCTGGGCAGACATTGACTCCCTGGAGCAGTTGGCACGGGATGTGGTGAGAAGAGCCAACGGGATCCGGATGGCTGTGATTTATACTCCGTCGAGGGAGAATGTGGAAGGTGTGCTGCGGGATGTTCAGAGATTGAAGATGTCGATTGGGGATGTGAAGAAGAGGGTTCAGACGGCGAATCTACCGCCGGCGATCAAGTTGGCCGGGAAGAATGCGAAGGTGAGTTTAAGAACCTATATCTCTAAAACGAAAAGAGTTATTAAAAAGTTGTCAACGGACGAATTGTTTAATAGACTAAGTTAAAAATTTTGATAATTGAGCACTTTTTCATAGCTCAATTAGTTTTAGAGATAAAAAGCTTTAAGTTCCAGGAAGTATCCCAAGCCGTCTCCCAGCTAGATCTATGACAGAAGATCTGTTTGAGCTCGTATATCTTTGAAATTAAAAAAGCTAAGCTATCAAAAATTAGTAAACTGACAAAATGTTTGCCTTCAATTTATCTACATTTTGTCAGTTGAGCACTTTTTCATAGCTTTTTTAGTTTATGAGATAAAATGCTTCAAGCTCCAGATAGTATCCCAAGCCGTCTCCCAGCAAGATCCATGACAGAAGCTCTGTTTAAGCTCCATTATCTCTGAAACTAAAAGAGTTATGAAAAAGTTGTCAAAAGGTTGTCTTGAAAAAATGTTCAATTTAATAAAATTAATATTTTGTCAGTTGAACACTTTTTCATGGCTCATCTAGTTTTGGAAATACAGTACACCAAACTCCATCCAAAGATCTCCAACTTCTCTCTCTCTCAAACTCAAGCACATTTTAGCTTCTACCCTAACCACTTTACTTCAGAGAGTGGTCCAAGTGCTCACCGAGACAGCCACCACGATAGCCGACTGTCATGACATACCTACCTACCTGATCGATGAGATGAATGATTCAGGCGGTGACACTACGGAATCCAGGAGTACTGTAAGTTTGCCACTTCTGTAGAATCCCTTGTCATCTTTACTGTTTTCAGGTTGTCGAGATGACTTCAGTGCACACTAAGCAAAGCTCCTCAAGCTCTTCTAACAAAACCCCATCCGCTGGTGGTGAATCTGACGATGCTCACACCTTAAACGGAGATGATGAGCAATCGGAGGAAGATCAGAAGATCTACTCACGAGAGTCTTCGTCAACATTGCCACGTGGAGTTTCCAGCCTAGGATCAACAGGTTCTAGTGGGGTCCTTGACCCAGTAGCGGTTCAGCTGACACACACAAGGCACTGGCTTCATGATGTAGAACGGGATGCCTCGATTACTGTAGATCTGGCACAATGGCAGCCGGCTCGAGAGCTGTGGCAGAGTATTCAGGGGATTATCGATGAGATTCGGTTGAGAAGTGTTCATGTCACAGGTGCCCATGATGCGAGCCCCAATCGACAAGTTAGGCAGCAAGCCGCGCAGTTGGTGGGTTTTTTTGATTTATTCAAAAATTGTCTACTTCTTTTTGGCAGGCCATATCTCTGTCATTTTCAGACATATCACAAATTTGTCAATTAAGAAATTATTCAAAATTTATTTTTCTATAATTTTGTAGTTGAAAACTTTTTGATATTTTTCGAACGGACCGAGGTATTGGGTGTAAAGCTAGTTGATTAACATGGTGCATCGACTTGAAGCCACTTCTCCAGCAAATATCTCGTTTGGTTTTGGTTTTGTCAAAAAACCATCAACTAGCAAAATGTTTATCATTCATTTTTCTATAATTGTGTAGTTTAAATTTTTTAAATTTTTTTTTAATCTTCAAACCGGGCCGAGATACGCTCTACAAAATGTGATCTTCTGACTTTCAGCTGACAGAAATGCGCCGAACCATCGAAAATTGCGAGAAGCGTTGTCTGATCCTCAATCAAATATCAGATATCGCGCGACAAAACGAGGCATCTCGAAACGAAATGGAGCTCTGGCTTAAAAGTGCAAGTGACGTCATCGGAGAGCGAAGAGTTGAAGAGCTCAGCGAAGAGGTTGTTCGGCAGGAGTTGCAGGTTTTGGAACGAGTTGTTGAGCAGTTAACGGAGAGAAAGGACAAAATGGCGGAGATTAATTCCCAGGCGAACAAGATTGTGGACACCTACACAAAGGATGAAGCTCATAATTTGAGTCATTTGCTCAGCAGGCTTAATATGAGCTGGACGAAGTTTAATGATAAGTAAGCGATTTTCAAATGATTATAACTTTTTTGAAATTGAAAATTTGCAATCTGCAATAGCGCCAAACGATTTGTTTCAAAATTTTGAACCATTTTGTCCTATTTAATTTTTGATGGCCTAGAAATTTGATTTTTTGAGTTTCTAGGCCACCAACTTTAAACACTCATAACTTGCCTCAAAATCGATATTTTTCAATTCTGTAAAAACCTGTCAATTTGTTTAAAAAATTTTTAAAAATTTCGAGTTTAATTTTTGATGGCCTACAAATCCAAAAATTTGGGTTTCTAGACCACCAACTTCAAATGCTCATAACTTTTTTGAAAATCGACATTTTTCAATTTTATAAAATTCAATTTATTTTTCACCCAATTTTAAAAATTTTTGAGCCATTTAATTTTTGTTGGCCTTGAAGTCCAAAGATTTGGTTTTCTAGGCCCCCAACTTCTAATGCTCATAACTTTTTTGAAAATTGTTAGTTTTCAATTTTATAAAATCCTATTTGTTTGTAATTCAATTTGAAACAATTTTGACCCATCTAATTTTTGATGGCCTACAAATCCAAAAATTTGGGTTTCTAGGCCACCAACTTCTAATGCTCATAACTTGGCTCAAAATTGATATTTTTCAGTTCTGTAAAATGAAATAATCTTTAAGCATAGCTCTCCATTTTTTCCAAATAAAATTCCACACATTTTAGCATTCGTATCCGCCGAGCCGTACTCGAAGCTTCACTCCGCTCCCGCCGGGACTTCCACTCTGCACTTTCAGAATTTGAAAAGTGGCTTTCACGGCAAGAAGACAATTGCTCAAAACTCTCAGCGGACACATCTAATCATCAAGCTATTAAAGACACTTCGAAGCGGAAAAATTGGACGCAAAGCTTTAAAACTTTGAATGCGGAGCTGAATGCTCATGAGGATGTGATGAAAAGTGTCGAGAAAATGGGAAAAATGTTGGCTGAAAGTTTGGAATCTGGAAATGAAAAAGTTGAGCTTTTGAAAAGAGTTGGTGAGACCACAAGAAGATGGACAGCGCTGAGGAAGACTACTAATGAGATTGGGTTCGTTTTTTTTTTTAATCACATTCTACCTACATTTTTTAAACTATAAAATTCATCATCAGCAAGCCAAGACCTTTCATTTAACACCCATCATGCCCAGGTTCCGCCAACTTTGGGTCCCACCGCGAAACCCTGGGGGTACTGTAGTTTTCGTGGTGGGACCCATGGGCATGATGGGTGTCAAATGAAAGGTCTTGGCGCGTAAGATTCAAAATTTATGAAATTAAAGCATTTAAATCTGGCTACAGAAAAATATTTTGGAAATTTTTAAATTTTGAAAAAAAACTTTTTTTTTAAAGAAAATTTCCAAAAAAAAATTATTTTTCAGAGAACGTCTCGAAAAAGCCGAACAAGAATGGGAGAAGCTTTCTGACGGTCTAGCTGACCTCTTATCGTGGGTTGAAGCCAAAAAACAAGCAATAATGGATGAGCAACCGACTGGTGGAAGCCTTTCTGCAGTTATGCAGCAAGCCTCATTTGTGAAAGGACTGCAAAGGGAAATTGAATCAAAAACTGCAAATTATAAGAGTACTGTAGAAGAAGCTCATAGTTTCCTGATGCAACATGACTTGAGACCGAAACTTCATAGCCCACATGTCCTGGATGATGATTATGAGAAGGAGGGTAAGAGTTTAGGTTTTTTTTTTAAGTTTTAATTTGAAATTTTAGTGAGGTCTCATTAATTTTTTTAGTAAGTCCGGTATTTTTTTTTACAAAATTTAGAAAATTCTGCACATTTTTGATCAAAAAACTTCCAAAAATCTCAAAAATTGAGAAAGTTAGAAAGATTTGAAAAATGTGCAATAAAAATAAATTCTAAAAAAAAAATTTTTGAAATTTTTTCAATATTTTGTTTGGTTGGAATTCAATAATTTCTTATGACTTTAATTTCAAGTTTTTTTTGTAAGATTTCACAAAATCGAAAAAAATCGGGGTCCCAGGGCTCATTGAGCACATGTTCCTATTACACTTTATGCGGGTTTTGTTTCTTGTTGGAAATTTTTTGAAATATTCAAATCTTACATATGTTCAATTGCGTTATTATTTTGGAACCAGAAAATTTTGAAGAATCTTTTTTTTTTTTTTTTTTGAAAATGGTATTTCTATTGTCAACTATGGAGGAGGCTCTGAAAGGTAGGAAATTAACTTGAAAATTGTTTTCCAATTTTCAAAAGTTTTTAATTTTATTTTTTTGTAAGTTTTTACAAAAAATCCTAGCAGTTTATAATAAATCAAAATAGGATCTACATTTTAAATGTAAAATCTGCAAAAAATATCAAAAACTGACATAGTTACGGCAATTTGAAAAATCCAAAAAAACATCTAATTATTTTCTATTTTCAAATTTTCAAACGAATTTCGTTCAATGGTTGAAAACATTATATCAAACAAAAATACAAATTTTCAAATTTTCACTAAATTATCTACATTTCAAATTTTAAGTCTGCAGAAAATATCAAAAACTGAAAAATATCAAAAAAATAATATTAGAGACAAATGTTTTTTTTTCACTTTTCAAAAAAAATTTCCAATAACTTTACATTTTTCTAAATGGTAACAAAATTGTCTGCAGTTTAAATTTAACATTTACAGAAAATATCAAGAACTGACAAACTTACGGCGATTTGAAAAATTTTCAAATTTTCAAAAAACTTCAAAAAAAATAATATAGATTTTTAGACAATTTTTTTTAGATTTTTTTAATATTTTTTACAATAACTTAACATTTTTCTAAATTTTCACAAAATTATCTTCATTTCAAAAGTAAAACTTACAAAAATATCAATAACTGGCAAAGTTACGGCGATTTGAAAAACTTGAAGAAATTCAAAAATTGTCAAAAAAAATAATATTAGATTTTTAGACTAATTTTTTTCTAATTTTTCTGAATTTTCACAAAATTATCTACGTTTTAAATGCAAAGTTTACATAAATTATCAAGAACTGACGAAGTTACGATAGTTTAAACTTTTCCAATTTCAAAAACTTCCAAAAAAAAAATCAAATTTCCAGAGCTCGCCAACTTGGAGCAACGTCGTCGTGGCCTCGAGATCAATGCAAATTGCGAGAGGCTCAAGAAAAACTGGGCAGAGCTCGGCATCGAAGTAGAATCATGGGATAAGCTCGTTCAGCATGCAATGCAGCGGCTCCAGGAGCTCGAGAGAAACTTGGCAGAGTGCCAACTTCATCTGACGTCATCGGAAAATGAGATTGAAACGATGAAGGCTGTCGAGAAGATTCATTTGGAAGATTTGAAAATTGCGCGCGAAGAAACTGATCAAATTTCTAAGAGAATCGATGAAGTTCGGCTTTTTGTCGATGATGTAAATGATGCGGCGGCAAGGTTGTTGGCTGAGGATTTGAAGCTTGATGAGCACGCAAAGGGACAAATTGAGCATGTTAATAAGAGGTAGGTACTGTTGGAAAAATGGATATATATATTTGCAAAACTTGATTATTTTTGAAAAAAATCAATAATACACTACGTTTCAGATATTCAACCCTAAAACGTGCGATTCGAATCCGGCAGGCGGCGGTCAGAAACGCCGCATCGGATTTTGGACCAACTTCTGAACATTTCCTAAACCAATCAGTCACCTTGCCATGGCAACGAGCTATCAGTAAATCCAACCTGTTACCCTATTATATTGAGTAAGTTGTGCTCTTTGAGGTTTGGGGTTTAATTTCGTTGAAAATTGAAAAAATCGGAATCATCGATTTTTCGGAGAAGTATCGATTTTTCTGGAAATTATCGATTTTTCGGGAAATTATCGACTTTTTTTCCGGAAATTATCGATTTTTCGGGAAAATATCGATTTTTCGGAAAAGTTTCGATTTTTCGGAAAATTATTGATTTTTCTGAAAATTAATGATTTTTCGGAAAATTATCGATTTTTCGGGAAATTATCGATTTTTCGGGAAATTATCGATTTTTCGGAGAAGTATCGATTTTTTTGGAAATTATCGATTTTTCGAGAAATTATCGATTTTTCGGGAAATTATCGATTTTTCGGAGAAGTATCGATTTTTTTGGAAATTATCGATTTTTCGGGAAATTATCGACTTTTTTTCCGGAAATTATCGATTTTTCGGAAAATTATCGGTTTTTCGGGAAATTATCGATTTTCCAGAAATTTATTTTTTGGAAAAATAACCGAATGTGAACAAATTCCAGACAAACCAGTGAAAAAACACAATGGGAGCATCCAGTATGGGTGGAAATCGTAAAAGAGCTCTCACAATTCAACCGCGTCAAATTCCTCGCCTACCGTACCGCCATGAAGCTCCGAGCCCTTCAAAAACGGCTCTGTCTCGATCTAGTCGACCTAACACTTTTGGAAAAGGCGTTTGTTCGACTGAAAGGACTTTCAGCTGAAGAATGTCCGGGACTGGAGGGTATGGTTTGTGCTCTGCTGCCGATGTATGAAGCTCTTCATGCAAAATATCCAAATCAAGTGCAAAGTGTCTCGTTGGCTGTCGATATTTGCATTAATTTCTTGTTGAACCTTTTTGATCAGTGAGTTATCGATTTTTACAATTTGATAATTTTTGAACGTGAAGGAAAAAATTTTAAAAAAATTATGATAGATTTTCTTGAAATTTATAGATTAAAAAAAAATTCGGAAAATTATCGATTTTCGTCAAAATTATCGATTTTTGTGAAAATTATTGGATTTCATCAATATTATCGATTTTTGTGAAAATTATTGACTTTTGTGAAAATTATTGATTTTTGTGAAAATTATTGATTTTTGTGAAAATTATCGATTTTTGTGAAAATTATTGATTTGCGTCAAAATGATGGATTTTCGTCAAAATTATTGATTTTCGTCAAAATGATGGATTTTTGTGAAAATTATTGATTTTTGTGAAAATTATCGAGTTTTGTGAAAATTATTGATTTTCGTCAAAATTATTGATTTTCGTCAAAATGATGGATTTTTGTGAAAATTATTGATTTTTGTGAAAATTATTGATTTTCGTCAAAATGATGGATTTTTGTGAAAATTATTGATTTTTGTGAAAATTATCGATTTTTGTGAAAATTATTGATTTTTGTGAAAATTATTGATTTTTGTGAAAATTATCGATTTTTGTGAAAATTATTGGTTTTCATCAAAATTATCGATTTTTGTGAAATTTATCGACTTTATGAGAAATTATCGATTTTCCAGAAAATCATATATTTCCGGCAAATTTATGGATTTCCGATAAAAATTCCGCCTTTCGACAAAATTATCGATTTTTTTTTAAAACTAACTAACATATTTTTGCAGATCCCGCGACGGAATAATGCGTGTTCTCTCCTTTAAAATTGCCATGATCGTATTCTCGAACATTCCATTAGAGGAAAAATATAGATGTACGCTTTTTTTCTGACTCCCTGTACCTTGAAATCGGTTTTTAATTTCCAGATCTTTTCAAATTAGTTTCCCAGGACGGTCATGCGACCCAAAAACAAATTGCATTGCTTTTATATGATCTTATCCACGTAAGTGTTTTATTGATTTATTTTTAGGTAACAATTCATTTTGGTTTTTAAAAAAAATCGATTTTTGGTGAATTATCGATTTTTTTGACTCTCAGATTCCTCGTTTGGTCGGTGAATCCGCCGCATTTGGAGGTACCAATGTGGAGCCATCGGTCCGATCGTGCTTCGAAACTGTACGATTGGCGCCAACAATATCGGAAGGCGCTTTTATCGATTGGGTCAAGAAGGTGATTTTTTCAAAAGTTTTTCCTTTCAAATTTTTGTTTTTCAGGAACCTCAATCAATAGTCTGGCTAGCTGTCATGCATCGATTAGTCATCTCCGAAAGCACAAAGCATGCGGTAAGCCTTATCGCTGAGAAATATCGATTTTGAGCCGGTGTCCTAGAAATCAAAATTTGCAATTTCTAGGCCAAAGAGAGGCATAATGATAGATAATTTTAAAGCAGTTCTAGGAGTTTTGAGAAAACTGAAAAATATTGATTTTGAGCCTAGTTATGCCGGTTTAAGTTGATGGCCTAGAAATCCAAATTTGCAATTTCTAGGCCACATAAAGTTAAATAACCTAAAATGATGCAAAATTGCAACGTAGTGCTGTCACTTTTGGAATCACAAAAAAATTCCAATTTTCAGCCAAGTTATGCCCAGTTTCAGTTGTTGGCCTAGGAAATTTCTAGGCCACAAACTTCAAATATCCGTAACTTGGCCCAAAATCAATATGTTAAACTGTTTCAAGAACCAAAAACATGATCTTGAGATTCTGCAAATTTTTTGGTTTTTTAATTTTTTCTGGCCTAGAAATTTTTAAATTTGGATTTCTAGACCACCAACTTTGATCGTTTTCACTGGTTTAAAGACCAATAACATTGTCTAGAAATTTTGCACTTGTTTTGGCTACTTAACTCTTGGTGGCCTAGAAATTTTTAAACTTGGATTTCTAGGCCATCAACTTTGAAGACCCATAACTTGGCTTAAATTCGATATTTTGATATTCTGTAAAAATAATTTTAATTGCAAAACAACCAGTTTCATGTTTTATTTAAAAACTAAAACAATTTTAGTCCAAATGCAACGTGTGCAAAATGTTCCCAATCATCGGCATCCGTTACCGATGCCTCACCTGCTTCAACTGTGACCTCTGCCAGAATTGTTTCTTCAGTCAGAGAACTGCAAAAAGTCATCGAACAAATCATCCAATGCAGGAGTACTGTGAAAAAACTACGTCATCCGATGACGCAAGGGATTTCGCGAAAATGATTCGGAATAAGTTCCGGGCGTCGAAACGGCAGAAGGGGTATTTGCCGATTGATGTAAGTCTGGAGAAATTGGAGATATCAAAATTTTGTTAACTCAAAAATATTTGTTACATATTTGTGCACATTTCAATAGTTGAAAATTTTTTGATAACGTTTACCGTAAAAAAGTTATAAAAGTTTGAATTTCTTGAAGCCGGTTGAAAAAATAAAGGGAGGTAGCTAAAGCTAAAAGTCCTGTATCTCAGTTGTGAGTCAAGATATCAAAAAGCTGTCAACTAACAAAATGATTAAAAAATATTTTTGCACGTTCTGTTAGTTGACAACTTTTTTATATCTTGCTCCGTTCAAAAGTTACGCTAGGTTGAGCATAACAAAATCGATGAGCAAAAAATGTTGTCAATTTACTTCGTACTATATCTCCACAGACATTAGAGATATCAGAAAATTTTTAACAATCAAAATAATCTGCACATATTTTTTTGCATTTTTTTAGTTGGCAACTTTTTTCTAGCTCTTTCCCCCGCTCTGCTCTAAGAGCTTGAACTCAAAAATCTACTTAATTTTCCGATTCCAGGTGGCCGAAGAAGGCATCCCTCTTACATGTCCCCCGGCAAAGGTCACCAACCAGGCCACGGAGCAAATGAACGCAGACACCTCTCAAATGACTGCACATCTTGCAAAGCTCTCGGCAGAGCACGGTGGAGGCGCCGAGCACATGGAGCCCGTGCAATCACCCCTTCAGATTATTAATCAGGTGAGGAAAAAAGAAGAAAAATTTCCACCAGCGTGGGGGCTCGAACCCCGGTGTTGAAATTGCTAGGCATGTCTGTTAGCCACTAGGCCAAGAGTTCTCAAGGTCCTGACGCGAAAATCGCAGAGGTTACTGTAGTTTAAAGGCGCATGGCAGACCTAAATTTTAAAATCTTCCGAATCTAGTCATGATTATACTTAAGTGAAAGCTCTAGCTCTGGAGAAGTCGAAAATTTGGGTTTCAACCTTATAGAAACTAGTTTGGGGGTTTCAGGCTACAGATTTCTCTGCGCCTCCACATGCGTTTTGTCACCTTGCCGAGACCGTTAGAAAATGGAAAGAAAAGTGGGGGGAATGTGAGAAAAATGGCAAAAAGTGAGAAATAGAAGAGACGCAGAGGGCCAGAGAAAACCGTTTTTCTCCCATCCCTTCTTCTTCTTCTTGACCACCACACCCTCCCCAAAAAGTGATCTTAATACTGTTTTCTCTGTGACTTTTCTCGATATTTTTGGTTAATTTTTTGATTTTTCAGCATATTTTAGCTTTAAAAATTAAATATTTTAAATTTTGAGGAAAAAAAAATTTTAAAATTTTTTGAAATTTTTTTTTCGAGAATAAAATGTGTAGCCTGCTAAAATTGCTGAAAATATCTGGAAAATCTGTATCTGATGATGACCCAATAGAGCGATATATCAAATGTGAGCAGTGCAAATGCAAGAGACACTGGGTACGGTAGACTACGGTAGAGTTTTTAGGGAAACTCATTTTTTTTACAACAAATCATTTTTTCTCCAAATACTCAAATACATAATGTTATTGCTTATTAGACTATTGCCACTTAAAAATCAAATTTTTAAAAGTAATATTCCTTCCAACAACCACTGAAAAACAAATGAAAATGGCAATTTAAAGGGTTTCTCATTGGAGCGCGTTTACTACCGCGTGGAAATTTTTTTTTTAATTGAAAATATATTCAAATTTAGCGCGGGAAAATGTAAAATCTGATAGTTTTTGAAGTTTCAAATAAACTTGAAAATTGACAAAAATTTGAGATTTTGAAAAATACCAATTTTTTGAAAAAAAAAATTTTACGGAGAAAAATTCTAAAATTTTTAAAAAATAATTTTTCGCAATTTTTGTTTCAAAATATCAGATTCAAAGTTTACCCCAGCTTCAATATATCTTTCCCTTTTAAAACTGACAAAATTTTCAGGTAGAACAACTGCAACGGGATGAAATGGACCAGATGCTTCACCGTCTGCAATTCGAGAATAAGCAGCTGAGAAAGGAGCTCGAGTGGAAACGAGGTGCAGCTAGTACTATGGAAATTGATAGGTACGGTTTTAGAAGTTTAAGGCCTGGAAGAAAATTGAAAAACAAATTTAAAAATTTTGGAATTTTTTTTTCTAAACAATTTTTCTAAAAACTAAAAAATTTCAAAACGCCGTAACTTTGTCAATTTTCAAGATTTTTCCCAAAACTCAAAAGCTAATATTTTTGAAACACTTGCTCTTAAATTTCTACATAAAACCCAAAATTTTTCAAAGTTCCTTCATGTAGCAACTGTGCTCTAAAGCAAACTTCACCCAAATATCCTAAATTCTGCAAATTTTTCCGTATTTCCTGCTACATTTTCTGTACATTTTTCAGACTTTTACAAAAATAATATAATTACTTAGAAAGTAATATTGCCTTCCAAAAAAATCAATAAAAAACATTTTTAGAAGCTCAAAACGTCATCAGGAACGACATCAGAGTGAGAGTCGGGGAGGAACGTTACCATTGAGAAATGGTAGAAGTGTAGTGTCATTGAAGAGCACACAGAGCCAGAATGACGTAAGTTTACAATATTCATAATCATGTTTGTTGTGAAAAATTTTTAGGGAAAAAATTTTTTGCGAAAAAAAAATTTCCAATTTTTTTAAATTTTTTTTTCAAAAATCTGAAAATTTATAATTTTTTAAGAGTCTAATGAATAATAATTTTTTAAAAATAAATTTGTCAGGTAATGGACGAGGCGAAAGCCCTACGCCTCCACAAGCAACGTTTGGAGCATCGCTCTCGAATTCTAGAGCAGCAAAATGAGCAGCTCGAGATGCAGCTGCAAAGGTTGAAGAAAGTTATAGATGCGGTGAGTTTTGATGTTTTTGTCATTGAGTTTACCTATCGAATGACCTTTATAATGCCTATGTTCTGTCAATATCGAACAATATTGAAAAAAAAACGATAAATTATCGATTTTTGGTCCCGCCGCTAACAGAGCACACTTTTTCTAAAAATTTCTTTCGGAAAATAACAAAAACTATTGATATTGAAAGGGAAAACATCAATTCTCCAGAAAATCTAAAGAAAAAATCGATGAGTTATTGATGTTTACTCCGAAAGGGGCGGAGCATAACATGCTTAATATTTTCAAACAATTGAAATTGTTGTGAAGATAAAATCAATAAATCAGAAGCATTTTTTCATACATGCCTTTTAAAAATCGATAAATTATCGATTTATTCAATTTTCTACCGGTATAATCGAAAATTTATTGATTTTTTCGATTTTCAACATTTTTTCGCAGCGGAAAGATGGAAATTTTAAGAAAAAATCATTTTATATTAGAAAAATCGATACTTTATCAATTTTTCGCTTTTTTGAACGTGTGAAAACTTTCTGCCGGCGCAAATTGTATACGCTTGCGCCGGCGCATTTTTCCACATAGTCCGCCGGTCAATAAAAAATCGAAAAACCGATCTCATCGATTTTTTCGATTTTTGCGCCAAAAACGAGTTCTTCATTAAATCTTCTTAATATAACTGAAAATTCCCGTAAAAAATCGATAAAAAATCGATTTTCCGCTATAATTATCTTTTTTTTTTGATTTTTCCTGTTTCAGCAAAAGCAACAAGCTCCCCTCTCAACCAACTCGTTGCTCCGCGGAAGTCATCATCAACCATGGAGCCCCGAACGTGCTCGTTCGGGCTCCGCGAGCACACTGGATCGTGGTCTTATTGTGAGTAGTCGTCATCAGGAGCAGGCAGAAGCGGCCGGCGGCGGAGCTGAAGACTCATCGGATGAAGCTGGCGGAGCCGGTGGTGGGCCACGTGGCAGCAGTGTCGGACAAATGCAAAATCTAATGACAGCTTGTGATGATTTAGGAAAAGCAATGGAATCCCTGGTGGTGTCTGTTGTATATGATTCCGATGATGAGGAGAATGATTGATTTTTATTGATTTATCGATTTTTTGTTGATTTTTACCATTTCGAATTTTTTTATCCAAAAAGACACACAAAATCTCTAGTCCCATATACGAATATACGAAACTAAATATTTATATATTTTTTGAATTTTTTCATCGACAAATAAACCATTTTTTCGATTTATTCATCAATTTTTTGAATAAAAAGTTATGCGGATAGGAGAGGGACGAACAAAAGACAAATAAAGCATCAGAGGTGGGGGGGGGGGGGGGGGGGGGATTTAAATTTAAATTGCTTAAATTGCAAAAAAAAATGGGGGAACACGAGATTCTAATGGGGACAGAGCTAGAAATTACAAAAAAAAAACATTTTAAGATTCTTATTTTAAGTGTGGAAATGAGGGGGAATTTGGTATATTTTTCAACAGAAAAAATATCATAGAGATACAGGGAAGCCGGGATTTTCAGGGGGGGGGGGGGGGGAAGTTGGGTAAGAGGAACGAAAAAAAGAACAAAAAAATCAATAGAATAAAAAAATCAATAATTTCCGCGATAATTTCCATAATCATTGCCGCGTCGATTCGATGAAGATGGTTGAGACGAGTTATTGTTCTGATGATGCTGATGTTGATTACTTCCATAAGATTGCTGTTGCCATTGTTGTCCACCACCACCACCAGAAGATGTAGATGTCGATGGAGTTGCAGCATTTTGAGACCAATTAGTGTCCATTGCCATGTGTCCTTGAGCATCAAGTCCTCCCCACACTGGATAGGCGGCTGAAAAATTGTAAATTAGGAGGAAATTTGTATTGAAAATCGATATTGTCACAAAAGATGGTCAAAAATTTAGTTTAAAGGAGATGAATACGATAAATTCATGAAAAAATCGAAATTTTCGTCAAAAATCGATAATTTCGTCAAAATCGAGAATTTCCTCAAAAATCAATAAATTCGTCATATAATCGATAATTTAGTGAAAAATTGATTTTTTTTTATCAGAAAATCGATAACTCTGACGAAAAATCAATAATCCATCAATTTTCGCCTAGAAAAAAAAACGCTCACCAGTATTATGCTGATAAACATTTCCATACGGCTGATGATATGCTGCTCCAGAATTGGCGGCTCCAGCTTGTGGCATAGTTGCAGTAATCTGTAGATCATAGGCAGAAGCGGCCGACGATCGTTGTTGATAGTTGTTGGTAGAGTACGAGCTAGCGTCTGGCACCGATTGAATCCCATAAGATCTTCCAGCATTGGTGGCGTTGGTGTTGTTGGTGGTGGTGGCAGTGACTACAAGGTTACGACCGCCGCTGTTGCTATTGCGATTAGAGTTCGACGAGGAAGTAGACTGGCGATAACGGCCTGAAAATTAGAGATTTTTGTCTAAAATTATCTAAAAACTAGCAAAATTTCACTGAAAATGTCACCTTGAGGCTCAATTTCGAACATTTTCAGCCGATTAAAGCTGAAAATGTGCTGGAAAATTGGCCAAAGGTGAGATTTCCATCCAAAATTGCTTCCCGGCTCCCGGGCTCACCTGCTCCGCCGCTATCTCTTCGCTGTCTTCTCGAACTACTGTGATGCTGTTGCGGTGGTGATGGTGATCTCCGAGTTTGGCGACGTCTGTTGCTGCTGCCGCCATTGCTGCTGCTTCCACCACCACCATAACTCGAACGATGCTCCTGGTGATGATATCCTACGGCTCCACCGCCAGCGACAAGAGCTCCACCGTCGACGACTAGTGCTCCGCCACCGCCAAGTGCAGCCTGTTGCATGAGCAGAGCTTTTTGAGCTATTTGGAGCTCCGCTTCAAGCTTCTTCTTTTCCAATTGTTGCATTTGAAAAGCTATAAGTGCTTTTTCGGCTCTGATCTTCTGCTGTTCCGCATACATGTCCTTTGCTGCCATTATGTGAGCCAATTGTTCACGCTCATCAAATAGACGTCTTCTCTCCGGCTCTTCCGATCTTCTTGCTCCTTCCTGACGACGAGGTGGCTCCGGAGGAGAAGCTCCACGACGTCGAGATGGTTGCTCCTGTGGAGCTCGACGCGGCGGCGGCTCATCTCGATGACGACGCTGTTCCGAACGATCCGGTGATACTTGACGTCTTCTCGAAGAAGTAGTAGTAGAAGAGGAACGCTCTCTGGCGTATTGCTCCGTTTGATACGATGCTCGTGGAGCATCTTGTTGAACAGTCACATGGATTTGATGATGCTTACGACGGAGCTCCGAAGTGCTAATGTTGTTGGGAACCGAACGTTCAACGGATCGCTTGATTGCTCCACCACGGCAGCCGCTGAAAAATTGGGAGATTGGAGGATTAGCGGAAAATGGCATTAAAATGGTTCAAAATTGCTTAAAACATCCCTAATATGGGCCAAAATTGGTTTAAAAACCCTAAAATGGCTCAAAATAACTTTAAAAACTCAAAATTGCTTTAAATTTGCTTGAAAAAGCTCAAAATTCGTCAAAATTGCTCAAAACTGCTCCAAAAAAGCTCTTTTTGTTTAGCTTGAACCGAATGTACCTAGTATCAACTCTGGACGAGATGGTCAACGATTCTCCACCACCACCACCACCTCTGGTCGAACTTCTCGAGCTCTCAGATCCCCTCGCGGCTCTCAACGGAGCTCTCAACGGAGATCTCGCCATTCTCGACGTTCTCGCCGGTGGTGCCGCCGCAATTGTTCGACGAGAATCTCGATTCGACTCCTCTTCCCGATCAAAAGTTATCGGCTTTCGGCTGCTTCTCGGCTCACCGCCGCCGCCACGGCTTCTACTTCTGCTTCGAACCGGCGCCTCTATCGCACGACGTTTGGCTCGTTGTCCTTCAGACGACGACGATTCTGGAGCATGAATTGGTTCTTTTCGTTTTGGAGCAGCTGACGTTGTGGTCGTAGTAGTGACAACAGGCTCCGGGGTTGGCGTCGGTGCCGGGGAAGTGCTCATTGTGCTCGCCGCCTCAGCAACATGCTTCTCCCGAGCCAGTTTCTCAGCCGATGAAGTAAGATGAGACTCGGAGACCTGAAAAATGATAAAATTTGGCTCAGAAAAGCAGAAAAATCAATTTTTTAAAGTAAAAAAAACCGCTACCTTCTCAACTCGAAGCACACGTCCTTGATAGTTTTTCTGATGAAGTGACGTCATCGCCAGCTCCATCGCAGTGACGTCAGCAAATTGGATGAGTGCAAAGCAATTTTTGACGTCTCCATTCGCGTCGGCAGCCTTTGAATTGAAAATCTTCGATTGGATCACTTTTCCGTATTGGCTCGCGAGTTGCTGGAAAAAAAACGAGAGTTTTGCGGATTTTCATTGATTTTCGAGCCCGGGTTGCGGAGATCAGAAAAAGTGTGCTCAATTTCTAAATTTTCAAAATTCTATGAGCTCCGAATGTCGTCATTTCGGGATGATCCTTGGCGGCTTCGATCCGTTTTCAGCGATTTTCGGCGATTTTGAAGCATGTTGGAGCTCAAAATGCTCCAAATCTGGCTTAAACTTGAAATTTCTTTTAAATTCGCAGCACAAGTTTCAGCCGAGCAAATTTCGAGCACATTTTGAGCCAAATTCTCAAATTTTCAGTTGTAGTGCAGAGTGTTGTGCTCCACGTAGAGCCTCGATCCGTTTTTGGAGCATTTTTGCTCAAATTCTGCGACTATCAAGTTGATATTGGCAACCGTGCAAATTTGAGCGAATTTTAACGAAACTTGGAGCACAAAAATGCTCCAAATTCCGCTTCAGGGCGCTTTTTTTGGGGAAAAAGTTTCAGTGGTCACTAAAATTCGCAGCTCTTTCCGAAATGCTCAAAATCTTGGGGCGAATTTAGGCGGTAATTGGGGTGAGCAGGGGATGCTCTTTTGGCTCAATTTTGCTAGAAAAATCTAAATTCTTCAATTTTCACCGTCTAAAACCAAAATGTTCAGCAGTTTTGAGCCAAATTCTGCTCAAAATGCTCCAAATTTGGCTCAGTTTTTTAACGCTATTCCTCTCAAAAAAAAGCTCAACAGTTTCGCGAGGCGATTACCTTGACACTTGAAGCCTTCGTCGCCGGAGTCATTCCACGAATCCATATCGACGTCTTCTTGACGTCATCTCCAAAGAGCATCGATTTTCCACTGCCGGCAGATGAAGAAGCTGCTTTTGATGGTGTTGCCTGTGGAGTTGATGCCTCCACTTTTTGCAATTGTTTCGGTGTTGGCTCAGCGGCTTTTGGCTCCTTTTGCTCAATGGGCTCATCCAGTGGATCCTCGAGCAAATCCTCTTCATAGTCCAAAACAATCTCATCATCCTGACTGACATTATTGATCGATGAGTTGAGAATGATCACTTCTTCCTCAACTTTCTCCTCAGTTTCCATAGAAATTGGCTCATTTTGCTCCAAATTGTGTGGAATTTCTTCTGGCTTCTTCTCCTTTTTTTCCACTTTCTCCTCCGCTAGCGGCTCCGATTCTTGTAGAGTTGGCTCAATAATCTCAATATCCGACGATGAATCATCCTCCTCAAACTCGTCCTCACCGTCTTGCTCATCCGATTTCTTTGCTTCTTCAACTTCCATTGGCACCACTTCGGGCTCATTTTCCAGCTGCTCCACGGGCTCCTCGACAAGAACAACCTCCGGCTCCTTTTCCGGCTTCTCTTTCAGCTCAACAGGCTCCGCGACTGCCTTTTCCACCTCAATAACCTCTGCCACCGGCTCCTCAACTGTAACGACTTCTGGCTCAACAGGCTTTTCCTCGGGCTTTTCCTCAAGCTTCTCCTCGGGCTTCTCCTCAAGCTTCTCCTCGGGCTTCTCCTCGACAACTGGCTCCACGGCCTCAGGCTCCGGCTCAACTTGCTCAGCTTCCTCAAACTCTTCATCCTCCACCAATGTATCATCTTTCTCATCACTTGGCACCTCCAACTCATGATCCTCAATAATTTGCAAATCGTGTGAATCCTCCTCCTCCTCTTCTTCTTCCTTCTCCTCGACTAAAACTGACAAAAAAAAACTCCATTGATTGTTCCTGATGAAACTGACCCCCCAATAATCAAGTAAATCTAATTCCAACAATAGAAGAAACCACCAAAAAATCAACGAAAAAAAAAAGCCTAAAAAACCAACCATTCTCATCATTTCCTTCGTCTCCTGCACCCTTTTCCACTTTTTCTGCTGCTGCTGCAGCCGCTGCTCGTGCCATTTCGTTGCTCCGGCGTGTGCTCTTTTTCATCGGGCTCACTGCATGCTCGAATACGTGATCTGCTGGATCGAGTCCCTCATCTCGGAGAGCCTGAAAAATGCGGTTTTAGGCTTAAAAATTAAATTTTGAAGGCTATGTATGTCAATTTAGAAATTTTTTTTTTGAGATTATTTGAACGTTTTTGGCGAAAAATGGTCGATTTTCAATCATAATTATGGTCATTTTATCCTGTAGGAAATTAAGTGAAAATCGATGTATTTACTGTGGAACAAAAAATCAATTTCCACTTAAAACCCTATAATTAAAGGGTAAAATGACCAGAATTATGATTAAAAATCAACAATTTTTCGCCAAAAACGTTCAAATATCTCTTCCTCAGGAGGAGTACACGAGAGCTGCGTAAATCGACAAAGCCTGGAATCCACGTGCCTTCTCATTTCACACGTGGTGTCAGAGTGTCCCATTTCGTCTTGACCTACGTAGATCTACAAAAAATGCGCGAGAAGAGACGCATAAATCTAAACTGTTCAGAACGCGATGACGTCACATTTTCTGGGCCAAAAATTCCCGCGCATTTTTTGTAGATCAAACCGTAATGGGAAAACGGGCTCCGCGAGACAAACGAGACAACCGGAACCCAGCAGCTAACAAAGATAGAAATCTCGCCGCCGGAAACTTCAAAAGTGACTGACTGCTGACAAATTGCCACCCACCCATTCACCAAAAGCACCAAAAAAAAAAAAGAACGAAGAGCGCCATGTTAAGAAACTCCGAGTTTCCTGCGTCTCTTCATCCCGTAAACTCTCTCCGAACACCCTTTGCAAAAATGGTGGCAAAAGAAGAAGAAGAAGCAGTATAATTCATCATTTTTCCTCAACTGCGCCGCCATCCTTCTCTATTTCTCCTCCGTGTTATGTATGTGTATATATGTACACAAACTTTAGATGAGACGGGGTGAAAAAGGGGAAAAAAAAGAAAAAGAAGAAGAAGAAGACGTGCCAATGACATCGAGTCTGGAGCTTCACGCGAGCTCTGGTGCCGCTGCTGGAACAAAAACAAAAAGCGGGCCCCCCAAGGCGCTGAGTCAAACAAAATTTATTTAGCTCGTCGGCGGAGCTGAAACTAATACCAATATCGGAAAATGGAGAAAAACTTTATTTTTCCACAATCATTATTCCCACTGTAAACACTCGACTTTTCGCGCATCTCCCAAACATTCAAAAAAAGAACTGGGAGAGCACACGAGAGAAGAGACACAGAAATGGAGCACAAAATTGGGCGTGGCCTTCTTCTTGGGGGGCTCCTCTCCCGTTTTGCGGGTTTTCTTCAGTCTTCTGAAGAGTCTTTGACGTCCTCTTTTGCCTCCTATTCTTCTTCTTTCTTTCTGCTAACAAACACTAGAGATAAACGAAGAAGTGAACGCACACACACATACATGCAAGTTGCACAAATTATTTGTGCTCACGGAGCAACAATTTCAACGACTCGTGCCACACTTCAACGTGCTCCACAATCGTTGCTCGCCACTTCGCCCGACGCAACGTCTGATTCAGATGACAAGATTGTGCGGATCCTCGTCGAGGCGCTTCGTCGCAGTGACATGAGCATTATCGTCTCCGAATCTTTCGATCAGTGGGCCCGATTGGCCGTTGAGGTGAGTCTATGGGCTCCGCGAGCAGTTAATGGAAGCTTTTTGTAAGAGCTCGGCTGCTTTGGATTTATGGATTCCGAAATGAGAAAGAGCTATACGAGATTTAAAAAAATCCCATAATTCTGTCATTTCTAGATGGAGCTCAATTAGGATAATGAGCATTTCACCGTGGAAATGCATAATTTAGCTTTTCGTTCCCCAGCATAAAAATTCCCCCTAAGCTCAATTACCAGATTGATTGGCGAAAATGGGAGCTAGAATGCTCAAAAATGCTCAAAATTGTCTCAAAACTCCTATTTTGGATATTTTAGGACAAAATTTCAAAAAAAAATTATCGTTTACTTGGGGAACACACTATTAAGCTTTCTGGTAGTGAATTCGATCATCCTTGAACGCAGAATAAGATCTTGGCATAATCTTGCCGTGGGAAAATTGAACGTTCACGCGTGGTGTCAGAGTGTCTCATATGGGATTGATCTACATAGATCTACAAAAAATGCGGGAGAAGAGACACAGAATTCTCAACTGATTTCGTATGGTTAAGAACGTGCTGATGCCACATATTTTTGGACAACAAATTCCCGCATTTTTTGTAGATCAAACCGTGATGGGACAGCCTGGCATCACGTGTGTTCACGATAAAGCAGGAAATGCACCGAAACCAAGAATCGCTGCTCTTTATTCCAGGCCAAACGTCTTGGGCTCATTTCATTTGTGGAGGCCGCCTGCCCGTCAACCATTAGCATCTCTTGTCATGCGGCTCTCTCAACCGGACGTATCAATCCAGAAGTCACGTTTCGAAAGGTACACAATATCCATTTTATGGCTCAAAAAACAACAGGAAAAGCTTTCGCGTCATCAAATCCCGAACCAGTAAAGGGAACAACAACAAGCCCATTTTTCCTGCTCTCGTTTTTTTTTCCTTTTTTCTGTTCATTTCTCTTGCGGTTTTCTCCCATCAATTTTCCCCTATTATTGCTTATGAATACAGCAATAGGGGAATATGTATGTTAAGAGAAGAGAGACACACACAGACAAATGCTCATCATTTTTGACGTCGAGAAAAAGGATATTTTCAGGTTCTACGAATCGTCGTATCCGGAAAAGTAATCATGTGCCGAGCAGTGTTCGGCGATTCGTTGAACGAGTGTAGAGACGGAGGAGGCACGGATTTCGAGATGGATCGCTACACTTCTAGGTAGAGACAGGCTTTTTCGCGGCCAGAAATACTGAAAACCCGTCATGTAGATTTACGCGAAATTTACAGTTTCTAGCTATAATAGCTGATTTCTGAACCATTAAAAAATGTTCCGTCTCCGTTTGATCTACAAAAAATGCGTGCTGACGTGAAATTTTTTTGGGGAAAAATATCCGCATTTTTTGTAGATCACACCACACGGGGGAGTACACTAGCGGAAATCGACAGTTTCACAAGAAGAGCTCATAAGCTCTTTTTGAAACATAATATTTGAGCAGAACGATTGGTATTTCAGCACTACCAAATGACAAGTTAACCAGATTTCAAAGCTTCAACCCAATCCTCTCTTTCCAGATTCTTCCTAAAACACAGCAACTTAGAGAAAGCGTTCGACCAACTCGCGTCTTCCGGCTACCGACTTATTCATTCCAACACATTTGCGCCGTCCGAGATGCCAAAACATGCGGCGAAAGATGACTCGCAATTTATTCATCATTCTCAATTTGTTTTCCATCGACAGCCAAAGGTAGGAAATTGACGATGAAAAAAGTTAGAGCTGAGAATATCGAATTTTGAATTGAAATTGGTCTAATTTGATGTTAGGAAATCATTTTTTTTGTGAAAAAAAAAACACTAAACGTCGGAAAATTTCCCTGCTAACATCAAATTAGTTGATTTTTCCTTCAAAATTCGTCATTTTCATTGCATTAGCTTGTAGAAACCCCCACAATTCGTCCAGTAACGCCACTTTTCCCGGAAGTTGGTGAGGTGAACAAAAGGGAACTTTGTCTCTATCCGCTTAAAAGCTTTTTCCTTCTTCTTCTTCTTCCAATTTTCCCTTCAAATCAAATCACGGGCGGCTTCATCTTCTTTTCCCCCCGCTTTTACGTGCTCTTCCACCGGAACGTGTGTGCTCACAAGGGGAGCTCGAAAATGTCTGAGCCGTTGGAAATGGATTTTCGCCGGAAAAAAAGCAGCCAATTCTTCTTCAAGTTCCGTTCATCTCATTAGCCAGCGCCCTTTTTCTATGCATTTTGAGACGCTAATTTGATCACACAAGTGGTGAATAGAATGCACAATTTATGGGGGGAGGGGAGCCCTTTTTCTTTTTTCCGGGAAAGTTGGGCCGGAAATTCGAGAAGTATCGCTTTCAATTGGTGGGAAACCGAATTTATATATCGATTTTTTTGCAGCTTTGCCCTCCATCGGACACTGGTAGCAACTAGCAACGTGGACTTTTATTGCATTTTTCAAATAAATTGTTTTTTTTTGTAATTTTTCAATTTTGACAGGAGATTCGACGATAAATAAATACATCACACATTTTTACCTTATTCAAACGAACAGTGAGCACAACCTTGACTCCTTGAGTACTCAAACCACGCTTCTCGAGCTCTGTCTGCAAAAAGTGCATTTTATAGGGAATTTCCAGTGGAAAAAATGATTCACTTACCTTCAATTCACTAACACGCAAGTCATTGATCAATTTTCCGCTTTCCAACGGCATATTTTGCTCTGAAAATCGAAAATTTTCGGTGGAAAAAAATCGATAAAACACCAACTCGGCGACAACATGATTTTCGACGAAAATAACGGGCTTTTTTTTAGGCGGTTCAAACGATTGCCACGTAAGCAAATTCTTAATTTGGCGTGAAAAATTTAAAAAAAAAGAGAAAAATTGGATAATTTTACGCAGAAAAGATGAGAAATGAGAAAAAAAGAAATGCGCAGCGTTCGCGCAAGCTCACGAGAAACGCGCCAGCAACCACTGGTTGGCGCGTTTCGTGAAAAGCGAGGGAGATTCAAATTAGAATATTTTTGCAGGCCAAAAACGCAATTTTTCAAACGAATAATAAGAGAAAACCCATTTATTATAAACGAATTATGTAAAATTCAAGAAATTTATCGAATAAATTGAGGAAAAACTGCTAAAACTGCTGGAATTCCATGTCAAATTTCATAATTTAAATGTAAGCTCTCATTCCAAGCTGATCAGGTTCCTCCAGGAACTCGCAAATCGAGTCGACAAAGAATTTCGGGTCATCAGCATGAATCCAGTGGTTCGACCAGGCAGTTTCGGCGAATTGCACCTGTGAATTTGAATTTTTGAGCTTATTTTTCAAAATTTATCGATTTTTAGCCTATTGCTTGTCTTCACACCCTTCTAGATTATTTTCCCGCCATTTTTAAAGATCAAACTAGTCGAAAACCTTATATTTCCTTACCATTGGGAACATTTTCTCTACTCGATTCTTATGAGCCGCCGGAAGGAATCCCGAGCCAGGAGCCCGCTGGAACAGAGTCGGACCATCGAAAACTCCGAACCGAATGTCGTGGCTGAGCAGATAAATGTATGTCTCATCGATAACATTCAGATTGCATATCCAATGAGCTTTTCCGTTCACATCTTCACCCAAATTTCCGCGCACAAATTGGTAGAGCAGCACCTTTGACACTTTTTCGCCGAGCTCCGCCATCACTTCGCTTCGCGATTTGTTCATATCAGTGGCGATCATTTGTTTGATACATTCGAGGTATTCTGGAATAATTGGGGAGTTGTATTTCGAATTGATTTCCGGCAAATCGGCAAACTGCCGGAGTGGAAATTTCCGGCAAATCGGCAAATTGCCGGATTTGAAAATGCTCGGCCTATCGGTAAATCGGCGAATTGCCTGATTTCAAAATTTCCGGCAAATCGACAATTGCCAAAATTGAATCTTTTTGGCAAATCGGCAAACTGCGTGAATTGAAAATTGCCGGAATTGAAAATTTCCGGCAAGTTGCCTGATTTCAAAATTTCCGGCAATTCGACAATTGCCAAAATTGAAACTTTTTGGCAAATCGGCAAACTGCCGAAATTGAAATTTCCGGAAAATCGGCAAATTGCCGGATTGGACAATTTCCGGCAAATGGACAAATCGGCAATTGCCAAAATTGAAACTTATCGGAAAATTGGAGAATTGCCGAAAATAGAATTTCCGACAAATCGGCAAACTGCCGGAGTTGAAATTTCCGGCAAATCGGCAAATTGCCGGATTTGAAAATGCTCGGCCTATCGGTAAATCGGCAAATTGCCTGATTTCAAAATTTCCGGCAAATCGGCAAATGCCAAAATTGAAACTTTTTGGCAAATCGGCAACTGCCAAAATTGAAACTTTTCGGCAAATCGGCAAATTGGCGGATATGAAAAGTTGCCGCCAATTCGCCGATTTGCCGATAATTTTCAACTCCGGCAATTTTTCGATTTTCTGGAAAGTTGAATTCCGCTGACAATTTGCCGATTTGCCCATTTCCCGGTAATTTTTAATTCCGGCAATTTGCCGATTTGCCCATTTCCCGGTAATTTTTAATTCCGGCAATTTGCCGATTTGCCAGAAAAATTGTTTGCCGCCCAGCCTCTTCTAAATACACTCCATGGGAGCCCATGGACCTACCAGCTCTCTTCAACGGATACCCCAACGGTGACATATCCTCGACAATCAAACTCTTAATCCTCGAAGAATATTCTGGTGTTGTCGCCAGCTGTGTAACCGCCTTTCCACCCATCGAATGTCCATGAAGATTCACTTTATCCTCTCCAGTAATCTTCCGAACCCAATCAATGAATCCGACCAAGTCATCAGCCATCTCCTCGTAAGTCATCGATGCCGCTTTGGAAAAGCTCCCATGATTTCGGTTCTCCACTGCGAACACCATGCATCCGAGACGTTGACTGAGATCTTTGCCGACTTGGATCCAGTTTTCTTTTGTTCCAAAGAGCCCAGGTACCAGGATTAGTGGGGTTCCTTTGGATCTCATATTTCCAAATGTGAGATTCGCCAGCATCATCTGAAATATCGAGAAATCTAGAGCTAAAAATTGTATTTAATTATTGATTTTGACTCACTGAAGACGTGGAATCCGAGTGAGGGAAGCGGCGAGCAAGGTTGAGAAGTTTGGAGTTCATTTTTCCGATGATCTCCAGCAGAGCTTTTCCCGGGCTTTTATTTCGTTCTTTGTGATCAGCGACCATTTGAAATTTCCATTTTAATGGGCGGTCTGTCTGTTAGCAAAATGGAGGAAAGATCAGAGTCTCGTCTCATCGTGATCTGGCGTGGGAAAATTTCAAGATTTTAGAGGTATCTAGCTGCCTACCTCGTACCTACCTACACTCCCCGAAAACCTACAAGCAAAGGGGTAGGCCATAGGCAGGCAGGTATGCTTTAGAAGCCTTCAAATCGGTTTTTACCCTGTAGTACCTTTTTCTTTGCAAATTTAAAGCAGTTTGCTCAGTTTTTTGAAGATAATTTTGATCATATAGAGAATTTTTAATTTCGGCAATTGCCGGTTTTGTGATTTTTCGGCAATTCCGGCAAAAATTCCGACACTTGCCGGTTTTGGAAATTTGTGACAATTCCTTCAATTTCCGGTTTTGTGAATTTTCGGCAATTCCGGCAATTCCGGCAATGGCCGGTTTTGTGAATTTTTGGCAATTTCGGAATTTCGGCAATTGCCGGTTTTGTGAATATCGGCAATTCCGACAATTTCGGCAATTGCCGGTTTTGTGAATATCGGCAATTCCGGCAATTGCCGGTTTTGTGAATTTTTGGCAATTTCGGCAATTTCGGCAATCGCCGGTTTTGTGAATATCGGCAATTTCGGCAATGGCCGGTTTTGTGAATTTTTGGCAATTCCGGCAATGGCCGGTTTTGTGAATTTTTGGCAATTCCGGCAATTTCGGCAATTGCCGGTTTTGTGAATGTCGGCAATTCCGGTAATGGCCGGTTTTGTGAATTTTTGGAAATTCCGGCAATTGCCGGTTTTGTGAATTTTTGGCAATTTCGGCAATTGCCGGTTTTGTGAATATCGGCAATTCCGGCAATTGCCGGTTTTGTGAATTTCCGGATATCGACAATCTTTCAGACTGATTTTTAAACATCTACATGCCCAAACCCCCTTCAAAAATCCAAAAACCAATATCTGTCTACATGCAGAATTGTCTATTCATACATATAACTCAGCATTTTTTTTTCCAAAATTTTTTTAGTGTAGGCTACAGAAAGGTACAGTAATCTTTTGCAAAAATGGTTTTAAAAATTCTTGAAACATATTTTTTAAATAAAAATTATTTTTGAAATTTCGTGACCCCCCCCCCCCCCGTGAATCTATTTTTCAAAAATAAATTTCTCCCGTGCCACGTAGCAAAACACCAAACTGTTGGAATTTTCAAATTCAAATTTATTTCGAAATAATCAATCGATAATTTCTACGCGAAAACAAATGCACCGCCCGTTCCGTTGCCCAGTCTTGGTGACCGGCGTCGTCGTCGGCGGAGCCGCTCTTCTGGCGATTGCCGCCTACTACTACTGGAGCCAGAAAAAGAAAAGCTCTGATACTTCATCTGCCACGTCATCGGAGTCCAACGATGTTGTCATGATGTCATCATCGGAGCCCAGAGCCGATGGAGGAGCCGATTCGAAGGCAAAGTTCAATATTGAGGATGAAAATGTGAGAAGAGTCTGCGAGAAGCTGTTCATGGAGCAGATGGATTTGGGGGAAGCTTATTTGGAGGATGGTGAGTTGTAGATGAGAAAATTTTGAGCATTTTGGCATAAAAAAGTAAGGAAAATGTTGAAAATTCACAAAGTTAGGGAAGTTTGAAAAATAAATTCTCAAAAAACATTTTGCTTATGTTTGCAGCCGTGTTGCTCAGCAAATTTTACAGATATTAAAAAGTATTCAACTACAAGCAAATTTTACGCTTAACATTTTGTTAGTTTATACTTTTTTGATATCTTCAAAACTCGCGGAGCTACTGACCTGGAGAGGACATATTCCACAGTTTTAACGCAAAAATTTCAAAATTTTTTTGCATCAAAATTACATAATGAATTTTCCAGAAGAAACCGAGGAGCTCGGCGCAATCCACATGGCCAACGCAATCGTGCTCACCGGAGAGACTGCTCAGCTGCTCAAAGTGCTCCGCGGCTCGATTTCACCGGCTCACTTTGCCAATATTCAAAAGTACCTCCCATCGGCTGACTTGGTATGGAATGTTCAGCCTTTACTTCGAATTTTTGTGCATTTTCAGCGTGTTCACCAGCTTCTCCAAGACGAGCTCGCCATTGAGACTATTGCCCAGCATTTCGACTAAGCTCAACTTCTTTTTTTTTTTTCAAAACTCGAGATTTTTTTAAGAATGTTTAAAATAGTAAGATTAATTTTTTTATGTGAGCAAAATAAAGTGGGTACCCATAAATAAATGACGTCACAGGAAACAAAAAAAAAATGCAAAACAACTGTAGGCAGGCATGCCTACTCGCCTCAAATACACTGCCTCTGGTCCTCAATTTGACCTATCGAACCACTCCGATCAATATGGAAAAAGTCCACGATTTCACTGACATAGTACCTTCGATCGTACCAGAATTGGTTGGCAAGCACCAGATTGATTATTGATTGGTCGTATCTGAAAATATGGAAAATTTGGAATAAAATAGGCTAAAATTTGCCAGAAATTGTTAAAAATTGTTGAAATGGCAAAAGTTGCACGGTTTAGAAATTATCTTCTTGGGTGGCGCAAGAGTTTTAGCTGGGTGGCCTAGCTTTCCTGCTGGGTGGCCTAGTTTTTGAAACAAAGAAGTACCTATGACACCCGGCATAACTTGAAAACCGGTCTCCATTCTCGAATGTACATCGCAGGACGGCATCCTTCGGAGCCATGCAATCTTCCTGAAGAGCACATAAGAAGTACCTGGAATTTAAGTTCCAAAAAATATTAAGAAGCCTAGTTTGAGGTACCATTTCACGATATCCAACATGGTCTGTCGGGTGGCCACCGCGTACACAAATCCCGCATCGTACATTTTTGCTTTGGGCTTTTTGAGTTCCGCCGGGTTTGTCGGGAAGTATTTGTAGACGGCTGAAAAGGAATTATGAAGCGATGCACTATGAGCCAAAGCGTCATGGTGCACCACGTCTCGATGCACCATGACTTGATGTATTAAGGCCCGATGCACCATGTTATAATGCACCAAGTATCGATGTACTATGATAAATTGTGATGCACCATGTCTTTATGTACTATCAGGGCTGAGAATTTTTTGGTTTTTTTTTGTTTTTTTTTTTGTTTTTTTTTGGTTTTTTGGGACCAAAAAAAAACCAAATTTTGGAAGTGTCGACCAAAAAAAAAATTTTTTTTCGACATTTTTTAAAGTTTTAATTATGTTTAAATTATTTGTATTAAAACATTGTAGGGATCGAAACATGCGACATTTCTTTAAATTTCCTCAAAAGCTCGTATTTTAAAAAATTTTGGTACTTTGCCAAAACTTTGACCGAAAATTATGAAAAATCTAAAATTTTATGGAGTGTTTCATTATGATATTCGGTTGGTTTTGTATCATTATAAGTGCATTTAGACAAAATCCCCACTGGCGCTACTCCCCCTTTCAGCATCAAAAATTTTTTGTTTTTTTTTTTTTGGTTTTTTTTTGGTTTTTCAAAAACTTCAATTTTTTGTTTTTTGTTTTTTGGTCCAAAAATTTTTTTTGGTCCCAGCCCTGTATACATGACTTGATGCACAATCCCTCGACGCACCATGCCTCTTACCTGGATTTGTGGCGGACAGGATCCCATGCCCACTATACCCATGCAGCAGATACTGTCCCTTCCGACACTCATTCAAGTTTCTCTTCCACACATCCAGATTCCATCCACTCTCATGAGGTTCTCGAGATTCTCGCAGATCCCGTGCAGAGCTCGATAGTAGTGGAGCTCTGAAAACTTCATTTAACTTTGAAAATCATCTACCAGCTCACCTTGTCCCATTAACTTTCCCGTGACAAGTCACAAGATCATAGATATGAGACACATTTTTCTTCTCAAAAACCACTGAAGAATCTAGATACCAAATTGCTCCAAATTCTCGTAGAGTTTCAGCTATAACAATAGGTTTCCAGCGATAACTTTTCAGATTTCGCACGTAGCCAGGGTATTTGGTAAAGTTGAAGTGACGAATTTCTAGAATGCAAGAGTTCTGAAAAGAGTAAGTTTTTGATATCTAGAGGAGCTAGGAGAATAGCTCACCTCCAACGCCTTCAAATTCTCCTTTTCAATCCCTAAGTTGTATAAAATAATTTTATTGTGAAATCCAAGTCTTCGAATTGAGGATATCTGAAAAATTACTATTACAATTTTACTGAAATTTTCTACTTTTAAAGTTTACCAATCGTTTTCCATTTCTAATAAAAGGATTATTGAATGCTGTAACAAAAACTGGCTCCGGTAAACTGTCATTTTGTAAATCAACGAATTTCGTGGAAGATTCTGAAAGAAAATCGATAGTTTTTATGTACTTGTGCCAATATGGAACTGTGCAGGGGTGGGCGGCAATTGCCGTTCGGCAAATTGATTTGTCGGCAATTTGGTACTGCTCAATTTGCCGGTTTGCTGATTTGCCGAAAATTTTCTTTTTTATTTCATTTTCGGCAAATTGCCAGTTTGCCGATTTGCCGGTAATTTTCAACTCCGGCAATTAGCCGGTTTGCCGATTTGCCGGAAATTTCCATTTGCGGCAAATTGCCGATTTACTGGAAAAAATCGTTTGCCACCCACCCCTGGTACTGTTACTTACCAATTTTCTCCCATTCTTCCACGAACTTGCAGTCAAACTTCTTGCCAATCGATTTTTCATCCTAAAATTTGAGAAAAATCAATAATTTCCCTTCTGGCATTACCTCTGGCAACTTATAACAGAAATCGTATAATTTCCCGGTTACTGTAGATTTACACCCGCAATTTTTGAGAAATTCCAGTTTTTTGTCGGCAACTGGGATCACTTGCTGCTGGAATATAGGGTTTACCTGAAAGAAAAGTCCATAATTATTGATTTTTATAAGAAAAAAAAGCTCACTCCGATCAAGTCATCTTCGCTGAATTTTGTGTGTTTTTGGAATTGTACAAATAAAAAAACTGTGATTAGAACGTAGAATATCAGGAAATACATGTTGCTCGCGTGTAGACGCATCTGGTTTTGGGAAAATCCCACAAAAAAAAAGTCGGCGAAATCTGAAAAAAAAAAATAAATTTTGGAACATCTTTTTTTAAATTTTGGTCAAAAAATCCACACCATCTGGCTATAAAATATAATATTTTTTTCAAAATAAAAATGCTTGGCTTCTGTGTGTCTAGTTGATGGGGCATGAAATAGGAAAAGAATGGGCGGAGGGGAGTCAATTTTTAAAAATTTATATATAGCTATGGCTTCACAGATAGGGATTTTCAAGAAAAGAAAATTCAAAACTTTGCACTTTTCCATGACGATTAAGCTTTACAGATCTAGTTCAATAAACTTGTAGCCCTAAATCCAATTTTTTGATGTCTGAACAAATATTTACTATTCGTCGCAGAAAACTGTGATCGGCGAAACTAATTTTTTACTACTATACGGAAAACAATCTAAAAATGAAATTATTAGAGTTCTCACGGCTTGGAAAAATTAGCTGCCGCTTCTGGGAGTCGAACTTGTGACCTTCTGCGCCATAGGTTGGGAATTTTGAGAGAACGGGGGTTTTCTTCAGATATTCATCACTTTTAGAGGTGTCAAGTTGAATAAAAAGTTTAGAAAAACATAAAAATCAACCCAGGGTTTGAAACTGTGGCCTTCTACGCTATAGGCATATCCTTTACCCACTGCGCCACGGTGAAAGCGCCCGTTCAACAGCGAAGATGCCCGGTGGCGCAGTGGGTAAGAGAGATGCCCTCGGCGCAGGATTCGATGAGTCAAAACGGAATTCTTTGGGACACTGAACAATAAAACCTCATGTCTTAAAAAGGATGTATCTCATTTTAGAGGCGAGGTATCAAAAAGCCGTCAATTACAACATAGTCAAGCTTAAAACAATAAACGTTTTCATAGTTGTAAGCATTTTCTCACCTTTATCGAGAACTGAGATATTGTTGAGAACAGATCTAGAATTTTTTGGTCATCTTTCGGAGCTCACTTCATTTTATTAATTTAAACGCCAACAGAGTTATAAGTCTTTGAAAGTAAGATGTCTATATGCTCATTCAATTCTAATTTAAGTCATAGTTTAACTCAAAATGCAACATAAAAGTCCAAACTTGTAAAAACTACCAAAATTGTGGTGTTTTTATAAAGTTGAACAGTTTTTGAATAAAATTTCCAAAAAAAATTGTTTTTCAACCATAATTTTTTCAACCCTTATCATCAAAATCGGAAGATCGGAGGAATCAGATTAGAAGAGGACCCTTATCTTTTATGAGCCTTCTGAGCTGAATATCGAGATCGTAAGTCAGAATAATCAGATCATAAAATGAGCCTTATAGTATTCCAAGCTAGTAGGACATTTTACACCCTTTTCCCAAAAGAAAATTGTTAATACATTCAATTGTGAGTGAATTCGAAAATCCATTGAAAATTGCATTTAAAAAGTTGTGAAATATGAACACAAATTAGTTGAAAAATACATATCTAGTTGAACTAGTTGAAAAAAGTTGTCACCATTGATCCTAGCCCCACCAAGGTACACCCCACTTTGTCACTTTGGATACTTTATCTCCAAAGATCTTTGCAAAGAACCTTTGTCACAAGCGGTTTTTGCAAAGTGGGAGAAGACTCGGCCACTAGCATAACATGAAAACGGATCATTTTCTTGAAAACCTGGTACGGTGGATCGCCTTGAGAACTATTTTAGATAAATTTGGGTCAGGTATCAGAATGATGGAGCTAGATGCGCGAGATAACTAGCAGTGAGATGCCCTAGATAACTACTTAAATCGATCTGCAACTAACGAACGTGCGCGCGGGATTGGTCAACAGGTAAACTTTCAGAACTCGAAGAAACAGGTCAGTGGTTCGACTCCGGATGGTAACAGAAAATCCTTTCCAAGTCTTGGGGTGGGGTGGCTTATACAAGAACTGAAGTTAAATTTTAAAATTTTTCAGCTGAAATAAGTGAAAAAAGGAAGCATAAATTGTTTTCGCAATGCGCGCATAATCTCATGTTCACGTCTCACGTCTGTTCGCAAAAACGCGCATAGTGCCCCCACTATGCCAGTGTTTTCGTGTACTTTCTCAAAGCGTGCGCGAACCGCGTCTGAAGCATTATGCGTCCGTGGCGAATCACCTGTGGAGGTCACAGGTTTGAGCCCCAGAGAGTACAAATATGTTTCTTTCTGTGGAAAATTTGCAAACTCCGTTTTTAATAGATAAATTTAACTAAATTATATCAAATTTTTTAATCGAAATTATTTTTGTAATTTTAACTTTTTAATATTCAAATAAGATAAATCCGAAATAGAAATCCGACCACCTAGTATATTTCTAGAACTCTACAAACCGGAAAAAATGAGCAAAAAAAAGTCCAGAACTCCCACATTTCCGATGTAAATGTTATTAAAAATGAGTCTTAATCCCAAGATCTTTAATATTACTAAAAAATAATGAAGAATTTCAATATTACAAAGAATCATCGAGACAAGGAAGACCTTGAAAAGATAATTTTTTGAAGAAAAAAGAATATTCTAAAAAATTGTTCAAATTTTTTTTCCATTTCGGAAAAAAAATTATTTAATATTTTTGTAATTTTAAAACAATTATAAATAGTAAAACGTTAAAAAAATGTACTAAACTGATAAAAAAGTAATCAAATCAGTACAAATCCCTTGTGTCCCAAATTCTTATATCCGTATACAATTTCGGGCGGTTGCCATGGTGACCAACACATTTTCCTATATAAAACTGCTCAATTTGAAGATATGGCGGGTTACATTGTTATAAAAATGTTCACAAGTTTGAAAGAATCGGAAGAATATAATTTTCGAAAAAAATGTCAAAAAAAATTTTTTTCGAATTTTTTGTCTCCGAAATTTTTCCAATAAATTTTCTCGTTTACTTCTTCATAGTTTTTTAAAAATTTATTATTAGAAAATAAAAACATAAAACGCACATAACTACGCACTTAATATTATTTAGGAAAAAATATTACAAAAAATTAATAAATCAGGACCCGATTTCAGCTGTTGATATCAATATTGTCATATGCAATTTTTTCCGGAAAAAAAAATTAATTTTTGTTTAGTAAAATCTACATTCGTGCCATTTTCCTCCGTAATCTCGCCAATTTTTCAATTCGATTTTGGATTTTTCTGGAAACAATTTAATTGTAGGATTACAGGTTACTTTCACAAGAAAATGAAGTGAAAAATCGATTTCCTCGCATAGAAAAGCTTATAAAACCTTCTCGGGGGTCGAACTCGCGCCCTTCTGCGCCATAGCCACCCCTCTTAGCCGTTGCGCAACGCGCGCCGGGTCGAGCTGCCCCCGGTGGCGCAGTGGCTAAGAGGGGTGGCTATGTCGCAGAGGGTCACGGGTTCGACCCCAATAAGGCTATTTAGGTTTTTCTATACGAGAAATGCAATTTTTCCTATTTCATAAGCCTGAAAAAGACACTAATCACCGTTTCTTAGCCCTTCTGTTGACTTCCCGAATCCCTAGGCAATCCTGAATAGAGAAAAAGTCAACGATAGTGGCGGTTTCATCAAAGAATGAAGCGGGATCCTCCAGATTTGTAGAATCATTCAAAATGCAGTTCAGAGTGGTTTCCTGCAAAAAAAAAAAGCCTCAGTTCATCCGGTTGCCATTTCTCACCTTCGCATAGAACATAACACTAACACATCCAATTATGTGCTTCTCTATACATAAATCAATACATTCCGCAGCAGAGCCCACTGAATGAGCATCCACAAGATGCCCAATGAGCACTTTTTGACGGTAGCGAATTGGCTGGCCTCCTGAGCACTTGTTTGCCGAGGATTCTGCACAAAAGTTTTACTTTTTTCAAATTTAAGTTACAAATTTGAATTCAGCTCGCCAAGAGCTTTTTAACAGCATATCACATGACTAGGTTCCATCAAGTTAAATAATTCGGTGGGTCCCACCACGAAGGGTACGGTAGCTAGGGAGGGGGCGGAGCTAATATTGATTTTGTTCCGAAGTGGGTCATGATTATACTTATTTTGAAGCTGCTGAACAGGGGAATTCGAAAATTGAGGTTTTAAGGGGAAAATTAAAAACTAAAATGAGAAAACGCAAACCAACTCTGTATGCAAATCTTCTCATAACTAGTCACTGGGTTCCTTGGCCTAGGTGTCATTGCCACGTCATCTGCCGGCGGTGACGTCATCAAGTAGCAGAATCCACGTGTCTTGTCATACTCAAGAGCTGTGCAATCTGAAGCTCCCCCGCCTGGACGGGAATTTGTGAGACACGCAAAAACGCAATCGTCTTCGGTGATTTCCACATAGTTTTGGTGATTATTACTGGATTCCACGTCATTAGACCGCACAAAAATTACATCCTGACCATCGGGACACTTTGCTGGAACTTGGGAAACTTATATTTCAAAAAAAAAAACATTTCAAAAAATGAAAAATTGCAAAATTATTTAGGGGGCACCCGGAGTTGAACCAGGGACCTCTCGATCTGCAGTCGAATGCTCTGCCACTGAGCTATACCCCCGATGGAAAACTTGCAATGCAAGGCCTAACAGGAAACTTACGGCGTTGAGAAAAAAGAAGAGACGATGAGACACTGGAGTCTTTTTCGACGAGACGCAGGAAGGTGGGAGAACTGAATTGGTTTGTTTTCTCTGTTTGCAGAGTGTGTTTATGGAATTTGTGAATGGAACGGCGGCAAATTTAAACAGAATTAGACGAAATTCAATATCCTCACGTGAAAATAAGGTAAAAATTTCGAAAATCTCGATTTTCCACTAATTTTTTCATTTTTAGAGTTTAAAAATCGAACTCTCCACCCCAGAAAAGCTAAATACAGGCTCGCGGGATCGAACCCCTGACCTCCAGACCACAAGCCATCTCTCCTACCGGTTGCGCCATGGTGCACCGAATTGGCGGCGCACCTTGGCGCAGCCGGTAAGAGGGCAGGCTGCGGATCTGAAGGTCGGGGGTTCGAGTCCCCGATGCCTTCTATAGGTTTTGCAAGGGGTGAAAAACGATTTTCACACTTTCAAAGGTGAAATAGCTAGTTCAAAATTGAATTTTCAGATTTTTCCCAGAATTTTTCCATAGTTTTTACTGAAAGGAAAAAGAAAATCAAACAACTCACTCTTCAAACTCTTCCTCCTCTGAATCCTTATCCAAATCTCCAAAAACTTCCCTCGACACAAACATTCTGACACATCTCGCCGTAGTTTTCGACAGTTTTCTATGCAAACTATGCCCCTGGCTTCTTATCGTATTTCCAGCTAGATTCTTGATTTCCTCATACATTGCACACGTGGCAAGTGGCATGGAGTAGGTAGTGGCTAGGCAGGCAGGCGTTCTGGCAAGAAGGTTTGCTTTTTGAAAAATTATAACGTCGGCGGCTCAAGCTGGTTTCAAAAATTTAAATATTTCGAGGCCTCGCCGCGAAGTTACTGTACCTGGAACATTTTATGAGACACTCCAACTTTGACAAATTATCATCGGTTTCAAATGAGCGAATTTTTGTGATTGCGGTGTTTTTCTTCGAGTTGTAGCACACTGATTCGACGTCTTCCTGGAAAATAATTGATTTTTTTTCGGAATTTTTCTTTAAGTTACCGTAGTCTTCTGAATCTTTGCATCTACAAACATATTTTTGTCGGTTTTCACATTTGTTGTCACCCCGGCGACCACTTTCCGGAGCCGTGGAGATGTTGGATTAATATCTGAAATTTATTTTTCGATTTTCGATGTGGAAACCCACCGAAAAGGTTAAAAATCCAAGCGTTTCACACAGAAAAACCCAAATCCGCTCACCGGGAATCGAACCCCTGACCTTCTGCGCCAAAGTCACATCTCTTACCGACTGCGCCACTTTCCGCAAGTGCGCGTCCTCTCCACTACAGTGGCTGGTTCAGTGGCTAAGAGAGATGCATATGGCGCACGAGGTCCGGGGTTCGAGCCCCCAACGTGGTCTTTATCTTTTTCAGTGTGGAAAATTGATATTTTCAACAATCAAAGAAATACATTCAACGTTTTAGAGGGAAAATCAACTTACGGGAGAACTCATCACTCGACAATACTATCCGTGAAGCCACCGTCCGCCGTTTGTCAGATTTTTGCCGTGGTTCATCGATTTTATCGTCGAAAATTGCGCCAGGGAATCTCATAAGGTCATGACCATAGAGATTCTTGTTGTATAGGTTGACAATTGTCTGAAAAGTTTGAAGGCGTAAGAAAATTTTCTCGCTAGAAATCTAAAAATCCTATTTTCAACTAACTATTTCATATTTTAAAGTGTGAAAATTGTTTTCCTCGTCTTGCAAAACCTATAAAAGCCACGGGGGTTCGAACCTTTGACCTTCAGAGCCAGGACCTCCCCTCTTACCGGCTGCGCCACAGGCGCGCTGGCAGCTTGATGCACCATGGCGCAGGCGGTAAGAGAGGTGGCTATGGCTTTGAAAGTCAAGGGTTCGAGTCTCTGGCGTCGTTTAGAGGTTTTCAGGGGCTGTGAATTAGGATTTTACATTTGAAACGTTGGAAAATGGGCAAAAATGTACTTTTTCTCAAAAAATTCGTTCTTGCAGACACCTACCTTCCTTCCTTCATGCGTAGTTTGTCTCTGCTCAAATGTTTTCCCATTTTTGTCAGTCTCCATTGACACCAGCTCAGTGTCCGGGAGCTCATCTGAAAGCCGGCGGCGTTCTTGGTCCTTCTCCATTAGAAACTGTAAATGTTTTTATTATCACAATTTTGTAAAGAATACAATAACCCTCAGTACCTCCAACCCCTTCAAAGGATCATCAAAAGTTCGAGTCTTCGCCGCGTGCATCCTCGCCATCTTCCGCATTTCCCGCTCCACGGCGAATGGGTCCTGCAACGAAATACTGTAACTTTTCTCTATCTACAGTACTTACCACTTCCTCCACACCATTTTCCTGAATCGTATCCTCGATTTCTACAGAAGGCGAGTTTTCGTAGTGCTCGCCGTCGATGCGGTTGTCTACGTAGTATTTCGTGGCGGAGACACTGTAGCGGCCTAGAAAAATGGGAAATTCGCGGTGTAAAAAACCCAACACACTAGGTGGGGGTCGAACTCGCGGCCTTCTGAGTCTTAGCCAACCCCCTTAGCCACTGCGCCACGCGGTACACCTCCAGTGGGTTGCGCTGTACACCGTGGCACAATGGCTAACAGAGATGGCTATGGCGCACAGGACTCGGGTTCGACCCCCGTAACATGTTTATAGGTTTTTCTATGCAAGGAATTCGATTTTTCACTTTATTTTCATCGACAACTCACCATTAAACTGCACCACCTCGTTCTCATCCTGCTTCTTCTTCTGAATCTGGTGGAACTCAAACTCTTCAGGCTTGAGCTCTGAGAGCTTAGCCAGGCTTGTACCTTGGAAAGATGACGTAGGCATCCCTGCTTTCGACGAAATATCTTCTACGTCAGTGTCCGAATCCTCGGGCTCCGTGAAGAACTTCTCCTCTTCGTCGGACGTTGTCTGTGATAGAATAATTGGAGTTGATGGGTTTTCAGTTGAAAAGTCGGGAGCGGTGACGTCATTGAATGACGTGGCAAATGAATTTTGTGACGTGGCAACATGTGAAGATACAAATTGTGACGTAGCTGCCGTTGGAAAAGCTTTGAAGTATGGGGAGCTTCTAGAAAATGAGTTTTTCTCAAAACCCTCTGTTGAAGTAGCAATAGGTGTCGCAAAAATTGAAGCACTTGCAGAAAATGGTGATGTGGATTCAGATTCAGATTCAGATTCCGGCTGGAATTCAGTTACAAACTCTGAAGCTTCATCCACCAGTGCTCTCTGAAGATCCACGTCATCTGTAGAGGTACTTGGGAACACTGATGATGACGTCACTGTCATTTCCCGATAGTCGAGATCTCCGATTTCCAGATCTGCTTGATCGAAAAGCGACCTATTCATTTGGTGGTAGCGCTGATCAAAATTGTCGGATACGGCCTCACGGGATGAAGAACGTTTTGTGCTCTGGAAAAAATGAGTTGATTTTGTATTATTTTTAATGCAAAAATCGAATTTTACAATATTTTTGGCGCCATAGGCATCTCTCTTACCGACTGCGCCACTGGTGACGCGGTGTGGTGCGCCCGCGCGGCACACAGTGGCTCAGGCGGTAAGAGAGAGGCCAGTGGAGCAAGAGGTCACAGGTTCGAACCCCCGGAGCGGCATTTAGGTTTTTCTATGCGATAAATTCAAAAATTCTACTTTCAAAAAACCTAAACTAACCATTTTCTTGATAAAATCCTCCTCATCACTATCCTCCGGAGAGGATGGCAATGGGATTGTGGAGTTTTCCTGATACTCTTGGAACATTGACATCTTTGCGAGCAGCGGGTTTTGAGCAATCATATCAGTGAGATTTTGAGCCCAAGATGGGCTCAAAAAGTAGAAAAGGTAGAGGAGAAGCATGAAAAATGTTGCTCTGAAAAAATTAGAGGTGATAAAAGATAAATATGGCTCTCTGGGCTCGAACCCGTGACCTATTTCACCGAGTTTGTCTCTGTTACCGGATGCGCCGTTCAAGCCAAACCCTGGGTGAGGCAGGTTGGCGAATGGCGCAGCCGGTAAAGCAGATGACTTTGGTACAAAGGATCAGAGGTTCGAGCCCCTGGTAGGGTAAATAATTTTTACTTGGTCTTTAAGCTAGAATCTATACGATCTAAATCAATAAAAGCCCATCAAAAGTCACAAAGGATCAATCTAAAAGTGCGAAAAAGAAGTGCAAAAGCAATTTTCCTGCGAAAGCCGAGAAAGTTTGTGTGGGGAAAGTGACCGGAAGAAGCAGGCGTCTCCCCCGAAATCGAAATTATCCCCCCTCCGGTCGCGGAGAACTTTGCCCGATATCGCACAATATGTATATAACAAAGGGAATTGGGGGATAAAGTAAGAACTGAATGGAAAGGAGGAACATGAGGAGAAGGAGAATTTAATTGAGCGACAATGAAGATGACACCTCTTTGGTTTGTCATGATGAAGTATGTGTAGACATACTTCCGAACATACTAGAAGGGGAGAATAGCTAGAAAGAAAGTTTTTATATGATTTACAGCCAGAAAAAAAGTCAATATCCAACCCGGGGGTCGAACCAGTGACCTATTGCTCCATGTTCCTCTGCGTTAGCCACTGAGCTAGCTGACGGCAGGTGTCCTGGCAAGGCATGGCGCAGTGGCTAACACGGATGGACTTGGTGCAAAATGTCGGGGGTTCGAGCCCCAGGGGTGGTGTTTAGGTTTTATTGGTGGGGAAACGTGGAGTTCGAGAACTGTGTAAAAAAAGAGAATTGGCAAAACCGCAAAGCTTTTTGACTCTCCAAAGTCACTGAAGTAAGAAATGAAGGCGGCTTCTAAGCCTAGCAAGCCCTGAGGAATCCAGGTTAATCGGGAGAAAGGTGCCTGCCAAAGCCGATTATCCTTCCCTTCAGCCAACTTTCTTCAAACAATAGAGGGGTCTACAGCCTCCTCCCGTTCTGCCGAGAGGAGGGTGTGGATCCGTTACCAGTTTTAATCAACTTTTTGTCAAGGATTCCCGGATTTGTAGATGAAAAGTTGCGAATCAGCGCACTTTGGACGAAGAATTCATTCCTTCAAATCAATTTTTTTGAGAAGTTTGAACCAGAGACCTCTTTTTCCGAGTTTGCCTCCATTAGCCACTGCGCCATATTAACTGGCGCAGTCGGTAATAGGCACCAACTTGATGAAAACAACCAAAGTTCGAACCCCGGGAAGGCCCATTAGGCTTTGTTGGACTGAAGCTTTATGTTTAGCTTGTTCAGTTTGAAGAGATTGGCCTGGAAATCCAATTTTTCATTAAACAAGACCATTTAGAGAGAGAAAATTGAGTTGTTTCTCAACAAGTAAATTTTAAGTGCTACTGTGCTACGAAAATTGGCGCAGTCGGTAAGAGGTGTCAACTTGGTACAAGCAACCAAAGTTCGAATCCCAGTAACGCATATTTGGCTTAGCTAGCTTGAAGGCTTATTCAACACCTGCCCAGTCCATCAAACCAGATCATTTAGACCAACAATTGCCGTTGGATTCAATTTTCGAGGATACTTGAAACATCAAACTCTTTTTGTTAGAAGAAAGTGCGAAGATTATGCGGAAAATAGTCTAGTTCTGACCTTTGAAAGTCTATTAATACATTGTTGCCTTGTTCGGGAACTTAGAAACCAAGTTTTATGGACCATTGGGTCATGGTGCATCGAGTCATGACGCATCGATACATGATATAAAAGATCAAAATACAACACTCTAAGAAAATGGTTTCGTATTTCTTTTTGCAGAGAATTCGGTTTACCACTGATCTTTATTCAAAATTCCAAAACTGCAAACATATATTTTATTCTTTGCAACTCAAGGTCCTATAAAACAAACTTTTCTTCTCAATGTTGCACAGAAAACATGCGTTTAATTCTAGCTTTTCTTCTGGTCTTCAGCTTTCTTCAAACAGTCGATGCTGATATTTTTGAAGAAATTAAAAACATTTGGAATTCTGTTATTGACTTCATCGATCCACCAGAAAATTTTTATATTGACACAAAAGTTGGAAGTTGAATTCGAGTCTGTTAAATTATTAGATAAAATTTCAGTACGACTTGGATTGCAAGTTGATCACATGCCTCAAGACTTACTATGAAATGTATTCGGACTGGTTTCAAGATAGGGCAAGGGTGAGTTCGTCGAAAAACCTAACCAGGGTTCGAACCTGGGGCCGCCTCGTGCGCCATGATCACCTCTCTTACCTGCTGCGCCATCGGCGCCGCTGAGATAAGTGGCGAGGGATCGCGTTGGCTCAGTAGGTAACAGACGCAAACTTGGAGAAAAAGGTCACAGGTTCGAACCCCCGGATAGGCATTTAGGCTTTATAAGTTTTTTCTAGTCGAAAATTGCGCTAACTATTTTCCAGAACTTCTGCCGTGAAGAGAACATGAACCATACGCCACAACCAAACAACGCCTACGATGGCTTCTTGCCATGGATCTACGGATGCAAAGACCGCGATCTTGATGGATTCCTGTTGCCAGGTATCAACGAGAACTATTGGGGATTTTATGGAATCTTCGAGAGGGCCATTACCGGAATGTATAAGATTTCTTTGTACTTTTGAATGGTCTTTATTTGATCTTTTTTTGATAAAAGGTCTGAACATTGGTTCTTGATGATATACATATAAAAGCTCTCAATTCCCTGTAAAACTTCACAAAATCACAAAAAATGCGGTTTATTTTCTGTTTTCTTGTGATTTTTTTGCCTTTTTCAAGTTTCAAACGCAGCAGGGAGAACACCTTTAGAGAATCTTGTGAAAAATTTCTCATCTATTTGGGAGGATATAATGGATTCGCATGAAAAATCTGCAGTGGTGAGTTACTCTACGCCTCCTCAATGCCTAACCAATTTTGTTTTCAGCAATACTGTTCGGTATCAAACAGAAACCGTAGCCCGATACCTGCCGAACAGTACATTGGGTTCACGGATGTATTCTACAGATGCTTCGATCGGGACTTGGATGGACTTTTGCTCCCCGGAGAGGACGGAGCTGACTTTTGGGGACAACTTGGAACTTTTATGAAGGCTATCACGGGAATGTTCAGATCTTAGATAATTAATCATGAAAAGTTTATTTGACTATAAATGAATCGTTCTGCATAGTTTTTCTCAAGTCTGAAATTTTTATAGGTTTACAGGGGAAAAGTAAAAAGGTTATGGCCGAGTTCCAAATAATCTGCATGTGAAATTTCGCTTTTTTGCCAAAGGACCAAAAATTCAATTGAGCTTCAAAAAATATTATGACTTTTTTGAACATAATTCATTTACCCACTCCGAAAAACAAATAGTAGAACAATTTTTATCGCTATTTTTTTGTTTTAAAATTGATATTGTTTTTTTTTTCAAATAGAAATAGCTATACTATTTTTTATTTTTCCAGATAATCCTGAAAACTCAGAATTTTCACCAAACTGTGACTTTGCTGAGTTTCGTATTAGAAAAATCAAGTTAGACACGGAGAGTGTGTGTGCAGAAAGCGGAGACGCCGGAACAAGAAATACACCAGCACGCAAAATGCGCCAGCAATCTCCAATGATTTATCTGATTCTTTTTGTTTGAAAATAATCGATTAAAAATTATCTGTTATACAGACCTTTTTTCCGTTAATTTTTTTTTTAATTCCGACGTTTATTTTTCGTGAATTTTCAGTAAAATTTTCGAAGTAGGAATTTGATAGAAAGGTCAAAATGGCAAAGAAAGATGATCTCGACGAGGTGAACAAAAATCTGGATTCCATGAAAATGTAAGAATTTTTAATATAAAAATCCGAAAAGAGGATGGAAACCCAGTTTAATCTTTTTTTTTTTGAAAGTAGTCAATCAAAAAACAATTTATATGGCTGTAAAAGGGTTCCTTTGATCAAAACTGACGTAACTTTAAAACCTTATTAGTTACATGAATTTAAAAAGTATTTTCTGAAAGTAAAATTTATGGAACTGTTTTTGATATTTTTTCAACAAATTTATATGTATTTCCTTTGAGATATAACAGTTTGCCTATGTAAAACTACTGTTTTCAACTAAGTTTACTTCAATATTTCAAAGTAACAATCATAAATTTTAAATAAGTTTTTCATATGAAAAACATACCAATTAACTGATTCATCAAAGTTGAAATTGATTTTTTTTCTTTTTTTTCCTGAGAAATTGACCACAATGTCTTTTGTCCTAATTTGTTCAAATATGTCGAAGTTATTTATTTAACGTAGTAGCAATAAAGTACCTACAAAAATTGTGTTCAAAGCATGCTATATGATTTGAAAAACCAAAAACTCAGACATCGCGTTTCGAATTCCTGATGGGAAATGATTTTAAGGTGACCGATATAGCTGATACTGATAAATAAATGTTTTTGCTGTTAGATAAAGTGATGAAAGTACAATCAGTTTAAACATATTTGAATCAGTTGTTTGTCATCAAGAAAAATAGGAGACGATATGCAGTCGTAAAACCCTGATCAGGTCATGTCGTATTTACAACCTTACTCTGGGGAAGAAATATTTGAACTCTATAATAATGTTATTGTTATTTACAGCCATTTCAATTGAATTTGAGGAATATTTAAAAGAAAATGCTGTATCTGAGGACGGTCCATAGCTTAATTCAAAACTATTACACTACTAATTCTCAAACTCTCAAATTTGCTCCCAAAATTAAACGATTCAAACTACTTTTAACACAACACAAGCAAAAATGTTGTGTTAATTTCCTTTTATGCAAATTATCAAACCCGAAATACTATTAAACAAGAATTCAGTTGGACAAAATAGTTTTTTTTGATGCATTAAAACAAGAAATTATATTTTCACAAAGAGAAAACATAAAAAATAACGGTGAAAACATAAAATGCAATATAAAAGTTTAAAATTGAAAATTAAACCACAAAAAGCGAACGAAAAAGTCATTCGGTCAATTATCGATTTTCGCAAGTTTCAACTCAGACAGGTGCGAGTCACGACTAACCGACTCAAAATCAATGCTAATTAGCAAAACGCCAAAAAATCAGAACTAATTAGCTTAAAACCACGGCTAATTAGCAAACCATTGCTAATTAGCAGAAAATCCGTGCTAATTAGCAATTAATATTGATTTTTGTTTTCTTTCATTTGATCTTATAAACCTGCTTTTTAATAACTTATTTATTTATTTTTAATGTTTATTCATAATTACCGTGTGTCATTGAACTTGCTCAACTTTTTAAATAGTTTTTTGTATAATTCTAGATTTCAAATGGGGAGAAGGAAGTTCCTCTAGACGATGGAGAATTCATGCCGCCAGCCACGAACAACTCAAGAGAAGAAAAAGAGGAAGAAACTACAGATGTTTGTTCGGCTAATGCCGAAAAATCAACGAAAATCCTCAATTGTGCAGAAACTCATTTCACCCTTCAAAGACGGCTCCACTTGTAAAGGTAGAGCTATCTGCTGTTTTATTTATCACAGAAACATGTTATTTCAGAGGAGGAGCAAAGACTCTGCTATGCCGGTAATTTTCCTTTCACATCGATTCTCGAAAAGCTGAGCTTGACATTCCTCGGGCTGCTTTGAGTACGACTCTGCCGGACGCATTTATAATATATACCTGTTTCAGTTGTCAGCTGGGAAAGGCGATTGTGGAATCAAGGCTGCAGCTACCATCTACGTCAACTGTGAGCTTCTCGGAGGAGCCAAGAAAAGAAAGAAAAAGGTCTACATCATTCCAAAGAAGAACAATATAAGCCAAAGGAAGTCAAGCTCGCCGTCCCCCAAGTACTTCAAAGTAAGTGAAGTGTCTATTTCCAGAAGAATCAGCTCCGGCTAGAAAGTTTGGGACGATTAATATCTTGATATGGTGCCAAAACCAAATTTCAATATTTTCAGATCGACGAGAACGGCAAGATCAGCCGTCTACCAACAGGGATACCAACAGTCAGCATTCAGAGGGAAGCCTTCATGACCCAGCCCACCACACTACGGAAGATGTCCCAACATCCTTGTCGTTGACACCTCTACTGCCGCTGCCACTTCAAACGAGAAGGAAGGAAAGAAGTAGACTATTAAATGTTCCATTTTTATCAAAATAAAACTGTTGTTTTTTTTTTTTATTATTTGTTCGGGGGATGATTCGTAATAGCACATAGGATTTTTGGGTGCTTTTCCTCGCACACTAAAATCTTGATATATACATCAAGATTTTAGTGTGCTATAGTGAACACTATAGTGAACAAAATGTTCGGAGAAGGAGTTCTCCAAAATGCTTTTCAGAAATGGTGTCGCTCAATTCGTATCGATGACATACAAAATCGAACGCAAACAAATTTTGGATGGTGGAGTAGGTGCTGCGTTCCACGAGAATTATCTCGTTATTCAAGTTTCTTTCGATAGAAGCCTCGCGCGAGGCGCGACGGCGCAATGGGTAAGGCGTCGGCGTTCGGTGTGAAGCAATGCGGGATCCCCAGTAAGTACATTTGATTTGACAAGAGCGGGTTGGGAGCAGAAACAGAGCCGGACATGACAGGGAGAGCAAGATGTGGGAGACGCGGTATCCCAGAATGGGACGGCAGGGTTAGAATAGGTGGGAACAACTGCGGGGACAGGAAACTGTCAAAAAAAGTTTTTCATTTTCGGTATCGAAAACCAGAGCTAATTAGCGAAAAACCAGAGCTAGCCAGGTTGACTCTATCCCTGGTCAAAAAGCTAATTAGCAGTGATTTTGAGTCGGTTAGCCGTGACTCGCACCTGTCTGAGAAGAGGACTGAGAACCTAATTAGACACGATCAGCGCCGGTTTAGCACCGGTCTACTCCTAATTAGCATCGATGTTTTACGGCTGCCGAGATCGAGTGTAACTAGGTTTAATTAGGTTCAATTTTTTGCCCTTTTCCTAATCAGCTCCGGGTTAACCACATTTAGAACTGAGTTCCGCTAATTGGATCCGGTTTACGCCGAATTAGCTTCGAACCGCAATGTCTGAGAAGAATTTAATGAAATTCAGTACTAAATCAAGGAAATATTAGTGCGTTAGAAGTGCTGTAAATTTCTCGAAAAGTGGCTCTAATCATTTCCCTACTGTCTGTACTCTACCTTTAATTCAACCGATTTTCAGATCGGATTCCAATCTGAGACTTATCGACTTACCATATGTTGTGCTGTATGAATGTTTGGAAAAAGTTGACCCATTCAAACGGTATAGTTTCCAAAGTTTTCAAAGACTTGCAATAAATGATAAAATAATTTTCAGATTGGGCGTTCGAAAAGTGTGCCGAAAGTTCAAAGGAATCATCGATGAAATGGATCCCGGTTTCAAAGACCTTTCCATTTCAATTGATCGTCTTGACCAAGTTATTGCAAGTATCGATCATTATCGGTTTGGATACTGCTGGGACTGTGATGCTGGATGATATTTGACACGTATTGTCAATGACGAGAAAAAAAATATAGCCTATATTGGAGAATCAGTGTACCCTCCTGTGGAACTGCTGATGAAAGACTTGACAAGAGTGATGAGCCATCCAATGAGCCTGCATCAAACTACTCGCTTTTTCCGTTTTTTCAAAGCAGGAGATTTGAAACGAGTTATTGTGGAAGCCGAAACACTTGAAGAACTCTACACTTCGGATCAATGGAAAATGGCCGAGTATGTGGAAGTTGGCGCTAGGACAAGGGACGTTCCCATCAAACATCTTATTAACATCTCGGAGTTCACTGTCAATTATGAGCGGCTTACAGTTGAGCAAGCTTTCGAAATCAGAGAAGTAAGTTTTTCACACTATAATTAGCATTGTTTGATTTAGAATAAGCATTGCTTGGAGGTTTCATGAAAAATTAAATTATTATTAAATTTAAAAAAAAAACTCCGCGGATAATTTTTTAACAGAAAAGTCATCAACTAGAAAGTTGTTGATCTATTTGTAAAAAACAAGTTTGTAGTTGAAAGGTTTTTACTAAAAAAAATGCTGGTAAAAACTTTTTACCACAAACTTGTTCTTTACAAAAAGATCAACAGCTTTTTAGTTGAAGACTTTTCTGTAAAACAATTATCCGCGGAGATATAAGCTACCAAAGTGAATTTGGTAAATTGGCCCTTCAATGTTTTGTTACAGTGCTATTTTCATGATCTTTGAGAGCCCGCCGTAAGTTTGGTTGTGGAGTTTTGCCGCAAAAATTCACGAGTAACCGTTTTAAGACACGAGCTATCAAAACATTGAAATTTTTAAATCAAATTTAAATCATTTAAATTTATTTAAATCATAATGAATATTGTTTTTTAGAATATCATGAAGTCCGAAAAATTCAAATCCGGAAGCATCTACACATTATTGACTATTGAAGTTGTGAAAATTTTCGATCCGAATTACATCTCGATTACACATCCCGAAATCAGTGGCATCATAAAGTGTACCTTCCATGGCCACGAATTTACCATCCGTCTCAATGAATTGTCTTTTTATGGTTTGGAGATTAGAAAGGAACCTTTTGCAATTATTTGAACTGTTTTAACTTGTTTTTATATTATACTTCATTGTTTTTTGTCTCTGTTACAATTTTTGGGTTTTTGATGAAATTTTTCTGTTTCCAATTTTGACATTGTTTTGTTGCTAGAAACATCAAGCATAGCCTTCTGCAATCCATTTTGCAAAAATAACAATGGAACACTTTTCAAAGCAAAAACACAAAATCTCACGGTACAGAAACCTTTATAAAAACTAGTACATAAACACCAGTCTTTTCAACTGAAAAATTCTTCAAAAAATGCGATTTCTCCTTCCGCTTATTGTGATTTTATGCCTATTCTCCACAGTCAATGCAAATATTTTAATGGATCTTTGGAACAAACTGGACGCCTGGTTTGAGGAGAAGTCGCAGGTGGGTTTAAGGTGGGCTTAAATAGACCACTGCGCCATACAAAGCTGGAGCAACTATCAGGAAAACACTTAACTCCACTTATTTCCACTTATTTCCAGGAAGCATGTGCTGAATGGAACAAGCACCCAGAAGACTCTCAGGACTATGGTTTCGGGTATGGAGTGATTGATAAGCTGCAGGATGTGATCAACGGGACACTGAAGGGAATCCACTACCAGGCGCTGATTTGTCGTTTTGGGGAAGATTCGGTGCATTTGTTCAAGCTATTGCTGGAATTTTTAGAGCCTGATTTTCGATATTGAATGAAGTTCTTGTGCAAATTTAACAACTTCCAATACTGCCAAAATTAGAAACAAAAAACATCGATGCACCATGAGCAGAATCGTGTTTTTTGAAAGCTTCTCTCCAGAAAATCTATTAAAACTTAAAAATAACATTCTAATCCTAAAAATAAATTAAGCTGTTTGAGATTTTTATAGGGCAAAATTTGAAGAAGACATTAAAAAGTGTATACATCAAATTAAAAAAAATTTGGAGATTTACAACTCAGCTTAAAAAATCATATAAAAAAGTGATCAACTAAAAAGTTGTAGGCCATTAGTCTACAACTTTGCAAACTTTTCATCAAAGTAATTGAAATTAAAGCGACAAGAACCTCAAATTTTCATGCAAATTCACCTCGGTTACCAGTTAAAAAAAATTATTGCATACTTATCTTATAATACCGGAACTGTTCACGCTGTTGATGCACCATGTCCAAACAAATCTCTTGTGCCGCTACTCTAATTCAGCTCGTTTTAAATAACACTCTAATTTTCAGGATTATAGATAAACAAATGACAAATATTTCTCAGTCAGTAACTTTTTGATAAACTGGCAAAAAACTAATTTTCGGCAAATTTAACTAAGTGCAAAACTAACAAAGTAATTGCAATTCAAAATTATTAAAACAGCTGTGTAACCCTATTCATCACCCAGCTTCTCCGTTTTTTTCTTTCTTCTTTCTTCACCCAAACAAAAAAAGTCCGATTTGAATCTTTTTACCTTATTTTTACACCTGCCCGCTGTCGTAATAATCCAGTTTATGCTTCTTATCTCTACCGAAAGATCTCAAACGTTTCAACTTGGCGGCGGTGGCGGAGGAGAAGCGTGTTGGTTGATCAAATTACCGTTAAGGTGTTGTGATAAGGTGATAAAAAACATGTGTCTATATGAAGTGAGGAACCAGCTGATCAAGAACTTTCGATTGTGATAAGAGAATCGAGTTGAAAGTGACGGAAGGATGAGGAAAGTTGATAAGAAAATTGGATGCAAACACTATTACAGGCCTAGGTTAGGCTTAAGCTTAGGCTTAGGCTTAGGCTTAGGCTCAGTTATAGGCTAAGGCTTATACTCAGTCTTAGGCTTAAACTTAGGCTTTTGCTTAGGCTTAGGCTTATGCTTAGCCTTAGGCTTAGGGTTATTCTTAGGCATTTGATTCGGCTTAGACTTAAACTTAGGCTTAGGCCTAGGCTTAGGTTTAGGCTGAGCCTTAGGTTTAGGCACAGTCTTAGACGTATGCGCAGGCATATGCATAGGCTCAGGCTCAGTTTTAGGCTTAGGCTTATGCCTAGGCTTAGGCTGAGCCTTAGGTTTAGGCCCAGTTTTAGGCTTAGGCTTAGTCTCAGGCTCAACCTTAGGCTTAGGCTTAGGCTTATGGCTTAGGCTTACGCTTGTTTTCCGTGCCTCCGTGAGCATTGTGAAAAAAACGGATACTGAATCAAAGTTTTACTTGCTGAGGAGGCCAATTTTTGACTTTTCCGACCTTTCCGACGAAATGCTGTATCTTTTCCGTTTGAGCCGTCCGGCTCAATTTTCTGAATATTAAACAAATTTCTGTGGAACCATAAACGATTTTCCCTCCTATTCAACAAACTTTTCAAAGATTCCGTGTCCCGATAAGCCTGCGCCGCCTCCCTGAAGCTTCTCCCTCTCAACCTGTCACCTCTCCAACCTTATCTCCACCATCGGCCTTCAAACCCCTCACCTTGCTATAAATACCTTGTGAAATCACCTGAAAACTCAGAATATTCTTTTCTCGTTAAGGGAGTATCTGAAAAATGTCTCGCTTCTTGGCCGGAACTTTGTCTGCCATTTCTGGTATTGTGATTCTTGGATCACTTGTGATCGCCGGTGTCTTGTTCAATGACATCAACACTTTGTACTTTGATGTTATGGATGATATGCACGAGTTTAAGGTTGGTTTTTGCTGGACATTCTTGAAATTTAATTTTTCTGAGCTCCAACACTTTTCAGCTCCTCGCCGATGACGCGTGGAACAAGATGATCACCGTTGAGCACAATGCACCAAACACCTTGGATAGCTTGTTCAAGCGCGGAAAGAGACAGTCCGGCTCGTCATGCAACTGTGGGCCACAGCCAAGCAACTGCCCAGCTGGACCAGCAGGTGAGCTTTTTTCGGGATCAACCCAGTTTCTGTAGTAGGTAGTAAACGGACTAAAATTTAATTCCGGTTTCCGGACTCTGGGCAATCCGGTGCCTACTTTTTTAAAGGTACTTTTTCTTCTAATTGCTTTGGCTTACCAGTACTACTAGGAATATTTTCAAACCTCCAATATGGCGGTATTCGGAATCAGGCCCACTTAGTAACTTATGTAGGCTCACTTGAGGACTATTTCAGATCCTTAGCAATTTGTACTAGGGCTACTTGTCTGCAGGACATGGCTGCAAAAAAAACTAGATAATTAGGCTTCTAGCTTGACTTACTTGCCCTTTGGATTCACCTGAACTCATGCGAAATTTCTTCCTTACAGGACCACCAGGAGAGCCAGGACAGCCAGGAGACGACGGTGCTCCAGGAAAGGCCGGAGACAACGGTCACGACGGAATCCCATCCCCAATTGACGCATATGCCCAACACGACTGCATCAAGTGCCCAGCAGGAGCCCCAGGACCAGCAGGACCCGACGGAGAGGCTGGAGCCCCAGGACCAGACGGACAGCCAGGACAAGACGGACCAGCTGGAATTGACGGTGCCCCAGGAGAGGCCGGACCACAAGGAGATGCTGGAGCTGCTGGACAAGACGGAGAGGCCGGAGCCCCGGGCCCCGCTGGAAAGAATGGACAACGCGGACAAGGAGCCCCAGGACCACAAGGACCAGAAGGACCAGCCGGAGCTGCAGGACAAGACGGTGCACCAGGAGAGGATGGAGCTCCAGGAGCCCAAGGAACTGAAGGAATCGCCGGAGCACCAGGAAAAGACGGAGAGACCGGACCAGATGGAGCCGCTGGAGAGGCCGGAGGTGAAGGAGCACCAGGACCAGACGCTGCCTACTGCCCATGCCCACCAAGAACCGTCGGATACGGAGAGGTTGACCAGCCACAGGCTGAGCAATCCGGATACAGAAGACGTGCTGCTAGACGGCTCTAGATGCTCGGAGTTTTTTGTCTGTAAATTTCTTGAAATGAAAATTTTTTGTAGAAATAAACCATTTTTCCTATTATCCACTGTTGTTCAAGTTTCAGGTCGATATTTATGAATAGTTCCATAAATTTCCGGAATAAACCAAAAAAAAACTTTTACAAAATTTTCAATTCTTGAAAAAATTTGTTTTAAAGGAAGAGATTAAATTGTTTTTTTAAAATTATTATTTTCTGATTGAAATTTTCAAAAAATTTCCAGAAGTTTCTAAACCTATTCGGAATTTTTCAAGAAATTATTAAACCTCTCAAAAAAAAATTTAAAAATTATTCAGAAGCTTCGAGAAGTTTCTAGAATTTTTTAAAGCCTCGTAGTTTTCCAGAAGTTTTCGGGGTTTTCAGAATTTACAGTACCCCTACTGCGATGCTACAGTACCTCTACAGTATATCTACAATTCCCCTATAGTAATTTTATAGTACCTTAACAGTTTCCCTACAGTACCTCTACAATACCCCTACAGTCCTCTTACAGTACTTCTACATAACCCCTACAGCACCCCTACAGTACCACTACAGTACTCCTGCAGTCCACGGGATATAATTTTTATTTGGAAAATTGAACAGGAAGATTAAAAACTAATTTAAAAAAAAAGATTATTTTTTTTATTTTCAAAAAAAAAACTTTCCAAAATTTTAAAATTCCGCGTGACCGCCCGGGGTCGCCTTCTCCCCCTCCCCTCCCTCAAAAAACGTGGCACAAAAAAGTCCAAAACTTTCAAATCACCAAATCAATAATCAGTTCTCGATTTTTATCGACCAGTGGACGAAAAACAACGAGTTTACCATGCTCATTGATAAGGTACGTTTTTATTGATTTTTTTGGAAGAAAAACCAATAATTTTTTTTTGCAGACGATTATTCTATCCGTCGCGTTCTTCACTTCAAGTGTCTTCGGGCAGACGTCGGATAAGGATTTCCTCAAAAAGCCGGTAAGTTGTGGCGGCTAGAATATTGATTTTTTCGGGGACCGGCGAAAAATCGATAATACAGCAATTTATTGATTTTTCCGGAAATTTTGTTAATACTGGAAAAAAAATCGATAATTTTCTTACTTGACAATATCGATTTTTTCTCGAATATTTCACGTGGCAACGAATTATCGATTTTTCAAAATTTTTCGCAATTTTCAGCACGTGTTGCCTAGCGCCGAAGCCGCCTACCATGCCGTGTACCACGAGCTCGACTCTGTAAAATCCGGAAACCGCGACGAAAAGGTGTTCGGACAGCTGTATGTGGCGCTGATCGAGGATCAATTCACGTTTGGCGGCGATCTTTCGACGTGGCCCGACTCGGCGTTCCAGAAGGGAGATCGGGGCTGCAAACCGTTTATGGCGGCGAATTTGCACAATTTATGCAATAACGAGTACTTTTTGGTGCATCAGGATATGATCAAGTGAGTGGACAAATCAATATGTTTCGGGAAAATCGATAATTTCCGGAAAATTCGATAATTTCCAGGAAAATCGATAATTTCCGGAAAAAATCGATAAATGACGGGAAAATCGATAATTTCCGGAGAAATCGATAATTTCCCGGGAAATCGATAATTTCCTGAAAAATCAATAATTTCCTGAAAAATCGATAATTTTCTGCAAATCGATAATTTCCTGAACAAGTCAATAATTTTCAGACTTGTCAAGACGGTGTTCGAAAGGAAAAACCAGGCCGATCCATCTTTTGACACTATTTGTTTGGCGAACAACGGATTCGTTGTCTCTGACGATCCGGAGAATCATCTGGTCTACAGATATAAGCATCGCATTCCGATGACCTATAAGGCGTAAGTTGGAAAAATCGATAATTTCTTGAAAAATCGATAATTTATTGAAAAATCAATATTTCGTGCAAAAATCGATATTTTCTTGAAAAATCGATAATTCTTCAAAAATCGATAATTTCTTGAAAAATCGATAATTCTTGAAAAATCGATAATTTCTTGAAAAATCGATATTCCTATCAAAAATCAATAATTTCAGAACCTCAAACGACCAAAAGTGTTTCGGAACTTATGATACCCGTACGGACACGTTCACCTGCATGCGATACGACGCTTCCACCAAAAAGATGTCCCCATTCGAATTGCAAAACTTTTTGTGGAAGGAAAATACTGGCACATTCCATCTCGGAAACGGAAATGTAAGTACCTGACAGAAATACAGACACGAAAAAATATCGATTTTTTCAGGCTGAAGTGTTCTGCAAGAAGCCATTCTACACGAATAAATAGAACTATTTATTGCAATTTTTGGGTTGACTTGGGTCTGAATAAAGTATTGATTGATTGACGGGAGCTCAATTTATTGATTTAAAAAAGAAGGAAAATTTAATTTTCTAATATTATCTACAGTTTTCAAAAATTATCGACTTTGGAAGAAATTATCGACTTTTGATGAAATTATCGATTTTTGAAGGAATTATCGATTTTTCTGGAAATTATCGAATTCTGATGAAATTATTGATTTTTGATGAAATTATCGACTTTTGAAGAAATTTATTGATTTTTCTGGAAATTATCGATTTTTCTGGAAATTATCGATTTTTGATGAAATTATCGATTTTTGAAGAAATTATCGATTTTTCTGGAAAAATTCCAATTTTCGGCCAAACCCCCGGTACAATTAAGCCACGTCATTTCTTCCAAATCATCGATATCAGTTCAATCCGATCGAATCAATCAATAATCGATATCAGTATTCGATTTTCATTCATCGGATTTTCATCGGTGTGAATTGGATAACCCAACCAACCGAAACTCGCCGCCTCAACACGATGACGTCATCATTTCTCGCAGTCTTTTTGATGCTCCAACTTGTGCAATTCTCGTTGGCAGCAGACTCGGCGACCCAGAAGCCAAAGCACAGCAACCCGATGTACCAAGTGGGCTTCGAATTGAAAAAACCGGTGAGTAAGTGCGCTCCATTGAGAAAATATTGATAATTTCTCGGAAAATCGATAATTTCCAGAAAAATCGATAATTTCTGGAAAAATCGATAATTTCTTGAAAAATCGATAAATTCTTGAAAAATCGATAATTTCCGGAAAAATCGATAATTTCATAAAAAATCGAAAATTTCTCGGAAAATCGATAATTTAATTGAGAAATTTCTCATAAAAATCCATTTTTCAGATGGTTGTTCCGGCGGCCGAAGGTGATTTCCACAACACTATGATTTTGGTGGACAATTTGCGTACAGGCAACAGGGATAGTTATAAATACGCAATGATTGGCGTTATGTAAGTGGGAAAATATTGATTTTTTAGCGGATATATCGATTTTTGAGTATTTTATTGATTTTTGAAGAAATTATTGATTTTTGAGCAAATTATTGATTTTTGATGAAATTATTGATTTTTGATGAAATTATTGATTTTTGATGAAATTTTTGATGAAATTTTTGATTTTTGAGCAAATTATCGATTTTTTGATGAAATTATCGATTTTTGAATAAATTATTGTGATTTTTCAGCCTTCTCGACGGCGTCTTCACATTTTCCGGAATCGAGGAAACGTACATTCCAAACTTGGAAAAAAGCGGGTCAAACTTTTGTATGCCGTTCAAAGGAATCAATGTCGTGAAGAAGTGCAATATGGAGTATTTCCTGTTGAATGCCGACTTTGTCAAGTAGGTTTTGTTTGCGAGCTCATATCTCCGCTGGTTTTGCTTTTAGCAAAAAGTGTTCAACTGAGAAAATGTTTAAAATTTATTTCTCTATAGTTTTGTAATTGAATGTTAATTGGTATCATTGAAATGAAGCTAGATATGGCGCGTTGAAGTTAATATCAAAAAATTTTAATTTCAGCTTGGAAAAAACCGTATTCAAGAAATCTCAAACTCTTGATAATGTTTGCACGGGACCGGAAAACACATTCAAGACGCCTGACGCCGGCAATTACGTGGTTCGATACGGAGAACGTGTGCTCATGACATACAAGGCTGGATCCAACTACAGAAAATGCATTGGGACATATGATGTTGATGATGACTTGTTCACATGTGTCATGCCAACTGATAATAATGGATTTGAAGGACTTGAGATGGGCGGATTCTTGTATGATCCAGTGACTGGTGAACCTCACCGCGACGATGGATCGGTAAGCGAGTCTCAAGCCTAATCCTGAGCTTAAATCTAGGCCTAAACCTAGACCTAGACCTAGACCTAGACCTAGACCTAGACCTAGACCTAGACCTAGACCTAGACCTAGACCTAGACCTAGACCTAGACCTACGCCTAAGACTACGCCTACGACTACGCCTAAACTTTACCCTAATTTTCAGTTTTCAACCAAATTATCAATATTTTCAGGTCGAAGTCTTTTGCAAGATCCCGCACAAATTCTAGTGATGAATCGTCGAAACGGCAAAATTAACTTGATCTGTCGAATATGAATAAAATCAGTTTGAAATTTCATTTATTCATCAAAAAGCACAATTACTCTCCTCGCAGTCAGAAAAGCCTCTCTGCATGTTGCCTTTAAGGCGGCCTAGGTACACTGTCAAGGAACATAAGTATCGTTCAAAAATGCAAACCACTATGCAAAAAACCGCTGAGCACTCCGATATGCAGTAGCCGGCTTTTTATTGAAATTTTTTATTAATCTCATAAAGTTCATAAAGTCACGGAAAAAACAAAAACAGATTGAATATCAAAAGTTCGAAGAAATATGGTCCCGGTGGTACTTTTACAGGGCAACGTTGTTTTTCTGAAATTCAAAATTATTGATTTTTTAACTTTATTTTGTAGTTTTAAATACTTACATTATTTCCCAAGTGTTTGGAGCAACTTCCCGAGCATCCAAGCCATGGAGCAATTTTTCCACATTCCATCCATCCTCACTTCTCGCTTTGAGCTCTCGAATATCAGTCAGGGCTGCCGATTTCCAAAATTTCAGATACAAATTCCAATTGTTGCTAGTGAGGCTGGTGAATCCAAGATCTACAGACTTACAGCGGATTCTCAAAAGTTGCCCTAGCTCAAGCCAATCGCTGTGCTCAATCTGGAGCTCTTCCATGCCAAAACTTAAATCTTCGGGGGTGCTCGGGGTGGATTTTAGGACTAATTTTTTGGAAATTTTCAAATTTTGAGGTTCTAGCAATAAATTTACATGGGACGGGGGAATTAGGTAACCTAGTCTTAGATTTTCAACTTTTAAATTCTCAAATAAAACTCTCAAAGTTCCCACATCAAATTTTCCTATAAAATCGGAAACAGTCATTACAAAAACTGGAATTTCAAAAACGTCTAAAAATCTATCAATAATTTGTCGAAATCCAAACTTTCTTTCATAGGACTCCTCCAACACTTTGCACCCCCAGCCGGACCATTTTGTAACTCGAAAAGCTCCGCCATTTTCAGATAATATTTCAGCATCATCGATAAATGTCCAAATAAGCTGAGATCTGCGGAATTGCAGCCAAATTTCGAATTTTCCATCAATGAAAATCAATAATTTTCGAGGTTTTTTGAGCACAGATTTTGAGCTTTGAAGAGCCAAATTAGAGAATAAGGAGATGTGGATTCTGAAAAATTTGGAATTTTTCAGTCAAAATATGGATTTTTTGCGGTATTTTTGAAAATAGAACTCTGATAATTTCAAAAATTTCAATATTTTTAAATAAAAGTTTTAATTTGTTTTTCGATTTTGGCTTCAGATTTCATTTTCCTCAATTGCAAATAAAATATTTTTTTTTTGCAAAACTTAAACTCACAATTCTACAGTACCAAAATATTTGAGAACGCGTGCACGTGCGACACGTGGTAGCCGGAAAAGATGGAACGGTTTCGGCATCGGAATCAGAGAGATTGGGGAAAGAAGAAGAAGACGGAGAGAAAGAGAAAGTGTTCGTCACGAGAGTGGGGGGCTCAGTGAGCACACATAATTATTCAAGCTCCGCCTATTTTCTGCGGAGCCGGGAAAAGGATAAGCAGACGGGTGGTTTGACATTCAAAGAGTTTTCGGAAATTTTTTCGGAAATTCCTGCAGTTGTATCAAAAGAAGGCGAGGTACGAGGGAAATTTGCTCAAAAATTTTACAAGTAGCTCTACAGTATCCCTACAGTACCACCACGGTACCCCTATAGTGATGTATTCCTCTAGCCCCTTTCGAAAAAATCGTTAAAAATTTTTTCAGAGTTTTGAATTGTTGACTTTCAAAAGAAAATCGGTTTCTAGCTGATCTCTCACCTCAACAAAAGATCCCATTGTCTAAGATTTTCTCACGGCGTCACAAAAAACCAGCATAAAACCGAGTAAGCCTGATCAAAACCTCTACAAAAAATGCGCTTCATCTTCCCAATTCTTCTATTTTTCTGTTTTTCGTCGGCTGTCAACGCTCAATTCTTTGAGGGCCTTATTCAGTCCTACGAGCAGGCTGGTGAGGTAAGCGGGACCTAGATTTCGGCAAAAAGTTGTCGATGCACCATGTCTAAATTATTTTGCGGAAGGGGTTTTAACTGAATTTTTAAGTGAAATTTGTGTCTTGAAATGGATTTTAAAGGTTTTACTCAAGTATAGATTAAACAAAATTTTTGGTCGATGCATCATGTTTTTAAGAGGAGCACCCATGGAAATCTGTGTGTCTGTGTCTGTGGCTCGAGTTTATAGGCCCAGTAGTCTTAAAAAAAATTTGTTCCCTAACTAAGCTTAATATTTAGTAAGCCTTAAAAATAATAAAGCTATCTACTGAAATCATATTCGCATTTATTCAACTATCCATCCTGTTGAAATGAGTATGGACTTGTAAGTGACCGAGAGCTTCCGTCTAGGCGACCTCAGCCGGACTTACATAATTCAGCGAAAATAGGTCCAATAAAACTTTAGCATGGATTTGTTTCTCTTCATGTGGCTGTTGCTTTTTCTTGAAATTTTCAATGTGAAGTTTTATAGTAAAAATGGTCCAGAACTATCAAGGAAGCTTACTTGTTCAGAATTGTGCTTTAAAGATTTAAGATAAGCTCTAACTAAATGGGTTGACTTTTTCAAATTCACAATTGTGTTAATTAGATAATTAACATGATTTCAAGTACTCACAAAATTCACTGTAAACATGAAGCATGCTCCAAAAAAGTCTGCTAGCTGAAAATCAGGTTAATAAAATTTTCTGAAACTATACAGATTTTTAATACAGAGTTTTAACTACTTGTTATGCACAATTTAAAAGAAAAATTGAGCAATGATAACAATTTCATTATTCATTAAACCAGCCGTTCGCACGCGCAGAAGCGCGTGCTCCGACTGGCGTACTCAAAATTGAAATCAAATTCTAAATTTTCTAAGCCTTCTTTGCAGATGGAACGTTTTTTCCCTGGTTACCGGAAATTTTCGAGCAACATAAATATTATATAACTAAGTTCTGAGCAATTACAACTTAAAACCTCAAGTTTCCTGGAACTATTTCTAAATTTCTTGAACGTATAATTTTCTCTATGTTCTTCAAATCATATGAAACATTTTCCGGTCCTTTCCGAAAGTTTTTGGCGAGCGTTTCTGAAAATTATAACAATTTTTGATATTTTTTTTTTAATTATTGAAACTTCAGAATATTCTAGGAGTATCAAAACTTGAAGAAACACCGTCACGCGCAAATGCATACACTTTTTTCAACGCGCTGCGTGAAAATTCCTCTTGCGATTTCAAAGTTTTTTCCCGCCATTTCAGTGTCCAATGGAGCGCGGGATCGAGCCAGAACCCCGTGTAGAACTTTGCAGAAGTTTCTTGAATTTTTCCACGAAATTGAACATTTCAGAGTTTTATCGAATTTTTTAGTTCTGGAACATTGCAGACTTTTCCCGATTTTTCTAGAAAGTTCTGGAATATTCCAGAATTTTCCCGAATTTTCTAGAAAATTCTGGACCATTCCAGAACTTTCTAGAATTTTCTAGAAAATTCTGGACCATTCCGGAATTTTCTCGAATTTTCTAGAAACTTCTGGACCATTCCAGAACTTTCTAGAATTTTCTAGAAAATTCTGGACCATTCCGGAGTTTTCTCGAATTTTCTAGAAACTTCTGGAACATTGCAGACATTTCTCGATTTTTCTCAGAAATTGGAATTTTCCGCCAAAATTTTTTTTCACTGAAAATTTGAATTTCCTGCCAAAATTTTTTTCACTGAAAATTTGAATTTCCCGCCAAAAATTTTTTTACTGAAAACTTGATTTTCCCGCTAAAATTTTTTTCACTGAAAATTTGAATTTCCCGCTAAATTTTTTTTCACTGAAAATTTGAATTTCCCGCCAAATTTTTTTTCACTGAAAATTTGAATTTCCTGCCAAAATTTTTTACACTGCAAATTTGAATTTCCCGCTAAAATTTTTTTCACTGAAAATTTTAATTTCCCGCCAAAATTTTTTTTCACTGAAAATTTGAATTTCCTGCCAAAATTTTTTTCACTGAAAATTTGAATTTCCCGCCAAAAATTTTTTTACTGAAAACTTGATTTTCCCGCTAAAATTTTTTTCACTGAAAATTTTAATTTCCCGCCAAAATTTTTTTTCACTGAAAATTTGAATTTCCTGCCAAAATTTTTTTCACTGAAAATTTGAATTTCCCGCCAAAAATTTTTTTACTGAAAACTTGATTTTCCCGCTAAAATTTTTTTCACTGAAAATTTGAATTTCCCGCCCAAATTTTTTCACTGAAAATTTGAATTTCCCGCCAAAATTTTTTTCACTGAAAATTTGAATTTCCCGCCAAAAATTTTTTTACTGAAAACTTGATTTTCCCGCTAAAATTTTTTTCACTGAAAATTTGAATTTCCCGCCCAAATTTTTTCACTGAAAATTTGAATTTCCCGCCAAAATTTTTTTCACTGAAAATTTGAATTTCCCGCCAAAATTTTTTCACTGAAAATTTGAATTTCCCGCCAAAAATGTGGGTCTCACCGCGAAGGGTCTCACCACGATGGGTCTCACCACGAAGGGTCTCACCACGATGGATCTCACCACGATGGGTCTCACCACGAAGGGTCTCACCACGATGGGTCTCACCACGAAGGGTCTCACCACGATGGGTCTCACCACGAAGGTGACAGGCCCCGCCCACAACTCTCACTGACTTTGGGTGTGACGTCACAGACTACAAAGACTACATAGACTACAAACTATGGACAGACGAACTGTATTTTTTTATATATAAGTAATTATATTTGTATTATTAAAACCACGTGAATAAGGTTTCACTTTCGACAGCTTCACTTTTCATTGGGGATTGAGAAGTTTTTTTCAATCATAGCATCATAGTTGAAGCCCAGTTTGATGATACATCCGAGCCATGTCATTGTAGAGATTCTGAATAACGTAACGTCGAAATTGCTCCTAGATTCGGAAAGACTAACCGATACAGTGATGATTTGCAGTGTGATATCCCCGATTCTTGTGGCCATTTCCAATTCACTCATTTTAATGTTCTTCTAAAAATTTCAAATTAAATGTAGTATGAACTGTAGATCCCATACCCTATAATACTTCCTAAGAGCACTTGTAACTCCTTCATAATGCTCCTGAGCCACAATCTTCATTGAAATGCTTGTTTTGTGATACACAAGCTTCCAGATGCAAAATGACTTGAAGGCTGCGTATTCAATGATGTTCAGGTTAAGCTGGGCAAGTGTGCTCCCCAGAGTTGACTTGAGTAGATGGATGAACTCAGAGATTCTTCTGAAAATTTATATTAAATTTTTAAAAGAAAATAAAGATTATCCAGCTCACTCGTTACAGCTAGGATCCAGTGGGGAAGTAGGTGCAAGGAGTGAATCAATCCAGGTGTTCGAGAACTTGAAGTACTTGTGCACAACCTCAACGTCTTCATTATACAGTATATCTACTCCAGGGCAGTTGAAGCACGATTCCAGGGATGTTCCTTCTTGGTAGGCGGTGACAATCATAAGATCGTTCACTGACTTCACTTGGAGAGCGTTCTGAAATTATAGTCAGATGGTTAGCCTTGCTAAGCTTCATAAAAACAATTCAACGGTTTTGTCAAAAACCCATGTGATGTCAGGTTGTCCCATCGCTCTACTGTACACGAAATGACGAAATGCTCTGTGACGTCACAAATATTACATTTTCCCGCCATTTCGTGTGCAGTAGAGTAATGGGGCATCCTGACACCAGGTGAGATCCGACTGAAACGGCCGTAGACCCATTTAACTGTGCCAGGTATCCTCACCTTTTGCTCCCCATATCTCTGCTGAGCCATTATGCTCTCCACTTCTTTCACATAATACTTGAGCAAATCCCCGTTGGAAATGTTCAGGATCTTGCTGAACCCGTCTACTTCCTCAAGTGACGGCACGCTTCTTGGTGTGGGCTCCCGTGGTATTATGTTGTTCGGTGCTTTTCTAGCAGTAGCTAAAGCATTACGGCTCATGACCATCCCGGCTCGAATACAACTGGTGTATCTGCATGCTCTGCAGAAGAACTTCATATCTGAAATTTAATTGAGTAAGGATTTTCTCAAGAAGCTAAAACTACCATGAGAAATAGTGCAGCTGTTAGTTGCAGTGCACATGTAGCGAATCCCATCGGATCTTCGGAAGAATGCAGCACAAGCTGCGCAGGAGGTGATGCCAAAGTACAGGCGGGTTCGTTCGGTGCTGTGACAAACTTGGCAGGAAGCTGGAAGTTGTGAGAATTGGCTTGAACTAAAGCTAAAAGCCGTTGGAGCAACCTTTTTTACTGTAGGTAAAGTTTCTTAGAAAAATTTGGCGGGAGCTCAAATTTCCTGAAAAATGTTGGCAGGACATAAATTTTCTGAGAAAAATTTTTTGGCGGAAAATTCAAACTTTTCGTGAAAAATTTGGCGGGTATTCAAAACTTCTGATTCGGAGTAAATTTTTATGGCGGGAATTCAAATTTTCTAAAAAAAAACATTTTTGGCGAGAATTCAAATTGTCTGAGAAAAATTTGGCGGGAGTTCAAATTTTCTGAGAAAACAATTTTTGCGGGATATTCAAATTTTCTGAGTGAATTTTTTGGCGGAAATTCGAACTTTTTGAGTAATTTTTTATTGGCGGGAATTCAAATTTTCTGAGAATACAATTTTTGGCGGGAAATTCAAATTTTCGGAGTATATTTTTGGCGGGAAATTCAAATTTTCTGAGTAAATTTTTTGGCGGAAATTCGAATTTTTTGAGTAATTTTTTTATTGGCGGGAATTCAAATTTTCTGAGAAAACACTTTTTGGCGGGAATTCGCATTTTTGAGAAAACATTGGCGGGAATTCAAAAGTTCTGAGAAAAATTTCACTTCACTAACCTATTTCATTACTCGGCCTCCCTACGGTTGTCGACATTTTTCTTCAAACTTGCCAGGAGACAAAATAAATAATTTCGATCCAAAATTCTCGTTCGGAGAAACAGAATCCAAGTGACGCTATTCTCATCCTTTCCTGATCTTTTCTGCTGATACTTGTGCTGTTTCGGAATTTCTGTCCGAAGTCTTGCGGAGTCTCAAGAGATGCTATCGAACGATACTATCAAGAAGTCAAATTTTTAGTATATCAGGAGAATAAAAATTATGAATTTTGGAAACATTTTTGTGGAAATTTCAGTAGAAAGGCTCTAGAATTTACATCAGCTAGCGGTAGAAGCAAATTGGAAAACCATCACAGACTTCTGTACCGAAATTCCAGAAAAAAAAAATCAACTAGGTCTGAGGTAGAGCTGGGGTTTCTCAACAGATTCTCACTCATATGAGCAAAATTTTCAAGAAAAAGTCCCCATTTAGGTTTCCATCTGAAAATCTGAAGTTGGTTGTTTGGATGGGCAGACTTTTTGATGTCCTCAAAAGATACGCCACGGGCCCCTGTGGAACCACAAAACACACTTTCTCGTTTTAGATCAAAAGGTTGGTAGTCGTCGGGAAATATATAAGGTCTCGGAGAGAATTAGAGACACTTCATCTTAGGTACGTCTTAGGTACGTCTTAGGTACGTCTTAAGTAGGCTTTGGTACGTCTTAGGTAGGATTAGGTGGCACGTTTAAGGTAAGTTTTATTAGGCATGTCTCAGGTAAGCATATATAGGCTTAAGAAGACTTAGGTACGATTCAGGTATGTCTTAGGTACGTCTTAGGTAGGCTGAGGTGCGTATTAGGTAGATTTAGGTAGGCTTAGATAAACTTAGAATAGTAGGTCTTGGCAACTTGTTTGTTCGTGGAAGGTTTATCTTGACGTATGCGAACACCAGGCTGTCCCATTACGGCTTGATCTACAAAAAATGCGGGAATTTTTGCTCAGAAAATTGTGACGTCAGCACGTTCTTGACCGTGCGACAACAGTTGGAAATTCTTCCGCGTTTTGTAGATCACACCGTAGATCACACTGTAGATCACACTCGGACCCCTCGTGACCTAGGGAATTGTTATGCTAAACTAGGACAAGGTTTAGAGCATATCTAGTCCCTAGTTCACGGTAGACCTCCAGGCTTTTCTAGTTCCATCGAAAGCCCAATAAAGCTGAAGCTCAACAAGTGGTACCCAAATTGGGTCTCACCACGACCAACGCCTCAGCTTATCCTTATCCTTCTGTAGATTGTGCAAAAACGCAACATGCATCGCCCCATCCAAAAAAAAATGATCGTAATCTGGACCGATTTGGGTCAAGTAGTTAGAAGACCGTGTTTTGTGTGAAAAAACGAGGAAGTAAATTTAGGATATAGTTTAGTTTGCAAACAGAAAAAGGTCTTTGTCATAAAATTAGGCACACATTTGTTTTTCAGCATCAGGGCTTCCGGTTAGGTAAGTTAGTATATCCTCGACTGGGGGGCTATAATTAGTGGCAAGTTTTCTGGAACTATAGTATGAAGTAACAAACTATTAGTAGTTCAAGGTGGAGTAGCGCCAGTGGGGAAAATGTTACAAACTACTCCTATGGTGCCAAAATGACCGAATATTATAATAAAATTTTTCGGCAATTTTTTGAACATTTTTTATTTACTGAAAAAAAGTGACAATTGCTCAGTTTTTGCCATTGATAATTTTAATTTTTTGGCATTTTTTTTTTATAATTTAATTGTGTTTTAATTATTTGTATTAAAATATTGTGAGGGTCGAAACATGTGACATTGTTTTGGATTTCCTCAAAAGTTCATATTTTTCAAAATTTTGGCAATTTTCCAAAAATTTGACCGAAAATTATGAAAAATCTGAAAATATTTTTCGGAGTGTTTTATTATGATATTCGGTCATTTTGGATCATTATGAGTGTATTTAAGCAAAATCCCCACTGGCGCTACTCCACCTTTAACTGATCAGCATTAATCTGTCTACTTTTGTGGTGTTAGGTAGGCTTAGGTAGGCTTAGATAAGCCTTAGGTACGTTTTAGGTATGTCTTAGCTATATCTCAGGTACGTCTTGCAATTAGGTAGGCATCGTAGGCAACTCTGTTTCTTCGTAGTACAACACAAATTTTCAATTTCTTAAATTCCGTACTAGCACTTTCGGGGATGGAAACATGAGAGATTCTGACTGGAGGCCGCCGGAGATTTCCAGTAGATAACATTTTGGGGGATTTGAAGTCATTCCTATTCCATTTTGTGTCCACTAGTGGGTCTGCTTTTGCGATGGATAATAAAAACGGTTAGTTGACTATTTTTTTTCTATTTTTTTAAAATTCGTTTGACAATGTATTTCAGACCCCTGCCGTATTTGCAATGACTCCTTAACTTCCGGCTTTCACTTCGGAACCTCTTGCTGCATAGCTTGTGCTGCATTCTTCAGAAGGACCGTTAAGAATCAGTTCACATGTAATGCAAATAATGATTGTGTTATTTCTTTTGGTTAGTTAACATCAAATTATGATGTCTTAAGCTAAGATTTTCCAGAAAAGAAATTCACCTGCCGAGCTTGTCGCTACAACAATTGCCTCAAAGCTGGAATGAGGAAAGATTGTAAGTAACTTGAAAAATACACATTTTTTCGGTTTTCTATAAATAGGTATTTATTCCAGATATTCGAAAAATCAATAGCAATTATGTTCCGAAACAAAAATGTGTTAACGTGGATGCTTCAAGTTAGTTATAAATTAAACTACTTATTCCCTAATCCTTAAAAATTTTCTAGGATCCATTGGCACATCTAGTGCCAGCTCCAGCTCCTCCGAATCGAGCCCTTTGGTATCTCCAATAATTGAAAAGCCAATTGGAAAGTATAGCAAAATTTTGAAGAGATATCCACAGGAGTTGCTACAGTTTTATGTGAAAGAGGTGGAGAAGACGATAGCCAACAGGAGGAAGAATAGTTCGAAGGTAGGTGAGACATGGTAGGCAATTTGACAGGAGTTTGATTTGAAATTCCATTATTAAACTTTGACGACTTATATCTCAATGGCGTTTGTTTTATTGAAAAATTGTCAACTGACAAAATATTTGCTAGATTTTTTCTATAGCTTTGTAGTTGAAAATTGTTTGATATATTTTAATTGAGCCGAGATATTATATTTCAAAGGGAAATAGTTGTGTCGTTTTGCCAATGTACCGGGAATTTTCATTTTCGCCAAATTGCCAATTTGCCGGAAATTTTCAATTCCAGAAATTTGGTAGTTTGCCGATTTGCCGGAAATTTTCATTTTCGGCAAATTGCCGGTTTGCCGATTTGCCGGAAAGTTTCATTTTCAGCAAATTGGCGGTTTGCCGATTTGCCGGAAATTTTCAATTCCAGAAATTTGCTACTTTGCCGATTTGCCGGAAATTTTGATTTTTGGCAACTTGCTGGTTTGCCGATTTGCCGGAAATTTTCAATTCCGGCAAGTTGCCGATTTGCCGATTTGCCGGAAATTTTCAATTTCGGTAATTTGCCAATTTGTCCATTTTTCCCGTTTGCCGGATATCAACTTGCCGGAAGTTTTTAGAGGGATTTTTTAAAAGACGGAAACACTTAAAACTAGGCCTTTTTGAAATTTTTTCCCCGTTTCTTAAAGATAATTTTCGATCAGTTTCATGGCAAATTGATGTTAGTGTCAATTTCAAAACACATCAAAAATGCATATATCAAAAGTTAGGAGCTTGTAATGAAAATGTTAGGAAATATCTGAAACAGGGGTGGGGGCAAACGATTTTTTCCGGCAAATCGGCAAATCGGCAAATTGCCGGAATTGAAATTTCCGGCAAATCGGCAAACCGGCAAATTGCTGGAATTAAAAATTTCCGGCAATTTGCCGAATTTGTCGACAAATCAATTTGCCGCCCTCCCCTGATCTGAAACCCCAAAATTATGGGGTTACTTACAGCAGGTCCCATAACAAAGCTAGTTGATTCCAGAACATTCTCCATGCTAAATCAATGAATGAGCTCATGGTAATCACTGCTCATCAAAGTGGATCAGCAATGGAAGCATGCATTAACTGCCCTGGAGTTTCTAAGTTACATCAAAAAGATATCAGGGTACTACATAAGTACTTCCAATTTTTGAATGTTTGGTTGGATTCTGTCAGGGAATATTCCATGTCAGATGGGGCTCACTATGAAATTGGAGTTGACAGGTGAAATGTTTCTTTTATTTATTGCTACAATTTAAACTAATTTTTCAGAAAACTCTCTGAATTCATTCACCAGGTCAGGACAACATTGGGATCTTCCCTGGCAAATTTGAAATTGAACATGTATGAATACTCTGCTTTCAAGTTGTTTTGCATCTGGAATCTGAAATTCCACAAAACCTCCACTGCTCTGAAAATTGTTGCTCAAGAGCACTATGAAGGAGTTTGCTCCGCGCTGAGAAACTATTATGAGACACAGACAAAAATGGACGATTTTGAAATTGCAATTAGGATAGGGGATATTACTTTGCAAATTGTTACTGTATCGGTAATTTTAAGTTGGAATTTTGTGGATAAAGACAATTTTTGTTTCAGGATATCTATCACGACTTCATCAAGCTATTGCTCAATTCTGGAATATCTATTTGACGTTGTGACATTTGTTTTATATTAAAAGACGTTAAAGTTCCAAATAAACATTTGTTTCGTAGACTTTCCGTCGCCTTTTGTGTCCCCCAAATGCATTTAAATGTGTCAGACGGGAATAGATTGTGATCCATTGGAGAATGCCCTTGTTTCGACGGAATAAATTTTCAGATATTGATTTCAATTTTAGAGGAAAATATACGAAAACTGAAATATTTTGTGTCATCTTTCCGAAATTCACGTTTTTAGGCTCAAATGAACAAGTTCGGCGACACGGAAAAAGGTTTTTTCCGACAAACTGCAAGAATTGAAAATTTCCGGCAAATCGGCAAACCGGCAAGAGACTGATTTACCGAATTTGCCGGAAAAAACGGCAATTTCCGTACATGATAATTATCTTGCGTTTTCAAAAAAAGTGATTTGAAAGAAATTAATTTCCAGCCGCTGCGACATCAACAAATCGGTCAAATTTCCAATTTTAATCATTTTTAGGTTATTTTTAGAGCTGCGATACCTTTTTTTTTTGAGCAGTTTCCAAGAAATTTCATTATGAAATTCTGTGTTTTCAGGCAATTTTGGGTCTAATAAAGCAATAAAAAATTTGACTACAAAACCTTCAAATTGCATTTATTCGTGTATTTTGAAGGTAATTTATTTCAAATTACTAAATTACAGGTTATTTAATATTTTGGTGCATTTTCAGACGATTTCAACAATTTTCAACAAAAGGCTTGTAGAACTTCTTACATTCAAACTTGTAGGATCGGCAGCTTCTTGCTCAAGTCTTGTTGAAGCTGCAGGTAAATGCCGGAAAGCTTTCCCAGAATCCACGAGCAAAGGTCATGGAGCTAAAAAGTTTGATTCAATATTCTATATAAAAACATTTTCCAAATGAAACTTTAGCCAAGAAAAATGAGACTTTTCAGAATTCGTCAAAAAGCACCTGAATTTCGCGTAGACCTCGTGATAAGAAGTGATCGGAAAAGCTGAGCAGAGTGGGGAAAGGGGAGTGGTGAAAGATGAGAGATTTTCTGAAAAAAAAACTTCAATTTTGAAGAAACTTTGTAAAATAAATTAATTTTAATGTTTTCCATTTAAAAAATAACATAAAAATCTACGATTGCTACTGAGAATTTCAAAAAATTTGAGTAAAATTTGCGTTTTTCAGTTAAAACAGTACTTTTACACATGCAAACTGTTAGCCAAAAATTATATCATTTTGTTGAAAAAATATCAAAACCCTTTTCCAAGCTTCACAAGATATAGTAATGTATTTTGAAAGCTTCATTATATGTGTTTCTTCATTTCTTTTTGTATCGATGCCCGTCTGATCTTTTTGAAATAGAAAAAATAAAAATTGAAAATTTTCTGAAACGATATCTCTCCATATTCCATATGAGTAATAATGCCTGCCTGCCTGCCTACAAGATACGGTGTTCAAATCAAAGTTAGAAACAACACACATCGGAGGTCAAAAAGCCACCTTTTTTTCTAAAATTTCCCAGACAATTTGTCCTAAATTTTCGGGTAATCTTCAATTTTAATCTCTCCCGAAAAGTTGCTCGCACACATTTCTCTTTTTATCGCCACTCAATCAATGTATTTTGTAGCTAAATTTTAAAATTTTGAATTAAAAAGCCTGACGGAGAATTAGATTCCAGAAAAATTATCACAAAAAGGTTCAAAGTTACAAGGTTCATTTGGAGAATTTTTTCAAATAAGAAATTGAGTTAATATCCCGATATTCCGGGTCTAAAACGCTTCTGTCAAACGGGAAAAGAAGATAATCGTAGAGGTAGATTTTGTGCAGGTATTCACGAACAATCGGATCTTCTCGAACTTGCTTTTCAGCTTCCAGACGTTTGGTCCATTTGTGAGTAGAGTGAGCAGTCTCGGTAGCTGCAAAATTTTTAGAAAATTTTTTAAAAAATTATTAGAATAAATTATTAGAATAAAGTATTAGAATAAAAAAGAACCTACTCAAAATGTCTTTATAAATTTGCTCAACTAAAGTGTCACGGACGCCTTGCTTTCTTAAGATATCTGCTAATTTAGCAGCCGACGAAATCCGATCTTTGAGGTCCGAGTCCATAGGCAGCAGCTCCCAGTTCTCAACTCCCTCGTTGAATTTACAGTTCCTAGAAAAAATAAAATCTTAAAATAGTGCTCAATCCAAAACTCATTATTTGGTTTTTCTGAATTTAAGACTTAGCCTAAGCTTGTGGCTGAACACAAACCTTAGACTTAGCCCAAGCCTAAACCTTGGCCTAAGCCTAAGCCTAAGCCTAAGCCTAAGCCTAAGCCTAAGCCTAAGCCTAAGCCTAAGCCTAAGCCTAAGCCTAAGCCTAAGCCAAAGCCTAAGCCGTAAACATCGCCGGAGTATTGGATTGAGTACTTTTTAAAGAAACTTTACAGAACAATAATCTGGTCGAAAAATTTCTACTGATATACTTAGCCGTGCCACAATAAGATCTCACTCACCAAGTCGTTGGAGCAGCATGTGCCTCAACATACTCAATTCCCGCAGCTTTAGTCTCATTATTCTGAATCTCGACGAATGACTCGTAGGTTTTCTTCGCGATACACCGCATATCGGTTTCACAGTCGAAACACCGTTTTTCACTTAAAATTATCAGTTTGAACTTTGACTATTTCAGAATTTGCAACTAACACGACACATTTGTTCAAGTACATCGACACAAAACGGCGAAACGGATCCCGCACGAACACAAATCGCACTGCGTCCTTATCGTTCTTCAATGAATCGGATGGAGTCACAAAGTTTGTCTCACTAGTGCATTTCCTGGAAAAAAAAGGTGAGGCATTGAGTTCCTGCACACTACCTACCTAGTACTTGTCTCCCAAGTATTCGTGAAATTGTTTTTATCCTGTAGGTACTGCGTTTCGTTGTACAAGAGGCACATCATGTTGAGCGTCAGCTGAGACATAGACTTCCGGATTTCGCAGGCAATAAGCTTGTTGTCCGGAGCCGTCTGAATTATAGTTTAAGCAAGATTGCGTGCCTGGCCCCTGCTTAAGGTTAAGTTAAGGCTTAGGCTTTGGCTTGGGCTTAGGCTTACGCTTAGGCTTAGGCTTAGGTTTAGGCTTAGGCACATGCTTAGGTTTAGGCTTAGGCTTAGGCTTTGGCTTGGGTTTAGGCTTAGGCTTAGGCTTAGGCTGAATCTTAAGCTGAGGCTTAAACATGGGCATTGGGATTTCCGTGGGATTTCCAAAAAGCTTCCACATTGTTTGTTAGACCCTAAAAACCCCAAAAAACTATTTCTAATCTCTCAGAACCCCTTTTCAGGCCATTTACTTGACATAGAAATCAGCGAAAAAATTCACTGGAGCACTTTCAAATGGCGATTTCAAGGGTTCAGAGTTGAGTTCCGCCGCTGAAATTTTTGTGGTGATCTAGTCTAAACATAAGCTTTCAAATGAAATACGTATCGATTTAAAGTCCGGGACTAGATTGACCTCCTTTCCTTGTTAGGCTTAAGCTTAAGCTTAGAAAAACCAAATAAATAACACAGGTCTTATGCGAAATTTGAAAACTTTCCTAAATTGATTTGAAACGATTTTCATTTTGGCTCTCAAGCTTTAACGGAATGCTCAAAAAGTAGGCAGTAGGCAGGCTGAACAACAACTCACGAAAAAACTGGGTGCATAGCTGATAAACGGCTTTATGAAACCATCGGGGTTGAACCCTAAAACTTTTAGTATTTGGTTGAAAATAATCAATAACAAACCTTTTAGGCTTTTAGGCTTTAAGACAAAATATAAAATTATCAGAACAGAAACTATCATCAATATTTTCATTGTTGATTTTTGCATTTTCTTCCGGAAAAAAAGAAGCAAATGATCTTGGAAACCTTTGTTTATAAGGGCACAGAATATCCCAAACCGGATTTTCGAGCGACAGGACTTGAATTTGATTTTAATCTGGACACCTTTTTGAAAGAAGAGAAACGGAGATCTAAAATGAATTTGAACGTTTTCCTTGTCTGTAGAGAAACTTTAGAGTGACTTCACAGCTGAGCTTTAAAAGTAGAGAGCTTTAATGGGAATTATTGGCCTCACTGACATGCTTCTTTGTTTTAGAAACAATCAAGATAAAGATGATTTCATCTCAAAATAAGTATGAACAAATAAATCCGTTGAAGATCCTTTATTCTACGATAGAAAGTATTTTCATTCAGGTAATTGTTTTCTAGAAAGAAAGCCTGGCGAGATTTATACCTATTTTCAGAGAAACTATAATTTTGCTGGAATATGAAATTTCGGATTTTCAAAAATTTGGGGCAAACTCATTTGCCTGCTAGGTAGGCACAAAGTGCCTTAACTTATCAAAACATGGTGCATTGACTTTTCTCCTTTAGATAGGGAGCAGGGCTGTGCGGCAACCGACATCCGAGTTGCCGGTTGCCGAAATTTTTTCGGAATCGTCAGCTTCGGCAATTGCCGGTTGCCGGAAATTTTGGGTTCGGCAACTTCGACAATTGCCGAACTTTTTTCCGCAACTTCGGCATGCTAATATTTCGCCGTAAACGAGAAAACGACCATTATTTTTTGCCAAAACGCTCAAAAATATAATTTTAAAAAAACAACTTTAAAACTTGGTTGCCGGTTGCCGAAAAGTTGCCGAAATTTCGGCAATCGAAAGTTGCCGGTTGCCGAAAATTTCTGGGTTCGGCAAATTCGGCAATTGCCGGTTGCCGAAAATCCCGGTTGCCGCACAGCCCTGTTAGGGAGTAGAGTTTTTGGCGCTTTTTTTTCGCTGTAATACAAAACTGATTCCAAAAAAAAGAATTTCATAGAAAAAGTTCTCGAATAATTTTATTTTTTTCTTGGCGGGTAAAAAATTTCAACAAAAGCTTATCTTGCGCAAGAAAAATACACACGAGTTCCGAATTCCCATCCCTTTCAGCTAAATTATCAATTTTTCAAACTAGGATACGAACCCACACAAAGAAGTGCCTTTGAGATATTTCACCTAAGAAACGGAGATCATTTCCGCGATTAAAGTAAATTCCGACACGAAGTCCGTCGGATTGAATCGAAAACGTGGTTGTTCGCCAAATTGAAACTTTGATAAAACTATTTGAATAATTCCGAACCATCACTATTTACAGACAAAAAACTTCAAACCTCTAGAAATCAAGTTCCGGAAGGAATTTATCAATATTTTTTAGGTACATATGTTTTTACTTTATTCAAACAATACAAGTTATTCAAAACCGCTGTGTGTGCGCAACGTAGTGCAAAAGGTAGTTTTTTGGAAGCGGCCGACACGTTCGGGGTTCCGCGTTTGGGGTGACGCCGTTGCGGCGACTTCATTGGAACTAGGGCTAAACAACCGGACGTCCGGTCGTCCGAACCGGACGCACATGCTTCCGGTTGGGGGTAGCTATCCACGACGGCCGACAATTTCCGAGTTTCGCCTCTCACTATAAAATTGCTGATTAAGTATAGTGGGTGGCGAAACTCGGAAATTGTCGGCCGCCGTGGAAACCTACCCCAAAACCGGACGCAGTGCGTCCGGTGGTGTCAAAATCGGACGACCGGACGCCGATTTGTACAGCCCTAATTGGAACCCTACTTCTCAACTCAATTCATTCAAATTAGCTGGAAAAACTTTACACTCCTGAAAATAAAGACTAACAATAAATTGACAAATGTGAATTTTTATTTTTATTTCAAAAACAAAACTAAAATACTTCTCTAGCAAAAATATGAGATACATAGATTAGACGATGATACGTGTACCCGTTGTGAACAATCCTTCAGTCGTGTTGTATACCCAATTGGTGACATTATCCATCGCAGCTTTGCAGATTCCACCAGTGCTATGGCATACGTCGGATCTGAAAACTTTGCCGAGCTTGTACAAATTTATGACCTAACTATTTCATTCGATAGCCCATGGTTTGAAACGATTTTTCATGAATTTTAAGCTGCGAGGCTCTAAAACTAAGCTCACGGCGAACTTTCAGAAAATACTTCAGCGCTTCTATTTTCCGCAACTTTAGAGTTTGGTAGATCAAAACCTATTAGAAACTATTTCCACTCCTGTGACCGTGAATTTTTTATTAACAAATCCTTACTTGACTTTGGCTATGCACTTATTCAAAGTCTCAATTGGCTTGTACGAAAATGCAGGTGGTGAATTTTCGAAAATCTTGTTCATCTGAAAATCTCTTTTTTTTTTCTATTGATATTTTTTCCTCTGACTCCCAACGCCTACCGTATCATGCATATTCCTAATATGCCCAGCTGTGTCATTTGGGAAAAATCGATAAGACTTTCGAACAATTTTCGCTCGGATTTGCTTCACATTGAACCGAAAGTGTAGAACAGTGCCATTTGCCATTTTTGTGTAGGTGGACTTATGAAGGAACTTTCCTGGGGAATGGGTTTCACAGATATCAATAAGAGAGGTGTTGAAGATGTACTGAAATGTGTAGGATTGAAGTTTTAAATTTTCCTAGACCTAGGCCTAAGCCTCAGCTTAAGCCTAAACCTAAGCCTAAGCTTTAGCCTGAACTTATGCCTAAGCCTAAACCCCGCAGCAAATATTACCTTGGGCGGTGCGAAAATATCGGTGAACGTCAGTGACCTCACTCCTGAGTAGTTATTCGTATAAATATTAGGCGTCAGTGCAACATGTGTATTTTCAAACAACAATGCTCCAATATCCTTCCCGGTCATTTCCTTCATCGCATGATCAAGTACAGTACCCTTATCGGGTACCATAACCTCATCGAAATCCGCAACAATACCCAAAGACGTCTTAATTTCCAGAGAACATATTTGAAGAGCCATATGAGTTGCAATAATAAACACACTTTCATCAACTTTTGGGTACATCGGGGAAATATTTGAAGAGAGCTCGCCAATGTTGGGCCAGGGTCGTAGCTCAATAAGCCCCAGTTTTTCATAGTAGTCCAGAACTTTTTTGGTGTCTTCTGTGGATGAATGATAAAAAACTATAAAACGAGTTGCTCCCTGAGCCCGCCAGGCTTCAATGTATAAGATTACGTTTTGCCATTGAGAATAGTAATAGACGATTTGTAGGCATACAGTGAGGCCTCGCTCGTATTTTTTCCCGATTTCCTCAATGGCAAATTCTATTTCTCGGTCTTCCCATCGTATGGTAGCCTGAAAAAATAAATAGGTCAACTATCTGAGGGTCATAGGCTTTATCCTTATCCCTAACCTTTGCCTAAGCCTAAGCCTAAGCCTGAGCCTAAGCCTAATAGTAAGGCCATTTGTTTAAGGTTTCCAAACACGTTTAACTCAAAAACTATGATAGCTAGAAAAATATTTTCAACAAACAAAATGTTGTCCATTGCATTTTCTACATTTTCATCAGTGTCAATATAATATAACTATATTCCGGAAAAAATTAGAGCAGCTAAAATGACATAACTTTTGAGAAATTTTAGACAAATTTGAGGAACTGGAAATTGGAATTATGTATATAGAAAGAGTCCCATTATTGATGGCAATAAAAGATAATTTCAACGTTTTTTTAAAACAAAATACAGCCCAATAAGGAATAATTTTGGCCATGCACATGAACTACTTCATCGATTTTTCGGCTGCCGGCACCGGCACAAAATTAGTGGGAGTTGCTCAATTAATTACATACCTTCTCAATTATTCCATTGTCTGGAAGCACCCCATAAAAAGTGTGTGGAACGTAGAAACAATGCGTGGCAGGACCATAAACCGGTGGACAATTTTCATTGAAGAACCCAAAAGGATCTCCCAAGAGTTTTACTTCATTCGGAATGGGACTTCCTCTGTTGTACACATCAATTAGTAGATAGGTATTCGGTTTAACGCATGGGTTTAGACTGAACAGCCGGAGACGGGGAGGGTTGGTTCTGGAAGTTTATTGATTTTTTCACAAACATTTGGAAAATGATATTAATGTTAACCTACCTGTAATCAATATATGCCTTGTGGTAGAAGGTTATTGGAAACGAAGAGTTGATTGGTTGGCCTCTCGAACTTAGAAATGTTATCACTGGATGAAAAACCAGTAAGTACAAAAATATAGGAATTAGAGAATAGAAAAGGTATTTGTATTTGAATCGAGTCATTTCGAAATTGAAACAGCAAGCCGCTCGCGAGAATGCTTTTATATTCAGACATTCAAATATAGGCATTCTTATCTCATCTTTTACCGTGAAGTCTCCGAAGAACGGATAATCCGAATTTTGTCGGGTGCGATGGCATCGGTGTAATCGAGTTTCTGAGTGAGAAAGTCAATTTTTTGATTCTGCCACTTTCAATTGGGCTGAAATTACTTAGAACGAGTTTTTATGTACTGGGTCATAAAGTATTGCTATATTCAGATTTAAACATCAAACTACATTTGCGTGTAAACAAGAAATTTTGTTAAAGATGGAGTAGCGCCAGTGGGAAAATTTTTAAAAACTAATGGTCCCAAAATGAAAAAACTTTTTTGAAAACTTTTTATTTACTGTCAAAAAGTGGCAATTACTCAGTTTTTGCCACTCATAAATTTGGAAGCCGACCAAAAAAATTTTTTCGACATTTTTTATGTTTTAATTTTGTTAAAATTATTTGTATTAAAACATTGTAGGGGTCGAAACATGCGACATTTCTTTAAATTTATTCAAAAGCTTGTATTTTTCAAAATTTTGGCAATTTTCCAAAACTTTGACCGGAAATTATGAAAAATCTAAAACTTTTTGGAGTGTTTTATTATGATATTCGGTTGTTTTGGATCATTATAAAGATTTAGACAAAATCCCCAGGTACTTATGGGTTTCGTTCCCCCAAAATGATTTTTAATTATTTAACACTACCTTTTTAATTTTAATCCACACGTGAATGTTTATTTTAATACTGTTTTCATTTTTACAAGGCTTAGAAAATCATTTCCCTAAGCCTGAGAATGAAAAAAAGTTCACGTCTCAATCAGAAAATATGGAAAAATCATTTCCCCAATTGCGCTACTCCACCTTTAATACAAATATTTTAAACAAAATTAAAACGAAAAAAGGCGAAAGTTTTTTTTTTTGGTTCCAAAATACTTCCAAAATTATGAGTGGCAAAAACTGATAGTGAGTAACTGTCACTTTTTGCCAGTAAATAAAAAATTTTCAAAAAATTTTTAAAAAGTTTTATCATGATGTTTGATCATTTTTGGACCAAGGGTGTGGTTTTTAACAATTTCCCCACTGGCGAGAATAATTGAAAAGTTCACAGCTGTGACGTCACAAAAACTCAAATATATTTTTTCCCCATTTTTGTGTGCAATGAAGCTATGGGACAACCTGACACCGCATGCCGATTGCAGGAAATTTTGAAAATCGCTCCTCATGCTCTATTCTAGATTAATACAGGACAGATTACACAGATTTATTTGTAGAGCTGAAGACATTAATTCCCTTTGTTCCACCGTGGAGATTTGCAAATTCAAGTCTTTTTGATTTTCATCTCACTTTCCCGAATTATTCCCCCCATATCCAGCTTCTGATCTAGCACAAGAAGACTCAGCTTTACGACCGGCTTTTGTAGATATCTGCCGACACAATCGAGGTGCGTGGCAGCATTTTGTGTGGATTCGGTGGGAAATGTATTCTGATTCTGGAAATGGGGAAATGAATTTTGGGAAAGGAATGTGGCAGGTTATTATTTAGGCCTGTGGCAGTATAGGCCACTACAAAAAATTCAGAGCACTGACCAACTTTCAAATCATATGGATCTTGTCTGAAAAGAGGACTGTAACCAATAGTCCGATCCTTGAAGCTCAGGCTTAGGCCGGCTTAGGATTAGGCTTAGGCTTTGGATTTGGCTTTGGCTTTGGCGTTGGCTTTGGCTTAGTATTAGGCTTAGGCTTAGACTTAGGTGTAGGCTTAGGCTCAGGCTTGGGCTTAAGCTTAGGCTCTGTACTCCCCAGTTAAGGTTCGTCAATTCGTGTACAACGGTTTAACTAAACTTTTTGGGTTTTTTACAAAGGACACGGCATTTCAGGAGCTTCCGAGCGGGTGCTTTCTTGAATCATAGCATTCGTATTTCTGAAAATATGGTGAAAAGACAAAGCTATCCATCGGAACACCAAAAATCCACTGGATTCCGGTTTCCCCTCGCCTCGGATTCTCTATCCGTAGATCTATGTACCGATGATATCTCTGCACCTTGCTGGCTTAAAAGCGCTTTCTGGACCGAAATTTTACATCACTCCGCTGTCATGCTTCCGTACTCCCGATTTGATAAGCTTCGGCTAACCGAACGACTTCCAATGCGTAGTCTACCCCGATTGATTTTGTTCGGCGCTTTGGTATTTGTGGTATTTATGCTCTATTCCAACTATAATGACAAGAAGCCGCTAAAGGAGGAAAATGAACTTAATGTGTTCAAATGGGCTCCACCGCCGGTTAGACATGACACTGCGAGAAATTTAACGTCGTACAAGTCCTCTCCGCTTTTTGATGCTTATTATAACTGCGTCTACCCGAAGTTGAGACCGCTCAAAGGGAAATATGTTGAGGTAAGTTCCTTTCAAGAAAACTAGGTTAGAATCGTCCAAAAACCTTCAAAAATTTCAGTTCTTCGACGAGTTCTCCAGTCTAACTGAGGAATGCGACAATCTCAAAGCCTACAATGCGCTGGACATCCGTCACGTGTACAACAAAGACGAGACAAAGTACATAGCTCTTCCTCGGAATCAGAGCCAACTTCTCACAATGGTCACACTTGGTATCGGACACGATATTATGGGAGAGATCAGTTTGAAGGAGCTTCATCCGAATACTCAATTCTATGGAGCCGATCCATCTCCCGAAGTGAATAAGATCCTCTATGAAGATAAGCTGGGAGGAAAGTACTACCGATACGCAGTTAGTGGAGAGACCGGAGTGCAGAAATCAAGTATTTATACAGGTATTTTTTGTGTGCTTTTTTGTTAATTAGCTTGAGCACCTGTAAATTAGCTTGAGTACTAGCAATTTCCGGCAAAAAAACTTTTGCCGATTTGCCGGAAATTTCAATTCCGGCAATTTTCGGGTTTGCCGATTTGTCTGTAGAAACATTCATAGGATGCGTACAATTTTGCCGACTAAAATTGAAATTCTGAATTTTCCAAAAAAAAATGTGCAAAACCACAATTGACGGAAAATTTTCACCAATTGCCGTTTTTTTCTGCAAATTTGGCAATTTGCCGATTTGCCAAGTTGCCGGTTTACCGATTTGCCGGATATCATTTTGCCGGAATTTTTTAGAGGGATTTCTTACAAGACAGAAGGACTTAAAACTGTGACCTTTTGAAAAAATTGAAATTCTTAAATTTCCAAAAAAAAGTGAAAAACCACAATTTGCCGAAAATGTACGGCAATCTGCCGTTTTTCCGCAAATTCGCAAATTTGCACTTTCTCGGTTTGCCGATTTGCCGGAAATTTTCAATTCCGACAATTTTCCAATTTGCCGGAAAATTTGAATTCCGGCAATTTTCCAATTTGCCGGAAATTTTCAATTCCGGCGATTTGCCGAATTTCCGGAAATTTTCAATTCCGGCAATTTGCTGATTTCCGGAAATTTCAATTCCGGCAATTTTCCAACTTGCCGAAAATGTTCAATTCCGGCGATTTGCCGAATTTCCGGTAATTTAAATTCCGGCAATTTGCCGATTTACCGTTTCTCGGCAAATTCTACATATCAGCACTTTGCCGGTTTACCAATTTGCCGAAAATTTTCAATTCCGGCAATTCGCCGAATTGCCGGAAAAAAATCGTTATAACTAGACAAAAATAGAAAACCAAAATATCAAAAAAATAAAATATTTATCTAGCTTTTTTCAGAGCAAAAAGAAGAGCTGGCTTACAGAACCGAGACCACCGAGCACATCGCAGTTGACTACTTCTTCAAGTACATCCTCAACAAAAGTCTGATCGATATTCTATGGATTGATGTCGAGCAGAATGAGTTTCCGATAATGGAGCAACTTCATAGAAATGGAGCAATTGACAATGCAGGTGTCACAATTTGTCAGATGAATATTGAAGTTCACAGTGGAGTATTCGAGCAACCAATTGGCGAAAAGCAGATGTTTCATGATTTTGTGTGGAGAGTTCTTGAAGATAGAAGATATATTATGTTGAGGTCTTACTATGCTGATCCATTTATTCGAACTTTTATGATTAATGTTGGAGATGAGGAGTGTAGGAATCCATTGTTAGAGTGATTTAGTTTTTGTTAATAATTATTTTCTGGGTAGCTGTTGAATTCTGTATAATGGCATTTTTCTTTTTTTTCTCAAAATACATTTTTTTAAATTATGATATTTCTCGCAGTACATTTTAAATTTTCAGATAATTTTCAGATTTTTCAACCGGAATTTTTCATTTCCGGCAATTTGCCGGTTTGCCGGTTTGTCGAAATTTTTAATTGCAGCATATTGCCGGTTTGCCCATTCACCGAAAATTTTCAATTCCGGCAATCGTGCCGATCTACCGGAAATTTTTTTTTCGGCGTTATTCCGACATGCCGGAAATTATAATTCTGGCAACTTGCCTGTTTGTCGAAAATTTCAATTCCTGCAATTTGTCGAATTTCCGGAAATTCCCATTTCCGGCAACTTGCCGATTTGCCGAAAATTTCAATTCCGGCAATTTGCCGATTTGCAGGGAAATTTCCAATTCTGGCAATTTGCCAATTTGCCGGAAATTTTCAATTCCGGCAGTTTGCCGATTTGCCGGTTTGTCGAAATTTTCAATTCCGGCAATTTTGCCGATCTGCCGGAAAAATTTATTTCGGCATTATTCCGGAATGCCAGAATTTTTCAATTCCGGCAACTTGCCGGTTTCCCGATTTGCCGGAAAATTTAATTCCGGCAACTTTCCGGCTTGTAGGAAATTTCAATTCCGGCAATTTGCCGATTGGCCGATTTGCTGGTAAAATTTGTTTCCGCCCACGCCTGGTGCAAGTCTCTGAAAATATACAGAAAAGACTTTGAAAATATACAGAAACTCGGCTCAATAAATTTGGAAATATGTACCTAAATCGGCAAAAAAGCGTCCGTGAAATTTGAGATGAGTTCCGCTCAAAATTTGTTCTTTTTTCCAGAACTTTGAAATTTTTTGAAAAATTTTAAACCACGAAATTCGGTTTTAGGGGCCATCTTATGTAATCACCGAACTTTAATTTTCAATTGAAGATTCTGCTTGAAACATTTTTTTTCTATGAACAATACAAATTCAAAAATGCTTGTTCTAATTATCGGAACATCCGTTTCTCCCTACGAATAAAGATCAGATAAGAACGCAGAAATACGGCTTTCAATGAAACAAGAAGCATGAAAAATGAAGTTTTCCTTCGATTTCTTGCCTGTTTGCTTGTATTTCACTATATTCTACGTTTACCCAAGGTTTCAGAATCAGAGCTTATTAAAAAACCAAATAAATGCATCATTTCCCATCACATTTTATCACAAGGTTTATGTGGATTACAGGTTTTTTTAAAAAAAATTTTCTGACAATTTTTTGGTAACTTAATTCCAGAACCAGTCCACCCCGTCTAAGAATATTTAGCTTGAACCCTTGTATCAAGGCAAGTAACTACTTACTAGTACATGTATATTATAACGGAACGATTACAAAATTGAAGCTTAACGGATATTCCTTTGGATTTTACGAAGGAAATTGCCCACCGGTATATGGTCCCGCAAGGAATTGCTTCTATGTTCCGCACCATTTTTATGGGGTGCTTCCAGAAAATGGAGTAGTTCAGAAGGTAATCCCCGAGACCAGATCCCAGGTCAGAGCCCATATCCCAGATCCGAGACGCCAGACCCCAGACCCCAACCATTTTTTATACTTAATTTTCAGGTATCCATCCAGTTGGGCCACCGAGAAGCTTTCCTCTCCGAAATCGTTGAAATTGGAAAATCATATGAAAAAGGCCTCACTGTATGCCTACAAATCGTCTATTACTATTCTCAATGGCAAAACGTAATCTTATACATCGAAGCTTGGCGGGCTCAGGGAGCAACTCGATTTATAGTCTACTTTCATTCAGCCACACAAGACACCAAAAAAGTTCTGGACTACTATGAAAAGCTTGGGCTCATTGAGCTACGACCTTGGCCAAATGTAGGAGCCCTCTCTTCATATATTGCACCTTATCACCCGAAGATAGATGACAGTGTATTCATTATCGCATCCCATATTGCTCTGCAAGTTTGCTCTCTAGAAATTCGGACGGAGCTGGGCATTGTCGCCGATTTCGATGAGGTCATGGTTCCAGGGGATGGTAGTGTGCTGGAATATGCGGAGCTGGTGATGGCTGGGAAGAATATTGGAGCATTGTTATTTGAGAACACTCATGTCGGATTGGAGCCAAATATTTATACGAATGACTTTTCTGGAATGAAGACTCTAACGTTCATTAATATTTTTGCGCCACCCAAGGTAAGCATTTTTTTTATTTCCGACAATTTGCCGGTTTGCCGGTTTGTCGAAATTTTTAATTCCATCATATTGCCGGTTTGCCCAGTCACCGAAAATTTTCAATTCCGGCAAATTTGCCGATCTGGCGGAAAATTTCTTTCGGCATTAATCCGACATGCCGGAAATTTTAAGTAGTTGTAGGGGTGGCAAGAGTGCGACCTAGCGACCTGCGACCTAGCGACCTGGGTCGCTTTGTGACCTTCACTTGAGTTGTTAAAATCTGTATAACTCGAAAACTACATAAGATTGCAGAATATGTATACTAACAAATTGCTACAAATCATTTATTTTACATTGTTTTCGATTTCTTATCCATAAGACACCTTGTCGAAAAAAGTTAGAACAGCCGACATCCGCCGGTTTTGCTGCTGACTAAAATTGTTTCAACTTGAAAAATATGGTACTTATGGGTTTCGTTCCCCCCGTCATGTTTTAACTTTCTAAATTTCAATTTTTTTTTTGTAGAATTGTAGAATTTGTAGAAATCAATGCTTTTGTTGTGTATTGAGCGAGAGACAAGGAGAGAAGTCGTTTATTACAATAGGTGTAAGAAGTAATGAATAATAAAGAGAGGTCGCTTACGCGATAAGTTCATGATGACCCAAAGGTCACGTCTGTATAAAGCTCAGGTTTACGTTCCGTCCACAACAGCTTTGTTCTGTGCTTTTTTCTACGTTTTTAATTCGAAAAGTGAAAAATTAAATTTTAGAAACAACGCATAAACTTGTAAAATCTTAATAGAGAAAATGTTAGTGGAATATACATATTCTGCAATCTTTAGTTTTCGAGTTATACGGATTTTAACAACTCAAGTGAATCAAAACCGAAAGAGAACAAAATGTCGGTAATTCAGGTCGCAATGCGACCTAGGTCGCTAGGTCGCAGATCGACCTATGTCGACCTATAGCCACCCCTAAGTAATAGTACCTAGCCTAAACCTAAGCTTAAGTCTAAGCCTAAGCCTAATTCTTAGCCAACAATATTTGAAATTATTTTTTAAAAATTGAAAAAAAAAACAATTTTCTGGATCCAGAATTTTAATTCAAATTGTATTTTATAGTATCATTTTTTGGTGTAATAAATCTACTTACAAGGCAAAACCCAGTCCATAAGCTTATAATTTGACGGAATTTCGTAAATTATAGAGTCCCAACACGAAGTCCTATAAGTTGTTTTTTTTCAAATTGCAATTTTTTTTTGCAATTTTTCTTAAAATGTATGCCTTTTTCATTACTTCACGGTTGAACAGCTCTGCATAACTGGAAGATTTACGAAATTTCGAATTGTTAGGGTCCCACCACGAAAATTTTGGTATTTTTGTTGAAACTTAATTTTGACTGTAAGAAAAGGAGCCTAAGCCTAAGCCTAAGCCTAAGCCTATGTCCAAGCCTAAGCCTAAGAATGAGCATAAAACCTAAGCCTAAGCCTAGCTTAAGCCTAAGTCTAAGCCTTATCCCAAGCATAAGCCTAAGCCCAAGCCTAAACCTAAGCCTCAGCCTAAGCCTAAGCCTAAGCATAATAAGCCTAAATAGCGTCAGTAGCGAGCTTACGCTTGCCACTGACGCCAAGCTTAAGTCTAAGCCTAAGCCTAAGCCTAAGCCTAAGCTTAAGCCTAAACCTAAGCCAAATCCTGGATCTAAGCGTAAGCCTAGGCTTAATCCTAATCCAAAGACTGAACCTAAGCCTAATCCTAAATAGCGTCAGTGGCGAGCTAACGCTCGCCTCTGACGCCAAGCTTAAGTTTAAAGCTTTTGCAGACTTTTGGCATTTCTGAAACAGATAAAATCCTACTTCCAGTACATCTTCAACACATCTCTCATAGATATCTGCGAAACTCACTCACCCGGAAAATTCCTGCACAACTCAACAACTACACTGTTTTCCAATGGAACAGTACTACATTTTCGATTTAATATTAAGGAAATTAAAGCTAACGTTGTGGAAAAACCATATAGATTTTTCCCGAACAGCACAGAAGGTCACATTTGGAATATGCATGATACGGTTCGGACTGTCTGGAACTTCCTTTTTTTTCATGTTTAGCCAGTTTTTCAGATGCACAAAATCTTCGGAGCCACCCCGCCAATATTTTCCTACACTCCCATTCTAACCATGAACTTATGCATAGCAAAAGCAACGTAACTTTTTTTGAACTACCAGGAACTTCATTAAATGTCTTTTTTTCCAGACCAAATGTGTGTCATAGTACCGGTAACCTGTGCAAAGCTGAAATGGATAATGTCACTAGTTGGGTTTACGATAAGACTCAGGGATTATTTATAACTGGTGAATAACTAAAGCCCCTTTGAATTCAAAAATAAATTAGTTTCTATTTCTAGTTTGTTTCAAAAACAACCCGAAAACTGTCCTGTCCTAGACGTTGTAGATCCGCTTAGATGATTACGCATTTGTCATCCCAAAAAGGAAGTACATACATATTTTCCAGTACAAAACTATCTCTAGTTTCGGATCTTCTGCGGCAGGTACTTCTAGACACTGAGTCTAAAGATGGTATCGGGTAGGGCAAAGCACAAAGTTTGCAAGTTTTCAATTACGGTAATTCTACAGTAGTCTTCATAATATATTTTTAGACATGGTGCATCATACTTCAAGATATACTTTTTGACATGGTGCATCGTATTTTTGAACATGGAGCATCATATTTTTGAATATATTTTTGAACATGGTGCATCGCACTTTTATATATACTTTTGGACACGGTGCATCGGGGTTTTGGATATATTTTTTGGCATGGTGCATTGATATGACCCCGAATAATTTTAACATCTTATACATTGGTTCCTCCTAAATTTATCAAACCATTTTAAAACTATTGAGAGTGAGCCAAACATGGTGCATCAACCAAAAACTGCCCACATAACTTTAATAACCCATATCTCAGCTCATTCTGAAGATATCAAAATTGTGTACTACTACAAAACGCTAGGAAAAGTTATGACTTATATTATGTTTATGGAAATTTCTTTGACAAATCAAAGCAAGATGTGGAATTAGCTGTCAAAGTTGAAGGAAAAAACCTTCCTCAATTTAACTCGACCTACTGCATCTGGCAATTTGTGTACCGATATATGTATAAAAACCCCGTTCAGTTTAATACGTTTCCAATGCAATGTAATAGAATATTGAGACAAAAGACCTCAGTCAGGTCAGAGATTGCACCGGCGCTGCCTATCGGAAAGAGATCTGTTGGCGTTGAGGACACTTTAAGGACGTGTCTACTTGCAATTTGCAACACGATTCGAAATAATAAAGTTTATATGAATAGTTGAAAATATAAATAATCAGAATTTAGAAAAACCACTCCCAATACATTATATTAAATTAGTATATTAAAATTCAACTCCAATTTGATGATATAGCCGGATCATGTCGTTGTAGAGGTTCTGGAAGCAATATATTTAACTAATTAATTAATCATTAGCCTTTTTTATACCGAGACAGTGATAATTTGCAATGTGATATCCCCGATTCGGGTTGCCACTTCCAAGTCGTTCATTTTGGATTCCTTCTGAAAACAGGCACAACAGGACTTCAGCAGAAAATAATAGGTTCCCCTTACCCTGTAATACTTCCGGAGAGCACTGGTAACACCCTCAAAATGCTCTTGAGCCATAATCTTCATTGCGATGCTTGTCTCATGATACACAAGCTTCCAGATACAGAAGGACTTGAAGACTGAGTACTCGATGATGTTCAGATTAAGATGGCTTAGGCTGAATCCTAAGGTTGATTTGGAATGATTGATGAATTTGGCAATGTCCCTATAAAGTTATACGGTAAATTTGGCAGTAGTCACAGCAATTACTTACTCATGATCGCACTGGATAAGCTCCACTTGATTGGGAGATATCAAGCTAGCAAATATCGAATCAATCCAGGTATTGGAGAACTTGAAGTACTTCATCAGAACCTCCACATCTTCCTTGTCTAGCATATCAACTCCAGGGCAGTTAAGGCAGGATTCTGTGGAAGATCCCTCGTGATGAGCGGAGACAATCATTAGGTCGGTGATAGAACTCACGTGGAAAATATAAAAAACCGCCCAAGGTAATATTTGCTGCGGGGTTTAGGCTTAGGCATAAGTTCAGGCTAAAGCTTAGGCTTAGGTTTAGGCTTAAGCTGAGGCTTAGGCCTAGGTCTAGGAAAATTTAAAACTTCAATCCTACACATTTCAGTACATCTTCAACACCTCTCTTATTGATATCTGTGAAACCCATTCCCCAGGAAAGTTCCTTCATAAGTCCACCTACACAAAAATGGCAAATGGCACTGTTCTACACTTTCGGTTCAATGTGAAGCAAATCCGAGCGAAAATTGTTCGAAAGTCTTATCGATTTTTCCCAAATGACACAGCTGGGCATATTAGGAATATGCATGATACGGTAGGCGTTGGGAGTCAGAGGAAAAAATATCAATAGAAAAAAAAAAGAGATTTTCAGATGAACAAGATTTTCGAAAATTCACCACCTGCATTTTCGTACAAGCCAATTGAGACTTTGAATAAGTGCATAGCCAAAGTCAAGTAAGGATTTGTTAATAAAAAATTCACGGTCACAGGAGTGGAAATAGTTTCTAATAGGTTTTGATCTACCAAACTCTAAAGTTGCGGAAAATAGAAGCGCTGAAGTATTTTCTGAAAGTTCGCCGTGAGCTTAGTTTTAGAGCCTCGCAGCTTAAAATTCATGAAAAATCGTTTCAAACCATGGGCTATCGAATGAAATAGTTAGGTCATAAATTTGTACAAGCTCGGCAAAGTTTTCAGATCCGACGTATGCCATAGCACTGGTGGAATCTGCAAAGCTGCGATGGATAATGTCACCAATTGGGTATACAACACGACTGAAGGATTGTTCACAACGGGTACACGTCTCATCGTCTAATCTATGTATCTCATATTTTTGCTAGAGAAGTATTTTAGTTTTGTTTTTGAAATAAAAATAAAAATTCACATTTGTCAATTTATTGTTAGTCTTTATTTTCAGGAGTGTAAAGTTTTTCCAGCTAATTTGAATGAATTGAGTTGAGAAGTAGGGTTCCAATTAGGGCTGTACAAATCGGCGTCCGGTCGTCCGATTTTGACACCACCGGACGCACTGCGTCCGGTTTTGGGGTAGGTTTCCACGGCGGCCGACAATTTCCGAGTTTCGCCACCCACTATACTTAATCAGCAATTTTATAGTGAGTGGCGAAACTCGGAAATTGTCGGCCGTCGTGGATAGCTACCCCCAACCGGAAGCATGTGCGTCCGGTTCGGACGACCGGACGTCCGGTTGTTTAGCCCTAGTTCCAATGAAGTCGCCGCAACGGCGTCACCCCAAACGCGGAACCCCGAACGTGTCGGCCGCTTCCAAAAAACTACCTTTTGCACTACGTTGCGCACACACAGCGGTTTTGAATAACTTGTATTGTTTGAATAAAGTAAAAACATATGTACCTAAAAAATATTGATAAATTCCTTCCGGAACTTGATTTCTAGAGGTTTGAAGTTTTTTGTCTGTAAATAGTGATGGTTCGGAATTATTCAAATAGTTTTATCAAAGTTTCAATTTGGCGAACAACCACGTTTTCGATTCAATCCGACGGACTTCGTGTCGGAATTTACTTTAATCGCGGAAATGATCTCCGTTTCTTAGGTGAAATATCTCAAAGGCACTTCTTTGTGTGGGTTCGTATCCTAGTTTGAAAAATTGATAATTTAGCTGAAAGGGATGGGAATTCGGAACTCGTGTGTATTTTTCTTGCGCAAGATAAGCTTTTGTTGAAATTTTTTACCCGCCAAGAAAAAAATAAAATTATTCGAGAACTTTTTCTATGAAATTCTTTTTTTTGGAATCAGTTTTGTATTACAGCGAAAAAAAAGCGCCAAAAACTCTACTCCCTAACAGGGCTGTGCGGCAACCGGGATTTTCGGCAACCGGCAATTGCCGAATTTGCCGAACCCAGAAATTTTCGGCAACCGGCAACTTTCGATTGCCGAAATTTCGGCAACTTTTCGGCAACCGGCAACCAAGTTTTAAAGTTGTTTTTTTAAAATTATATTTTTGAGCGTTTTGGCAAAAAATAATGGTCGTTTTCTCGTTTACGGCGAAATATTAGCATGCCGAAGTTGCGGAAAAAAGTTCGGCAATTGTCGAAGTTGCCGAACCCAAAATTTCCGGCAACCGGCAATTGCCGAAGCTGACGATTCCGAAAAAATTTCGGCAACCGGCAACTCGGATGTCGGTTGCCGCACAGCCCTGCTCCCTATCTAAAGGAGAAAAGTCAATGCACCATGTTTTGATAAGTTAAGGCACTTTGTGCCTACCTAGCAGGCAAATGAGTTTGCCCCAAATTTTTGAAAATCCGAAATTTCATATTCCAGCAAAATTATAGTTTCTCTGAAAATAGGTATAAATCTCGCCAGGCTTTCTTTCTAGAAAACAATTACCTGAATGAAAACACTTTCTATCGTAGAATAAAGGATCTTCAACGGATTTATTTGTTCATACTTATTTTGAGATGAAATCATCTTTATCTTGATTGTTTCTAAAACAAAGAAGCATGTCAGTGAGGCCAATAATTCCCATTAAAGCTCTCTACTTTTAAAGCTCAGCTGTGAAGTCACTCTAAAGTTTCTCTACAGACAAGGAAAACGTTCAAATTCATTTTAGATCTCCGTTTCTCTTCTTTCAAAAAGGTGTCCAGATTAAAATCAAATTCAAGTCCTGTCGCTCGAAAATCCGGTTTGGGATATTCTGTGCCCTTATAAACAAAGGTTTCCAAGATCATTTGCTTCTTTTTTTCCGGAAGAAAATGCAAAAATCAACAATGAAAATATTGATGATAGTTTCTGTTCTGATAATTTTATATTTTGTCTTAAAGCCTAAAAGCCTAAAAGGTTTGTTATTGATTATTTTCAACCAAATACTAAAAGTTTTAGGGTTCAACCCCGATGGTTTCATAAAGCCGTTTATCAGCTATGCACCCAGTTTTTTCGTGAGTTGTTGTTCAGCCTGCCTACTGCCTACTTTTTGAGCATTCCGTTAAAGCTTGAGAGCCAAAATGAAAATCGTTTCAAATCAATTTAGGAAAGTTTTCAAATTTCGCATAAGACCTGTGTTATTTATTTGGTTTTTCTAAGCTTAAGCTTAAGCCTAACAAGGAAAGGAGGTCAATCTAGTCCCGGACTTTAAATCGATACGTATTTCATTTGAAAGCTTATGTTTAGACTAGATCACCACAAAAATTTCAGCGGCGGAACTCAACTCTGAACCCTTGAAATCGCCATTTGAAAGTGCTCCAGTGAATTTTTTCGCTGATTTCTATGTCAAGTAAATGGCCTGAAAAGGGGTTCTGAGAGATTAGAAATAGTTTTTTGGGGTTTTTAGGGTCTAACAAACAATGTGGAAGCTTTTTGGAAATCCCACGGAAATCCCAATGCCCATGTTTAAGCCTCAGCTTAAGATTCAGCCTAAGCCTAAGCCTAAGCCTAAACCCAAGCCAAAGCCTAAGCCTAAGCCTAAACCTAAGCATGTGCCTAAGCCTAAACCTAAGCCTAAGCCTAAGCGTAAGCCTAAGCCCAAGCCAAAGCCTAAGCCTTAACTTAACCTTAAGCAGGGGCCAGGCACGCAATCTTGCTTAAACTATAATTCAGACGGCTCCGGACAACAAGCTTATTGCCTGCGAAATCCGGAAGTCTATGTCTCAGCTGACGCTCAACATGATGTGCCTCTTGTACAACGAAACGCAGTACCTACAGGATAAAAACAATTTCACGAATACTTGGGAGACAAGTACTAGGTAGGTAGTGTGCAGGAACTCAATGCCTCACCTTTTTTTTCCAGGAAATGCACTAGTGAGACAAACTTTGTGACTCCATCCGATTCATTGAAGAACGATAAGGACGCAGTGCGATTTGTGTTCGTGCGGGATCCGTTTCGCCGTTTTGTGTCGATGTACTTGAACAAATGTGTCGTGTTAGTTGCAAATTCTGAAATAGTCAAAGTTCAAACTGATAATTTTAAGTGAAAAACGGTGTTTCGACTGTGAAACCGATATGCGGTGTATCGCGAAGAAAACCTACGAGTCATTCGTCGAGATTCAGAATAATGAGACTAAAGCTGCGGGAATTGAGTATGTTGAGGCACATGCTGCTCCAACGACTTGGTGAGTGAGATCTTATTGTGGCACGGCTAAGTATATCAGTAGAAATTTTTCGACCAGATTATTGTTCTGTAAAGTTTCTTTAAAAAGTACTCAATCCAATACTCCGGCGATGTTTACGGCTTAGGCTTTGGCTTAGGCTTAGGCTTAGGCTTAGGCTTAGGCTTAGGCTTAGGCTTAGGCTTAGGCTTAGGCTTAGGCTTAGGCTTAGGCCAAGGTTTAGGCTTGGGCTAAGTCTAAGGTTTGTGTTCAGCCACAAGCTTAGGCTAAGTCTTAAATTCAGAAAAACCAAATAATGAGTTTTGGATTGAGCACTATTTTAAGATTTTATTTTTTCTAGGAACTGTAAATTCAACGAGGGAGTTGAGAACTGGGAGCTGCTGCCTATGGACTCGGACCTCAAAGATCGGATTTCGTCGGCTGCTAAATTAGCAGATATCTTAAGAAAGCAAGGCGTCCGTGACACTTTAGTTGAGCAAATTTATAAAGACATTTTGAGTAGGTTCTTTTTTATTCTAATACTTTATTCTAATAATTTATTCTAATAATTTTTTAAAAAATTTTCTAAAAATTTTGCAGCTACCGAGACTGCTCACTCTACTCACAAATGGACCAAACGTCTGGAAGCTGAAAAGCAAGTTCGAGAAGATCCGATTGTTCGTGAATACCTGCACAAAATCTACCTCTACGATTATCTTCTTTTCCCGTTTGACAGAAGCGTTTTAGACCCGGAATATCGGGATATTAACTCAATTTCTTATTTGAAAAAATTCTCCAAATGAACCTTGTAACTTTGAACCTTTTTGTGATAATTTTTCTGGAATCTAATTCTCCGTCAGGCTTTTTAATTCAAAATTTTAAAATTTAGCTACAAAATACATTGATTGAGTGGCGATAAAAAGAGAAATGTGTGCGAGCAACTTTTCGGGAGAGATTAAAATTGAAGATTACCCGAAAATTTAGGACAAATTGTCTGGGAAATTTTAGAAAAAAAGGTGGCTTTTTGACCTCCGATGTGTGTTGTTTCTAACTTTGATTTGAACACCGTATCTTGTAGGCAGGCAGGCAGGCATTATTACTCATATGGAATATGGAGAGATATCGTTTCAGAAAATTTTCAATTTTTATTTTTTCTATTTCAAAAAGATCAGACGGGCATCGATACAAAAAGAAATGAAGAAACACATATAATGAAGCTTTCAAAATACATTACTATATCTTGTGAAGCTTGGAAAAGGGTTTTGATATTTTTTCAACAAAATGATATAATTTTTGGCTAACAGTTTGCATGTGTAAAAGTACTGTTTTAACTGAAAAACGCAAATTTTACTCAAATTTTTTGAAATTCTCAGTAGCAATCGTAGATTTTTATGTTATTTTTTAAATGGAAAACATTAAAATTAATTTATTTTACAAAGTTTCTTCAAAATTGAAGTTTTTTTTTCAGAAAATCTCTCATCTTTCACCACTCCCCTTTCCCCACTCTGCTCAGCTTTTCCGATCACTTCTTATCACGAGGTCTACGCGAAATTCAGGTGCTTTTTGACGAATTCTGAAAAGTCTCATTTTTCTTGGCTAAAGTTTCATTTGGAAAATGTTTTTATATAGAATATTGAATCAAACTTTTTAGCTCCATGACCTTTGCTCGTGGATTCTGGGAAAGCTTTCCGGCATTTACCTGCAGCTTCAACAAGACTTGAGCAAGAAGCTGCCGATCCTACAAGTTTGAATGTAAGAAGTTCTACAAGCCTTGCCTTGAATGTAGTCTAATTCCAAAACAAATTTGAGTAACTATCTCACAAGAAACAATTCCGCGGAGATTGAGATAACATTCGTCTGGGTACCTACATGATGCCCTAAATAGCACGACAGATAAGCCACAAAATTAGAACTCGTGGAATACGGTAAAACATACAAGTTAGCTCAAATGTTACCATATTACGGGACCGTAAAAATCTGAAAATGGTGTATTGCAGAACATATTTGACGTGCAAAATATCCTGATGGACTCCTGCAGCGCTTGTGTCGATTTACGGGTATCGATTTTTGAAATTACTATTTTTTTTTCGAACAGCTCAGGATTGATACGTGGTGCCAGGTTGTCCCATCGTTCCAATGCACACTAAAATGGCGGGAAAAATATGTAGCAAAACGCAAATTGGATAGGACGGTGAGGATTCCGCTGGGATATTGCGATCGCCGATTTCTACAGTAACTCGGGAGAATCGTTCGATTTTTTGAATATATTTCAAGAAATAAAGTCGACAGTCGACAGGAGAAACACAAAATATTAGAAATGCAATGTCTGACTAAAATTTTGAATCAGAGATTTTTTTCGCCGGAAAAAATATTTTTTTTAGGTAATTTACTGAAGAAACATAGTGGAAAACCTATTTTCTTTTTGGTTTTTCAAATCATCTAGCACAACTTTAGCGCAATTTCTGTGAGTAATTTATAACCATTACGTTAAATATATTAATTTGGCACATTTGAACAAATTCAGACGGAAAATATTTTTTTGGTCAATTTTCTTTAAAAATAAAATTTTGAAAAAAAAAATTCAAATTCAATTTTGATGAAACTTTGTGAATTCAATTAATTGGCATGTTTTTCATTTTAAAAACTTAATTAAAATCTATGATTGTTACTGAGAATTTCAAAAGATTGAAGTAAACTTTGCCTTTTTCAGTTGAAAACAGTAGTGTTACATATGCAAAGTGTTATATCTCAAAGACAAGCCATACCATTTTGTTGAAAAAATACCAAAAACTTGTTCATAAATTTTAATTTCAAAAATATGTTTAAAATTCCTGTAGTTAATCAGGTTTCAAAGTTACGTCAGTTTTGGCCAGAGGTACCCATTAGCGATTGTAAACAGTATGATGATGATACTTCAAACTATGTATCTCGATCTGTTCTATCACAACTGCTTTTTAGTCCCTTTTAGGCCTTTGTATAGTCCTGTTCAGGCTATTCCATACTCCATCAAACTACATTCATTTCCTACACTGTCCTAAAAAATCGGCAATTCTTTAGGACACTGATAACAATATTTTTGTTGGAATAGATGTATGTTACCGTTTTCTAAGCGGTTTACATAATTTCTCTACTAGCAATACTTTCCAGTTTAAAAAATATATATACTTGCTATTAGCGTGGAGTTTTTTGTCCTTAGATATGCGCCCAAACGCCGCGTGGAGCTAAAAGCCTTGTTGAAATTTGGCTTTAAAGTTACTAAAAATTGTTGAAATCGTTTGAAAATGCACCAGAATATTAACAAACCTGTAATTTAGTAATTTGAAATAAATTACCTTCAAAATACACGAATAAATGTAATTAAAAAGTGGTGTAGTCGAATTTTTCGATTGCTTTATTAGACTCAAAATTGTCTGAAAACAACGAATTTCATAATGAAATTTCTTGGAAACTGCTCAAAAAAAAGGTATCGCAGCTCTAAAAATAACCTAAAAATGATTAAAATTAGAAATTTGACCGATTTGTTGATGTCGCTGTTGACACCCGCAGTCGCTGGGGAGTCAGACCCAACGGGTGAGAACGGCGAAATGTGTGTTCGCGCGGAGGGCACGGAGCTTGGACGAGCGGCGGATGACGATGAGCGGTGCAGAGGGAATAACAGTACACATTTTAGATAAATCCAAGTTTATTATGAATAAATAAATGGAAATATCAACGGGAAACTGACGGATGACGTGGGGACGGGTGGCATCCGTGGTGAAACGTGTGAAGACTAAATAGAATTGGCCTAAAAAGGCATCTGAATATTTGTGTGGATTTACGGGAGTACGACGCTCCGCAATAACGAAAGTGTGCGGGGGGCGCACTTGCATTAGGAAATACGCAAATGGCGCTAATTCAAATAATAATATTTTATTAATTAAAGAATGAAATGTTTCTGAGTGAACGAATGGAACAGAGAGTGAGCGACTCATGCGGATGGTGATTGTGGGTTCGTGGGTGAACCTGACCAAGCGCCTATATCCGCAAAGTTGGGACGGACGGGCTCTGCGGAGCCCAAGTGACAACACTCCGGGGGGGGGGGGGGGGGGAGGGCAGAGGCTCGACTATGACTGACAGACTGTGTGCATAATTGATATAGGGCGCCTTGGCCTTTCGAGGAATGTAATCTCGGGTTCTACCTGGTGGAAGGTTGGCCGCGGCGTGATCTGATGATGAATCAGGAGTCGTCGTGTGAGGATCTCTGTATCCAAGTACATTGTCATGGAAGTCTGGATTAGGCATGTCGGAGTCGATGCCGTCAAATTCCAAAGCAAGAAGTCCAAGGGATAAGTGGAGCATCTTGATGTTCATACGGGCTGATAGAGTACGTGATTTTGCGATGAGTAGCATTGTCTCGTATTGTACGTTCGGGGTACTGCAGAACGCATCGAGCGGGAATGTTGGCCGTCGTGTGCGATCTTCGCAGGTGTGCTTTTCTGCGGCCACTTTTTTGTCTCCTGGTGAGTTGAGAGAGTGGGATAATCCTTGGAAAGTAGGATTTTTAAGTGAGATAAGCTGGCATACGGAGAGTAGGTAGCACTTTTCGTTTGTTTTGAACCTAGCGGTGCGAAGTTCGTTCGCGTGATTGGTTCTATGAACTTTCGCAATGGAAGGCCTCTTGAGGTTATTGGGGTCCTTCCAAGACTTGCCCGGAAACATTGAACACCTGATTGGTATCATTCTGTTTACGATTTTTGATATATTTAAGAGAGAGTGTGTGAAGGCTATTTCTCTCTTGGGTTGGTGATCAATGTCCAAGACGGAATTATCTGTAGACAGCGTATAGATGATGTCGCTAGAATCCCAGACGTAGCCCAAGAGTTTGATATTTCTGGACTCTGCTCTATCTTCGCGAAGGAGGTGAGCCATGATAGAGCTTATATTTGTAACAAACTCGCTCAGCTTCATGTTCTTGTCTTTGAAAGAGAACTTGGCTGGCATGACTGTAGGCCTGATTTTGTGAAAATCATTTGCGTCGAGCAGATGTTCGTCAATGTAGAGATTGTCTCTGATGACAGCGCTTAATGGTAGTGTTGAGCTTGGCACTTTAAGCGGGATTCTGGTGGACCAGTAACGACAGTGGATTATCGATTCTTGGTAAATGATCACCTTATGATAGTTTTGAGATTTTAAATTTAGTGATGGAATTTGAGATACAGCGGTCGACGCATCGTGGAAGCCTTGTGACACTGGCTTGAAAAAGCTGGTCGGGAAGAGACCGATCGCTTTGGGTATGACATGTTGAAAAAAGGAGTCCATTAGGGACAAAAAAAAAACAACCGTAACGCGTTTTGAGACAGTGAAATGACTTGTATCTAATGGCGACACATTCCGTAGTGTTGGGAAAGGTTGGCCATGAAGGTCGTTATGAGAGACCATGAAATTAAATATTTGGAGAGAGGGAACGTTGACGCAACTTGCTGATTGCGAATCAGCTTTTGACAGGGGGCTCTGTGCGGTTGGCCCCGTGCCCGCCCACAATGAATTAGTGGGAGGTGTTGCGAGTTCCCCTCTCTCTGTGGAGAGGGAGATCACGAAATAACCGACTAGCCGGATCCTCGTGTATTGGTGAATCAGAAGCTTGTTCGGAGACTGATGACCAGGGTGTGGTGTGCATGGACGCCGCGATCAGGCCATTTTCGAAGCTGTTAATGTGCTTGCGAATTCACTCATAAAGAATATTTGCGGAAGGGGTTTCCAAATCAGTGTAAAACTCCGTGGCTTTATCTCTGAGGGAGAGAGGGAGTTTTCCGATGAGACCCAAGGTGATCCGCTCGTCGGAGGCTGAGAGACCCGATGCGGTCAGTCTTTGCACCAAGAGCTGGCGGGAGATGAGATCTAGTTTCATTTGTTCCGGATTGGAATGATTGAACTTGAGCGTTCTGAATTGCTCGAGTAAACCTCTTTGAGTGTCTCCTTTACCAAATACAGACTCTAACATGTCCAAAGTTGTTTTGTAAGCTACCATGGAATCATCGTGATTTGAGATGCATGGCAAGGCTTTTCCGAGCAGGTGACTGCGTAACATGTTGAACTTTGTCACTGCTGGAAGTCGAGGATTGGCAAGAACGACTGCATTGAATCCGTTCTTGAAGGCACGGAAGTTGCCAGTGCCGTCAAACTTTTGCAAGTGTTTGGCGTTGCTTTCGAAGTTGACGACTCCAAGGACTCGGCTAGAGACTGGAAGAGGAGGTGAAGTATCACCCTGATCGAGCTCGATCTCACTTTCCGCTCTAAGGATCTGATTCTGATTTGGTCTAACTTGCGTTGGTGCTGTTCTTCAGCAAGTTCGTCGGCTAAGGTGGATTGATGAGACCACCTGTCGACATCAGAATCTCGGATTTGTGCTGAATGGCGACGCTGTCCGATACATGTTAATCGGGGAATCCCGTGTTGGATGTGAGAGGATCGCTGATGTGATCGTCACTCTGGGCTCAGGAACTTTGATGTGCTCGTTCCCTGATATGACATTGTGATCTGAGCCCATGTTTGTATTGAGATCTTCGAACGCGTGATTGATGCTGCTCAGATCGTCCGACTCGGATTGTGATGAGTCGGCGTCGGATGTCACGTACGGAGTGAGTACGTTGTCCTGACGAACATGGGGGGTCACTGGAAAGCCGAGAGATGACAACTCTCTTTCCAACATGACGATGTCACGTTTTGCCTCGTTGAGGAGGGCTTGAGGTTGGAGTCCTGCAAGATGAGCTTCCACCTCTTTGTGATAGGTGTCCCTATTGGGGGAATCTCGCAGTGCCGGTTCTTGGAACTTGTCGTTCACGAATTGGCGTAGGTTCTCCAACTAAACCGCGTAATGCCGAAGTTTGTTGAGAACTTGATTCGCATTGCGGAGGATAGCGTTCTCGATGGGAGGAGAAACGTTCGGGTTGCCACCAAGATGTTCCAGCATCATTCTAGACGCTTCCTGATGGAACTGTCGCGTCATATTGACGATGCGGGTGATGGTACCCTTGATAGTGGCGGCTGGCGATCTCAAGTGGTGTGGGCGACCACGTCTCGAGCGTCGGTTTGATTGCCTGCCTGAGGGGTTACCTTGAGCGGTAGCCGATAAGTCACCTTGAAGGGTGGCCTCGGGTGCCTCCGGGTTATCAACACGCGGGGTGTCGACTTCCGGGAGACCTTTTGAAGATTTGGAGAATGCACTCATTTCCAGGGTGATTGTCAAAGACAATAAATCCAGTTAACTGAAATGAGTGAATTTTGATTGAGTTGTTTTGAATACTCAATACTGTTGGAGTGTACACTTCAATCTCCGAGGTGGAGATGATGTGTGTATTTTTGAAAACCTTTCCCCCCTCATTCTTTGATCATCTAACAAAATGATTCCTTGCATCTGAACCGAGTGCTGTAGCTCCCGCCGGTATGATCACGGTGGGATCAGATGGGAATGAGTGGATCCAGGGACGCATGGTTCAAGTGGACATTATGCTTTCCGAATAATGTAAACTCTACGTCGTTTGACATTATGTTTTTTGGATAATGTATACTCTGCGGCGAATGACATTACGTCGCTAGAGTTTTTGTGGTTTGTTGGATTTCTTCGTGGGAATGACTTAATGAAAATCCCTTCTCGAACCATTCAGAGATGCAATCTGACCATGGCACCTACCAACTGGTTGAACCGACCTGTTGGCTTTTTTTTTTGAGTGGAAATGTGACATGTGGCTCGAGAAGTCTCCTAACAATGTCTCAAAGAGAGTAGCGGAGCCGTAAAACCAAGTTCGGATCTGGATGACCGGTCAATTTCGAACATAGTTTACTTTTCTGAACCGAGTTTTTATTGCTCGTGAGAGTAATATTAAACTCTGTCTAATATCAAGTGACATTGTGTTTATCAGAACAGACCTGGACGTCAACTGAACGAATAACTTTTGATTTATGTGGTTTTGAATAATTTTGACATATTTTTGCCAATGTTGTGCACCAAGTGTGATAGAATTTTTGGATTGAAATTTTATATTTGATGTTTGATATTTACGGACTGAGACAGTTTAGTTCATCAGGAGAACTTTATTTGACGGGAAATTACCCAAAAGCAAACGAAAATTACAATACGATATGTGTGGATCGAGTAATTAACAGTGTCTCAGTCTTTTTGTAATTTGCTCAAGCTCCCATTGTTCCTGGTTGAGTGGTGGAACTGGCTATGAATCATAAGAAGTTGGGGAAAGAACTTCTTGAGAATAACTCACTTCTGGATTTTGTACTGTTTCAAATCCATGGCAGCCACGTGCGGGTTTCAATTGTCCGATCTTTTTCAGATCTTAGGGTCATGGGGGAAGAACCAGCTGAACTGACAGGTATGTAGAAAAGGGTGGCCAGGTCTACAAATGTAGGTGGTTCTCTACGTTGACGCACAGGGAGAGGAAATCTCGGAGCACTACCACGTGTATTGGGATGGCGTGGTGCTCTCCACATGTCTGAAAAGGAAGGGGTGTGAACTTGTTTCAGACAAATGAGCAATAAGCTAGTTAAGCTGTGAAGCTTTGGAAGCTGAATGATGCTTTTAAGGTTATTGAGCTGTTTTACTGTAGGTTCAATTGGGTAGTTGAGCCGCAGAGATATTTGATTTGAAGCCTTGTGTTTTGAAATCAGGTAGGCGACACGTAGGAGACGTGTTTTGAAAAGGTCAAGAACGTGAGACGACGTTTTGAACTTTGTTTGATTTTGTGAATGAATACAGAGGCTTTATCCGCTTTGTGACACGTTGTCAAGCTTGTTTTGACTTTTATGAAATATTACAGAGGCTTCACCCACTTTGTGACACGTGGCGAAGCTTGTTTTGATTTTTTAATTGGACTTTGCGAGAGGGGATTCTCGTAGTCTATTATCAATGCTAAGGTCTGAATTGCTGAGTGATGCAGCACCTTACATTGATCTATTCGTATTAGTTGACTTATTTCCAGTTACATGTGGAATTACTATCGAGGACTTGTGAAAGCACTTTGCCATCTTACGGCTAGTAGACACCTCTGAATCTCCGGCAATGTGTGGAGTCAATCCGAGGATTAAATTCGACAAGACACTCTGAACGTCTGCCAGACATCCGATTGCTAGAAGCTCCTAGGCCCGTCGACTTCGGAGAATCTAGTACAAGTCGTGGCAAGAATGGGGAAGCTGCCACCTTGAACACCCTTGAAACGGCCTGTGCATCAGAACTTTAGTACATTCTTCATGACTAAATACTAGGGGTGAATTCAAGACCTATTCTTTCATCACGTTCATCAATTAAGAAGAACCCCTAACTGCTCGATAGGCTTAGTACTTTCGTGTGGTATAGTACTTCACTATGAAAAAGCAAGAGTTTCCAATTGCTTCTGTTCTGATTCGGAGCAACAAGAACGTCTTCGAATCTGTCGGACGCTTTTGGGGAAGCTCCGACAGAATCGCAATCGTAAACGATCGTTTGAGTGATTCGTTTGACAAATCACAATCGTTTTTTGGGAAGATTATTTCTTTGGGAGACGAACCTTCTTTGAAATTTACGTGACTTACTACGTAGTTAGAAGCCCTTTGGGTGGGAACCTCATGATATGTAGATCGTGTGAAGTCATAATATTTGATGTAGGTGGTGAAACCTAAGACTAATGAATTTCCCACGGTTGTTCTGAAGGGTGACCGCGAGCTTAGAGATCATTAGAACAGTTTGGAATCTCTATGACTGTCGCTAGTGAATGTTGCGATGAGATACGATTTCGAGTTGAAAGTTCGAAATAGCAATATGATTTTGATGACCTAGGAGTCTCTAGTTTTGATGGTGAAGCCGAGAGACTATTAAGCCTATGATGCCAACTGTTATATCTAGGTATGAATAGATCCAGTTGTTCTTGATAAGCTCAGAGAAGGGAGCTTATGATTAGCGTTGAGTTAACAACATTGTCACGGTAATAAAGTGTAAACACTTTTATTTTTGATACAACTGCACCCAGGGTGGGAGTGAGTGTACAATCCAACAGGTTTTGAGGGCAATTGAGGGCAATGAAAGGAAAGTTGAGTGAGACAAGTAGAAACGAAAGGATGGGAACTCGATAACATACAGTTAAGGATGGCCTGAGGGGAGATAACAACAAGTTCATCACTTAAAAGGGGTTAAGGATGGCCGAATAACAACAACAATAAATGGTTACAATTTGACAACAGATATGAGTGGAGGTGATCACCGCATATTATTGAAGAATCCATGCGCTCCAATGACATCATCCTTGTACGGAGCATAGCGACGCTTCCTGGATAATTTTTGATGGTTGGCCTTGCGGTTGACAACGCGCTGTGGGGCCTGCTGCTTCTTGGCTTGAGCGCCTTGCAGCTGTTGTTGTTCCTAAAGAAATGAGGGTGGAATTTCATTAGGATGTTCGCTATATCTCACCTTGCGGCGCTGAGTGCCGGCCAGATTGTCGGTGACTCCGACTTCCAGGCGGTTTCCACAGAGCTTCACCTTGTCCTCTTCGGGCTCTCCGTCCGACATAGTGGAAGCAGTCGGTTGTAGCGTGTCCTGATTGGATGCACAACTGGCAGATGTCCTGCAATTAAAGGCTCTGTTGGAGAGGATTTGTTTTACGCTGAAACCTCCCGAAGAAGAAATTAATTATTCCATGGGAAAATTTGAAGATAGATTCCCCTGTGATCAGCGAATTTTTTGATTTTTTGAAATCGCTGTGGTATTTTGAATTAAAATCTTGCGTGGCTTTTGTATCCTGCATAAGGTTGGCCAGAAGTTTCGGGAAGTTTGACAACTTGAGTTGGGACCTTCGTGCTCCTTGGCTTGAAGGGTGGCCATGAGCTGGAGCCTTGGATCCATGACGTTGATATCCTTGTGAAGGATGGACATGGCGCTCGTGAAGATCCTTATGAGCATTGCGGCCTCCGGACTGAGCAGAAGTTAAGTTCTGCAAAGGAGTTTTATTATTTTCAGGAAAAAATTGGCGAGAGGTTTCCCTGCGACCAAGGTTTTCTTTTACGTGTTTTTGAGATACGAGATTTGAAAATAAAATCCTTACATGGCTCTGTGATCCGGGAGAAGGGTGGCCATGGACGTCAGAGCCCGACGATGCTCTTTGAAGATCCGTTCCGCGCTCTTGTGGTGGCTGGGCGGTCGAATCCTGTAAAAGAAATTAATTATTCCGGACAAAAATTGGCCAGGGGTTCCCCTGCGACCAAGGTTTTTCTTTACGTTTTTTTGACAATAACGAAATAAATAATTAAGTTCTTACCAACTCGGAGGAGCCGCTTGAAGGGTTGCCTGTTGGTTTGGACGGCTTGACAATGCCGAAGGGGGGTCTTGAAGACATTTTCCGCCGAGAGAGTGATTTTCTGAAAGAAAAAACGAATTAATTACGAGTCTCAGGAGGGGGAGACGTAAATAATTGACGGAAAATGTTTAGATTTAATAAAAAATCATTAAAATGCAAAAAAGAAATGCAAAAAAAATTCGAAAATCGACGAAAATCATGACGAAAGATTTTGGGATTCGGCTTCGAAATTGCGAGTGTGCGGTTGCGCGTCGCGGTGTACACAGAATCTGTGCATACACCGTTGCGTACCGTACTCCTCGAAGAATCTTAATTCCAACTGTTGAAGGTTTTGAGAGGTGATTCAGTGGATTTTGTGATGGAATCGTTGGAAAAAAGATAAATTTGCGGAGATATCGAGGGAAAATTGAATTTTCAGATCATTTTTATCGACATTTTGTGCAAAAACGAAGATTTTGGAGGAAATCTCTGCTGAAGAGAGATAAATCGACGAGGATGGGGGGGGGGGGGGGGGGTAGATTCTTTTCAGAATCGAGTTTACGCAAGATTACGTAAGGTTTTTTGACCAATTTTAGCTATTTTAACGCGGAAAACTCGTGATTGAGAGCGATAAAAAGGCTAATGAGACCAGTTGCGAGTGTGATAATCGAAATAGGATCAAAATACACGTAGAAAATCCAGATTCGTGTGTGAAAACGAAAATGAATTCAGAGACGAAAAATATTCGAAATTCGAGCGGGCGGGTCGAATTTTTTCGAAAATTGACAAACAAAACCAGATTTTGAGCATGATAGAGTCAAATTTAGCTTTTTATGACTGTAAAGATCCATTTTCGAATGGGATAGTCGAAAATGAACCTAGGAAAGACGATAATTGAAAGAAATCGACTTACCTCTGACCGCTGGAATCCGCGCCACGTGCCTCCCTGACTCTGGATCCGTTTCCGGCTCGGAACTTAGTGATTCACGAGCCGGTTAGGTCGATGCACCAATGTTGACACCCGCAGTCGCTGGGGAGTCAGACCCAACGGGTGAGAACGGCGAAATGTGTGTTCGCGCGGAGGGCACGGAGCTTGGACGAGCGGCGGATGACGATGAGCGGTGCAGAGGGAATAACAGTACACATTTTAGATAAATCCAAGTTTATTATGAATAAATAAATGGAAATATCAACGGGAAACTGACGGATGACGTGGGGACGGGTGGCATCCGTGGTGAAACGTGTGAAGACTAAATAGAATTGGCCTAAAAAGGCATCTAAATATTTGTGTGGATTTACGGGAGTACGACGCTCCGCAATAACGAAAGTGTGCGGGGGGGGCGCACTTGCATTAGGAAATACGCAAATGGCGCTAATTCAAATAATAATATTTAATTAATTAAAGAATGAAATGTTTCTGAGTGAACGAATGGAACAGAGAGTGAGCGACTCATGCGGATGGTGATTGTGGGTTCGTGGGTGAACCTGACCAAGCGCCTATATCATTTATACAACAGTCGCAGCGGCTGGAAATTAATGTCTTTCAAATCACTTTTTTTTGAAAACGCAAGATAATTCATGTACGGAAATTGCCGTTTTTTCCGGCAAATTCGGTAAATCAGTAACTTGCCGGTTTGCCGATTTGCCGGAAATTTTCAATTCTTGCAGTTTGTCGGAAAAAACCTTTTTCCGTGTCGCCGAACTTGTTCATTTGAGTCTGAAAACGTGAATTTCGGAAAGATGACACAAAATATTTCAGTTTTCGTATATTTTCCTCTAAAATAGAAATCAATATTTGAAAATCTATTCCGTCGAAACAAGGGCATTCTCCAATGGATCACAATCTATTCCCGTCTGACACATTTAAATGCATTTGGGGGACACAAAAGGCGACGGAAAGTCTACGAAACAAATGTTTATTTGGAACTTTAACGTCTTTTAATATAAAACAAATGTCACAACGTCAAATAGATATTCCAGAATTGAGCAATAGCTTGATGAAGTCGTGATAGATATCCTGAAACAAAAATTGTCTTTATCCACAAAATTCCAACTTAAAATTACCGATACAGTAACAATTTGCAAAGTAATATCCCCTATCCTAATTGCAATTTCAAAATCGTCCATTTTTGTCTGTGTCTCATAATAGTTTCTCAGCGCGGAGCAAACTCCTTCATAGTGCTCTTGAGCAACAATTTTCAGAGCAGTGGAGGTTTTGTGGAATTTCAGATTCCAGATGCAAAACAACTTGAAAGCAGAGTATTCATACATGTTCAATTTCAAATTTGCCAGGGAAGATCCCAATGTTGTCCTGACCTGGTGAATGAATTCAGAGAGTTTTCTGAAAAATTAGTTTAAATTGTAGCAATAAATAAAAGAAACATTTCACCTGTCAACTCCAATTTCATAGTGAGCCCCATCTGACATGGAATATTCCCTGACAGAATCCAACCAAACATTCAAAAATTGGAAGTACTTATGTAGTACCCTGATATCTTTTTGATGTAACTTAGAAACTCCAGGGCAGTTAATGCATGCTTCCATTGCTGATCCACTTTGATGAGCAGTGATTACCATGAGCTCATTCATTGATTTAGCATGGAGAATGTTCTGGAATCAACTAGCTTTGTTATGGGACCTGCTGTAAGTAACCCCATAATTTTGGGGTTTCAGATCAGGGGAGGGCGGCAAATTGATTTGTCGACAAATTCAGCCTACCTAAGACGTACCTAAGACATACCTGAATCGTACCTAAGCCTTCTTAAGCCTATATATGCTTACCTGAGACATGCCTAATAAAACTTACCTTAAACGTGCCACCTAATCCTACCTAAGACGTACCAAAGCCTACTTAAGACGTACCTAAGACGTACCTAAGACGTACCTAAGATGAAGTGTCTCTAATTCTCTCCGAGACCTTATATATTTCCCGACGACTACCAACCTTTTGATCTAAAACGAGAAAGTGTGTTTTGTGGTTCCACAGGGGCCCGTGGCGTATCTTTTGAGGACATCAAAAAGTCTGCCCATCCAAACAACCAACTTCAGATTTTCAGATGGAAACCTAACTGGGGACTTTTTCTTGAAAATTTTGCTCATATGAGTGAGAATCTGTTGAGAAACCCCAGCTCTACCTCAGACCTAGTTGATTTTTTTTTCTGGAATTTCGGTACAGAAGTCTGTGATGGTTTTCCAATTTGCTTCTACCGCTAGCTGATGTAAATTCTAGAGCCTTTCTACTGAAATTTCCACAAAAATGTTTCCAAAATTCATAATTTTTATTCTCCTGATATACTAAAAATTTGACTTCTTGATAGTATCGTTCGATAGCATCTCTTGAGACTCCGCAAGACTTCGGACAGAAATTCCGAAACAGCACAAGTATCAGCAGAAAAGATCAGGAAAGGATGAGAATAGCGTCACTTGGATTCTGTTTCTCCGAACGAGAATTTTGGATCGAAATTATTTATTTTGTCTCCTGGCAAGTTTGAAGAAAAATGTCGACAACAGTAGGGAGACCGAGTAATGAAATAGGTTAGTGAAGTGAAATTTTTCTCAGAACTTTTGAATTCCCGCCAATTTTTTCTCAAAAATGCGAATTCCCGCCAAAAATTGTTTTCTCAGACACTTTGAATTCTCGCCAAAAATGTTTTTTTTCAGAAAATTTGAATTCCCGCCATAAAAATTTACTCCCAATCAAAAGTTTTGAATACTCGCCAAATTTTTCACGAAAAGTTTGAATTTTCCGCCAAAAAGTTTTTCTCAGAAAATTTATGTCCTGCCAACATTTTTCAGGAAATTTGAGCTCCCGCCAAATTTTTCTAAGAAACTTTACCTACAGTAAAAAAGGTTGCTCCAACGGCTTTTAGCTTTAGTTCAAGCCAATTCTCACAACTTCCAGCTTCCTGCCAAGTTTGTCACAGCACCGAACGAACCCGCCTGTACTTTGGCATCACCTCCTGCGCAGCTTGTGCTGCATTCTTCCGAAGATCCGATGGGATTCGCTACATGTGCACTGCAACTAACAGCTGCACTATTTCTCATGGTAGTTTTAGCTTCTTGAGAAAATCCTTACTCAATTAAATTTCAGATATGAAGTTCTTCTGCAGAGCATGCAGATACACCAGTTGTATTCGAGCCGGGATGGTCATGAGCCGTAATGCTTTAGCTACTGCTAGAAAAGCACCGAACAACATAATACCACGGGAGCCCACACCAAGAAGCGTGCCGTCACTTGAGGAAGTAGACGGGTTCAGCAAGATCCTGAACATTTCCAACGGGGATTTGCTCAAGTATTATGTGAAAGAAGTGGAGAGCATAATGGCTCAGCAGAGATATGGGGAGCAAAAGGTGAGGATACCTGGCACAGTTAAATGGGTCTACGGCCGTTTCAGTCGGATCTCACCTGGTGTCAGGATGCCCCATTACTCTACTGCACACGAAATGGCGGGAAAATGTAATATTTGTGACGTCACAGAGCATTTCGTCATTTCGTGTACAGTAGAGCGATGGGACAACCTGACATCACATGGGTTTTTGACAAAACCGTTGAATTGTTTTTATGAAGCTTAGCAAGGCTAACCATCTGACTATAATTTCAGAACGCTCTCCAAGTGAAGTCAGTGAACGATCTTATGATTGTCACCGCCTACCAAGAAGGAACATCCCTGGAATCGTGCTTCAACTGCCCTGGAGTAGATATACTGTATAATGAAGACGTTGAGGTTGTGCACAAGTACTTCAAGTTCTCGAACACCTGGATTGATTCACTCCTTGCACCTACTTCCCCACTGGATCCTAGCTGTAACGAGTGAGCTGGATAATCTTTATTTTCTTTTAAAAATTTAATATAAATTTTCAGAAGAATCTCTGAGTTCATCCATCTACTCAAGTCAACTCTGGGGAGCACACTTGCCCAGCTTAACCTGAACATCATTGAATACGCAGCCTTCAAGTCATTTTGCATCTGGAAGCTTGTGTATCACAAAACAAGCATTTCAATGAAGATTGTGGCTCAGGAGCATTATGAAGGAGTTACAAGTGCTCTTAGGAAGTATTATAGGGTATGGGATCTACAGTTCATACTACATTTAATTTGAAATTTTTAGAAGAACATTAAAATGAGTGAATTGGAAATGGCCACAAGAATCGGGGATATCACACTGCAAATCATCACTGTATCGGTTAGTCTTTCCGAATCTAGGAGCAATTTCGACGTTACGTTATTCAGAATCTCTACAATGACATGGCTCGGATGTATCATCAAACTGGGCTTCAACTATGATGCTATGATTGAAAAAAACTTCTCAATCCCCAATGAAAAGTGAAGCTGTCGAAAGTGAAACCTTATTCACGTGGTTTTAATAATACAAATATTTAATGAATCCTGAAATTGTTATCATTGCTGAATTTTTCTTTTAAATTGTGCATAACAAGTAGTTAAAACTCTGTATTAAAAATCTGTATAGTTTCAGAAAATTTTATTAACCTGATTTTCAGCTAGCAGACTTTTTTGGAGCATGCTTCATGTTTACAGTGAATTTTGTGAGTACTTGAAATCATGTTAATTATCTAATTAACACAATTGTGAATTTGAAAAAGTCAACCCATTTAGTTAGAGCTTATCTTAAATCTTTAAAGCACAATTCTGAACAAGTAAGCTTCCTTGATAGTTCTGGACCATTTTTACTATAAAACTTCACATTGAAAATTTCAAGAAAAAGCAACAGCCACATGACTAGTTGGGTTTACGATAAGACTCAGGGAGTATTTATAACTGGTGAATAACTACTCACTCACCCGGAAAATTCCTGCACAACTCAACAACTACACTGTTTTCCAATGGAACAGTACTACATTTTCGATTTAATATTAAGGAAATTAAAGCTAACGTTGTGGAAAAACCATATAGATTTTTCCCGAACAGCACAGAAGGTCACATTTGGAATATGCATGATACGGTTCGGACTGTCTGGAACTTCCTTTTTTTTCATGTTTAGCCAGTTTTTCAGATGCACAAAATCTTCGGAGCCACCCCGCCAATATTTTCCTACACTCCCATTCTAACCATGAACTTATGCATAGCAAAAGCAACGTAACTTTTTTTGAACTACCAGGAACTTCATTAAATGTCTTTTTTTCCAGACCAAATGTGTGTCATAGTACCGGTAACCTGTGCAAAGCTGAAATGGATAATGTCACTAGTTGGGTTTACGATAAGACTCAGGGATTATTTATAACTGGTGAATAACTAAAGCCCCTTTGAATTCAAAAATAAATTAGTTTCTATTTCTAGTTTGTTTCAAAAACAACCCGAAAACTGTCCTGTCCTAGACGTTGTAGATCCGCTTAGATGATTACGCATTTGTCATCCCAAAAAGGAAGTACATACATATTTTCCAGTACAAAACTATCTCTAGTTTCGGATCTTCTGCGGCAGGTACTTCTAGACACTGAGTCTAAAGATGGTATCGGGTAGGGCAAAGCACAAAGTTTGCAAGTTTTCAATTACGGTAATTCTACAGTAGTCTTCATAATATATTTTTAGACATGGTGCATCATACTTCAAGATATACTTTTTGACATGGTGCATCGTATTTTTGAACATGGAGCATCATATTTTTGAATATATTTTTGAACATGGTGCATCGCACTTTTATATATACTTTTGGACACGGTGCATCGGGGTTTTGGATATATTTTTTGGCATGGTGCATTGATATGACCCCGAATAATTTTAACATCTTATACATTGGTTCCTCCTAAATTTATCAAACCATTTTAAAACTATTGAGAGTGAGCCAAACATGGTGCATCAACCAAAAACTGCCCACATAACTTTAATAACCCATATCTCAGCTCATTCTGAAGATATCAAAATTGTGTACTACTACAAAACGCTAGGAAAAGTTATGACTTATATTATGTTTATGGAAATTTCTTTGACAAATCAAAGCAAGATGTGGAATTAGCTGTCAAAGTTGAAGGAAAAAACCTTCCTCAATTTAACTCGACCTACTGCATCTGGCAATTTGTGTACCGATATATGTATAAAAACCCCGTTCAGTTTAATACGTTTCCAATGCAATGTAATAGAATATTGAGACAAAAGACCTCAGTCAGGTCAGAGATTGCACCGGCGCTGCCTATCGGAAAGAGATCTGTTGGCGTTGAGGACACTTTAAGGACGTGTCTACTTGCAATTTGCAACACGATTCGAAATAATAAAGTTTATATGAATAGTTGAAAATATAAATAATCAGAATTTAGAAAAACCACTCCCAATACATTATATTAAATTAGTATATTAAAATTCAACTCCAATTTGATGATATAGCCGGATCATGTCGTTGTAGAGGTTCTGGAAGCAATATATTTAACTAATTAATTAATCATTAGCCTTTTTTATACCGAGACAGTGATAATTTGCAATGTGATATCCCCGATTCGGGTTGCCACTTCCAAGTCGTTCATTTTGGATTCCTTCTGAAAACAGGCACAACAGGACTTCAGCAGAAAATAATAGGTTCCCCTTACCCTGTAATACTTCCGGAGAGCACTGGTAACACCCTCAAAATGCTCTTGAGCCATAATCTTCATTGCGATGCTTGTCTCATGATACACAAGCTTCCAGATACAGAAGGACTTGAAGACTGAGTACTCGATGATGTTCAGATTAAGATGGCTTAGGCTGAATCCTAAGGTTGATTTGGAATGATTGATGAATTTGGCAATGTCCCTATAAAGTTATACGGTAAATTTGGCAGTAGTCACAGCAATTACTTACTCATGATCGCACTGGATAAGCTCCACTTGATTGGGAGATATCAAGCTAGCAAATATCGAATCAATCCAGGTATTGGAGAACTTGAAGTACTTCAGCAGAACCTCCACATCTTCCTTGTCTAGCATATCAACTCCAGGGCAGTTAAGGCAGGATTCTGTGGAAGATCCCTCGTGATGAGCGGAGACAATCATTAGGTCGGTGATAGAACTCACGTGGAGGGTGTTCTGAAAATTTTTGGATCAACTTCGGAGAATGTTGACCTAGTTTTGGAGAGGGTTATTCGGAAAGTGACGTGCGGGGATGTTATCCAACACAATGAAACAAGGCCTCAAGTTCAAAGTAAGAAGTGAATTTTTTTTTTAACAAAAATTTTGAAGCACTTGTTTAGCCAAATCGGAGAATTTTAGTCCAAATTTCGGCGAATTTTCAGCAAAATTATCCGCAAAATTTTGATGAATTTTTGATAAATTTTGCTGAATTTTTGGAATTTTTTAGGGAAATTTCTGCAAAGCTTCGGCAAACTTTCGGCAAATTTTCAACGTTATTTTTCTAATTTTAACCCAATTTTCAGTGAATTTTTGACAAAATTTTATCGGATGTTCGGCATATTTTTGCTAAAATTAAGGTAAACTTTGGCAAGTTTTTGCTACATTTCAGCGATATTTCGGCAAACTTTCAGGAAATTTTCAGCAAAATTTTTGGCAAATTCGGGCAAATCAGTTGACTCTCGGCAACATGATTTCTGCAATTTTTTGGAACATTTTTTGTAAATTTTCAAATTTTCAGCGAATTTAGCCCGATTTAAATTAGTTTAGGCTGTTTTTGGCAAATTCAGGCATTTTTTGGTAAAATTATGGTGCACTTTCAGAATATTTTTGGTAAGTTTTTGCCAAACTTTCATCATATTATCAGCCATTTTCAACAAAAAATCTGCGAATTTTCGGCAAACTTTCAACTTAATGTTTTCTAATTTTTGCCAAAATTTTGATGATCTTTGGCAAACTTTTGACATGTTTTCAGAAAATTTTTGTATAATTTTCAGCATATTTTCATCTGAATTTCATTTAATTGTGGCCGAACTTTCTGCGAATTTTTGGTAAATTTCTGGCAAGCTTTCGGCAAACTTTGGGCAAATTTTCAATAAAGTTTTGGCGGATTTTCAATAAAAGTCCGGTGGATTTTCAGCGAAATTTCAGCTAATCTTGGATAACATTCCAAGATACAACTCATTTTATGAATCCCAAATCTCTGCTGAGACATCATATCGGTGACTTCTTTCGTGTAGTACTGTAACAAATCATCTTGACTAACATCCAGAATATCACTGAACTCCTCGGAATCGTCTGGGGATGTGCTTCTGGATGAGGAGCTGGAGCCCAGGCTGTCTGTAGGAGTTAGGCGTAGGTGAAGTTCTGGAAAAGGTTGAAGTTTGCTGAATTTCAAAGTTGAAGCTCACCTGGGATGACAGCTCCCGGTGTAGCAGCTTGATTTTGATGGGTTCTATGTTTCCGGACATCTGAAAAAATTTTGAAACCAAAATTTCAAATTTCACACTAAAAACTCACTATCCCTCCGCATCCCGGCTCGGACACAGCTCTCATATCTGCATGCTCGGCAGAAAAACTTGATGTCTGAAAGTAAAATTTGGTAGGTAGGTAGGCATGAAGGTAGGCAGGCAGGCAAAGACCTACCATATGCAATAGTACAGCTATTATTAGCGGTACACATGTACTGAATTCCATCGGATCTTCTGAAGAAAGCTGCACACGCCGCACAGGAGGTAATGCCAAAGTAGAGACGGGTTCGCTCAGTGCTCTGGCAGACTTGGCACGCCGCTGAAAATTTTATTCGTGGTGGGACCCAATTTGACAAAAAAAAAATTAATTGAGTTTTCGTGTCAGGCCCACAAAAAATAGAAAAAAACGGATTTTTTTCCCATTTTGAAAGCTAACATATCCCTAGGCCTAAGTTTAAGCCTAAGCTTCATCCTAAGCCAATGACTAACGCCTAACGCCTACGCCTAAGCCTAAGCCTGAGTTTAAGCATAAGATTGATTCGAAGCCTCGGACAAAGCATAAACCTTAACCTATGCCTAAGCCTAAGCCTAAGAATAAGCCTAAGTGTGAGCCTAAGCTTAAGCCTAAGCCTTAGCCTAAGCCTGAGACTGAGCCTAAGCCTAAGCCTAAGCCTATGCCTAAGCCTAAGCGTATGCCTAAGCCTAAGCCTATGCCTAAACCTACGCCTAAGCTTCAGCTGCCGACTGGCCTTTATTTTTGGATAAGAATTTTTTTTTAAAGTACAGTAACCTATTCGTGGTAGGACCCAAAAAGTAGGACGAAGGCCGATTTCCAGACAATGTTCAATTTTTTTAGGATAAAGTAAACTATAATTCAAAATGCAATTTTTTCAACAATTTCGTAAAAAAACTACAGCAACATAGAAAATTTTGTGGTTAAAGCCAAGAAAGGGGCGGAGCCTAAAAACGTACCTTTTTCCGTATACGATCTCTCCATGACAGCACAAACCGAGACGAAAAATGCAAAATTGAAAATTATCCCCCTTCCCCTCTGTGAAATATTATATAGACAGCCCGTTATCTCATCGTCTCAGAATATGTACCCAGAAATGGGCGGAGTCACGATGCACCTAGATTCTACGGACATTCGTCCGCTTCGGACATTTTCTGACTTGCCAAAGATATCTGAGAAATTTGATGGAAATTCTGCATTGTGTTGTTGGAGAGACAATTTTGGAGACAGCCAGGAAATTCAAAATTTCAATATTTTTTTCAGAACAATTTGGCGAGGCTTAGGCGTAAGCTTAGGTTTAGGTTTAGGTTTAGGCTTAGGCTTAGGCTAAGTCTTAGGCCTAGGCTAATTTTTAGGCCTAGGTTTAAGCTCAGGCTTCGGCTTAGGCGTAGGCTTAGGCTTTGGTCTAAGATTACGGTAGCTTTCAAAATGAGAAAACATTACCTTTTTTTTTTTTGAGAAAAGCTTTTGGCGGGAAATTTAAATGTTAGTTGTTCTTGAAATTTTGGAAATATTTCAAATCATCTTCAAATTCAAATTTTAATTTTTTTGTTGACATTTTTGGTAGCAATTTCCAAAGTTTTCAGTTTTTCTAGAACCTTCTTTTCAATTTACAATTAGACGCGAACTTCAACTGTTGATTTTTTTTTGAAAATTGAAAACTTTTTTCACGATTTTTTCTTCCAATTTTGAGTTAGTTTTTTTTTCAATTTCATATAATTTTTCTCCACGACTCCAATGAAACTTTATGGCATAAATATGCACTTAAAAATTGCATTTTTGCCCGACACTTCACGTGTCCTTTCGGAATTTCGGAATAATTCGGAGTACATAGAGATGGCGGGCGGAGATTGCTGTCTGCACGGGGGTGTCTGAAGAGTATTTTGTGTTATGAACTTCTGGTATTTAAGAGTATCAAGTACCGTTCTTTTGTAATTGAAAATTAAAAAAAGACATTTTAAAAATTCTAATTTTTTCACCAAATTTTTTGGTCACAGAAAATATTTTAGAGCATGAATTAAACTGTTTTTAGACTTAAATTAAATTTAATTAATTAAACTTTTTTTTGAGCTCCATTGACAATCGCCTGCCGGACAACGCGTGGGAAAGTCGTGTACTCCACACGGACAAATACATCTAGTTTTACAACTAAAATCGAGCCGCGACGCGACACGCAACGCGCCGTAAATCTACCCCAGATATGGCCGAGCCAAAATGGCCTAGTTCGGCCAGAACTCTTCCATTTCAATTTATGAGGGAAGCCAGGTTTGGTTTTTCACAATGAAAAATTGTTGTAAATTCGTTTTTAGGAAATTTAAAAAAAAAAACAAGGTTTTTTGAGAAAGTCGCTACTTTTCGAAGATTTTTTTTTAATTAAAAAAAAAATTCGCGTATACAAATCGGCTTTTTATGGTCCAAAATTCTTATTCAAAATAGTGTTTTGTATTTTGTTTGCCCCTGGATAAAATCATCACATTCGCTGCACACAAATAGGTCAGAACCATGTGTGTCTGCGGCAAGAGGAGATTTAAAAATCTGATAAGAAAATTTAAATCCTTGCAACATATAACCTAAAAGTTTTTTGTTAGGTACCAACAAAAAGGACTTTACGTACTCGATAAACGGGCAAACTATCAGAAAAGAAGATGTTGCTAGAGATTTAGGTTTTCTCATCGCTCCAAATCTAAAATTCACGGAGCACTGGAAAAAAGCCATAAATGCATCCAAATATCAACTTAGTCAAATATTTAATATGTATAACAGTAGAAACCCAAGATTGATGACCTTGCTTTACAAGACTTTTGTTAGACCTCTTCTTGAGTATGGAACGGTAATTACTAGCCCAATTAGAAACTCTGAAACAAGAGCCATTGAGTCAGTTCAAAACGCATTTACTAGACGATTATACAGTAGAACACAAGGCAAATACATCTCGTCAACTGACCCGGAGTATAAATCTGCATCCGAACGCAATGAACTTTTTGAGCTCACAACACTACAAACGCGGCGCCAAATCTATGACAGAAAAACTATTATGAAGATGATTAATGGTAAACTAGATCTCAACGTACCTCAATTTTTTACATATTCTGAAAACACACGAACTCGTTCCAAAAAGAAAGTCTCATGGAGCAGATGTAAAACTAAAACTAGAAAGCATTTTATTGTAAACCGTACGCTGAGTAACCCCAAGTTTCTAAAACATATATCAGATCTTGAATAACGAGATGTCTGACAACTGATGATTGCAACATGAACTACCCAGATAACATTATTTCCTCCCAACTGTCCTGTTAACAAACTTTCGTTCCTATTTTTTCTTCTTGTTTCTATCCCTCTTATTCAGTGTATTGTATTTACGATCTATTGTATGTGTACATTTTTCTTTTTTCTTCAACTTTTTCCACGTCTCCTCGCGAGCGTAAATAAATTAATTAATTAATTAAACCAAAAAACAATTTGCCGGATTTGCCGGAAACGCCGGGCTCGGCAAATTTTGCAAATTCGCCGCACACATGAAAAATTTTCAATGAAAATTTGGTCCAAAAAACAGCCCGAACCCCAGTGAACTTAGTTTTTTCCATTAATTTTGGCACTTTTTGAGCTGCAAAAAATATTGCGATTTACCGAGTAAAATGACCACGGCAAATTTTCCAAATTTTCCGGATTTGCCGAGCTCGAAAAAAGAAAAAAATTGTCGAATTTGCGGTGCTCGGCTAATATTTTTAAAAAAGTCGATTTGTTAAATTTGCCGAGTTTTGCATATTTCAAAATTTTCGGCACTTGCCGAATTGCGGGAAATTACGGCTAACCCTAATCCAACCCCTTATAGCTTCCGGGATGAAATATTCAATTTTTTTTGTACCCGCCAGCTCATATGAATTGCCGACAAAACATGGATATTATTTGTCTCATCTCTATGACAATTCTTGCATAGTCCATTGAAACATTTTTCAATCTCTCCGCTAGTTATTTTTTTTTGAATTTCCGATTTATTTGCAATGAAGGCTTTGATATTTCTAGTTAGTCTAGTCAATATGGTAATTTTAACCCCAATTTTCTATATCTATAGTTTTTAATTCCAGGTGTACACTTACACTATGATAGTGTCCTGGGGTCGTCCAACAGAAATGAGCCCCGGGAGCACAGTAGATCAGGTGTTGTGGGATACTTGCGTCAAGTATTGTTACAATTCTATGTATTGTGTTTTGGCATACGGAAATGACAGTTCGTGTACTTTATTCGATTTTGGTGATGTTTCAACAGTAGAAAAGTTGGACCCAGAGGAGAATTTGAAAGTCGCAATGAAGGTTTGTGCCATTTTTCTTGGCATAAAGTTTGGATTTTTTTTAATCCAAAAATCCAAAAAAAAAATCAATCCCTAAATTTCATTCGAAAAGAAAATTGTAATTTTCCTTTAAATTATAAATTTTTTATTTAAAAAAAAACGTTCACTTTTCGAGTATAAAATTTGGAAATTAAAAATGTATTGAAATTGAAATTTTACTAGGTTTTTTTCACGAAAATTTGTAATTAAAATGATAATTTCTATATGTTATTTTTCACTTTTTCATGAGTTTAAAGGGAGGAACATTTAAATTGCCGGAATGGAAAATTTCCGGCAAATCGGCAAATGGCCGGAATTGAAAATTTCTGGAAAATCGGCAAATTGCCGGAATTGTAAATTTTTGGAAAATCAGCAAATTGCCGGAATTGAAAATTTCTGGAAAATCGGCAAATTGCCGGAATTGTAAATTTTTGGAAAATCAGCAAATTGCCGGAATTGAAAATTTCTGGAAAATCGGCAAATTGCCGGAATTGAAAATTTCTGGAAAATGGCAAATTTCCGGAAATGTAAATTTTCGTTAAATCGACAAATTGCCGGAATTGAAAACATTTAGCAAATTGCCGGAATTAAAAATTTCCGGCAAATCGGCAGACCGGCAAATTGCCGGAATCGCCGAATTTGCCGGAAAACGGCAATTGCCAAAAAAAAGGCACAATTTTAAGTGTTTCCGTCTTGTAAAAAAATCCCTCTAAAAACTTCTGGATGTTCGGCAAATCGTCGAATCAAAATTTCCGGCAAATTAGCAAACCAGCAATTTTCCGATTTGCCGAATGGCAAAATATGCAGTTATGGCTAACCCTGAAGGGTATAACTCATAATATTAAGCAAACTTTCAGATTAACAATTCCACGGCAGATACTACCTGCCCTACAAGTATTTCAGGCTCTTTTCCATCGAAAATGCGGAGCATGTGGGAAACTTTCACCAATTCAAATTATAACATCACTTTTACCGGTGATCTATGGAAGTTTTCTTATCAAGGTGACTTCCCCACAATATAAAAATTCTCAAAAATCTCAAATTTCAGATAAAGTTACGCAGGCTGGGAGCAACTACGCCCTACCGTACACTATTATATTTCCCGACGGGCATTTTAAACTGAAACAGAGTATTGTGTTAATTGGTTATCCATCAGAACAGAGGTGGTTCCTCAATATAGAATCATCAATTGGAGAAGTCCTGTTTCATTTCAACCCGAGACCAGAAGTCAATGAGGTAGGCGGTAGGCGGTAGGCGAGCACCCAGTGCGATAGGTAGTTGTTCGGCAGCGGCCGACACTTTCGGGGTTCCGCACTAAATAAAGATCCATGGTGGCTGGTGGCGTGTGGCCAGCGAAACCCCGAAAGTGTCGGCCACTGCCGAACAACTACCTTATCGCATTGCGCCCCTCGCAGCCCTAGGCGGCAGGCATGCAGGCATGCTTCTTCTTCCAGGTTGTCCGGTCAACTCATCGAAACGGAGTTTGGGAAATGTATGAGAGTAGTGGAGGATATCCATTTACAGCTGGGCAACAATTCAATTTGACAATTACCAATAGCATCAGTGATCTACAAATGTACATTAATCAAGTATGGTTTGCTGATTATAGACATAGAACTCCGAATCCTGCTGAAGACTATGTGAAGTTGTGGGTTCAGGTGGCAGTGTACGTGGATTCATTGGAGATTTTGGGATGAGATTTAGAAAGATTTTCTTATAATAAAATCATCTGATTATATTGTTTTCTGATTTAAAAATACGACAATTACCTACAGATCCAGACTGATTTGGAACAAAATCACGGGGTTCTGGCCTTCCTCATTGAATTTTTCGCCGCGCTCTATTGACAATCGCCCACCGGACAACGCGTGGGAAAGTCGTGTACTCCACACGGACAAATGCATTTAGTTTTACCACTAAAATCGAGTCGCGACGCGACACGCAACGCACCGTAAATCTACCCCAGATACCACCAAAATGGCCTAGTTCGGCCAGAACTCTTCCATTTCAATTTATGAGGGAAGCCAGAAATCCGTGTAAAATCGCCAAAAAACAAGTCAATTAATTTTCCTGTTTTTTGTTACTTTCTAGTTGCTGTTAATTTAAAAATTAAAAATCAATAACGGCTTTATTTGAAATCAAATTTTTTACTGTTTCTTAATTCTTCAATTTTCCTGATAACTAGAACTGCGAGATCAGATTCTTCAAGCTCGCGAATGACAAATTCTGACCGGTTTTGCTCAAATTGCTCCAACGAAATCGGCATTTTCAGGAAGAACTCCAGTGTGCTCCGAACCTGAAAATATTCATTTTAAAAGCCTTCGAGCTCACTCTCTGCTCACCACAAACTCCTCGTCTTCCTTCAAATGCTCCGTGAGCACAGCTACCGTAGTACCTGTCACCGGTGACTGGTTATAACTTTCCGTTATAAATTTTTTGAAGGCCTCCAGCTTCTCCTGAGCCATTTCCAGATGCTCCGTGTGTTCGAGCATATCCCATAGCTCGAGAGCACATTTGATGCCATGCTGGTAGATCAAATATTGAATATTGTATTTTCGGTATAAAGCTAATGATGGAGCAAGGGTGCCGAGCAAGGTGATTGCGCTGGTGATCTGAAAAGTTTTCCAGTTAGAGTAGGCACAGAATAGGCGTACCACACTTGGGAAGCTTGCCTGACCATTCTAGGTTGAATAATGCCTTCTTGCCTGGTACAGGTGTCAAAGTGTCCCATTTTGGTTTGATCTGCGAAAAATGCGGGAGAAAAAATTCCCGCATTTTCTGTAGATCAAACCGTAATGGGACAGTCTGACAACACGTGCTGTAGGCAGGCATGTGCCTGCCTGCCAGGCTGGAGCAACTAATATGTATTACTTACCTTTAAATTGTCTTCCGTTTTCAGACATTCTGCCAGATAAAGCATGCAAATTTCCATCACAATTGGATTTTCACCCCCCTCATCCTCCTCATCTTCCACAAAAATTCCGGAATCTTCTTGCTCAAGCTGCTCCAAAATCTTCATCACCAACTCACTGGCTTCTTCTACTTGCTCCTGAACTTTCATTGCTCTTTCCAGAATTTCAAGTCGCTCAATTTCCTCTAACTTAAATTCTAACTTGCTCAGAATTCGACAGGAGGATCTAACAAGTTCCATGTTTTCCAGATTCATAAGACCTATGAGGAGTTGGAGCACAAGTTGAGAGCAATGCCGATTTGATCCGAGATGCTCCGCGAGTTTTGTGAGAAGTCTTGGCTGCTCCGCTTGAAGTTGCTCATTTTTCCACTGAAGAATCATTGACTTGAGATTCATGGCAAATGGGTTGTAAGGGCAGTTTTGGGTTATGAGAAGAGGGATATTGTGTTTTTCGAGAGTTTCCATAGATACTTTATAGTTATTTAAGTCTTTGATTGCTGGAGAGATCTGGAATAAATTGGAAATTTAGGGGGTTTCTGGTATTTAAATTCATTTAACTTACCATCTCATCATTTTCCGACGCTATGATTTTCGCCAAAACGTGCATTTTGTAGTTTATTGTGCTCATTTTTGGCGGTGGAGAAGCTGAAATTTAAATTTTTAGAACAGTAAAAAAAAAGATTCAGAAAACAAAAAAGCTTGATACAAGAACAATAATGTTTATTTTACTGAAAAATGCTCAATTAAAAGACGTTGAACCAATTTAGAGGAGTTTCAAAATTGTAAATTTTTACAATAAATTGCCAAATTTTAATAGTTTTTGATGGGTTAAACCTAGGTTTTCTGAATTCTCGGGACAATAAAAAAAGGGGTAATAAGGGAATAAAAAAATAGAAATAAGTGTGAACCTACACGGCCACCCTGCTCTTTTGCCTCCTTACAGGCGTCGGGTGTAACTTGGTAGATAAGATGAGAAGGTGCGTGTGGGAATGTAAGTGCTGGGGTGGAGGTTAAGGGGAAATGGGGAATATATAGGATTAGATAATATATCTAGAATTTTAGATAAACTTTCCCACTTTCCCAGCGATTTTAAATGGACAAAACTGTTTAAAAACCCGAAGGATATGGAATTTTGAAAACATTTCTGCCGAAAAATTCATTTTTTTTTTCTCGTATTTTTCCGTTGTTCTTGATGAGAAAGTGTAAATCAGGATTTAAATAAATTTAAATTCAGAAAAAAAAAATTTAAGTGCTCTGTACGACGGCACCGCCGTCGTCCAGGACAGATTTTAAAAAATTCATTCAATCCGAAAATCGGTGATCTACAAAAAACGCGGGAAACGAGACGCAGAGTCGAACGGTTAAAACGTGCTGACGCCACACTTTTCTAGGCGAGAATTCCCGCATTTATTGTAGATCAAACCGTGATTGGACAACCTGGCACCACGTGGCTGGAAAGAAACTGCCAAAATTTATATAGTTTTTTTGTATTAAAAAAATTAATTCCAAATTTATTAAAAATCCATATGTTAAGGAAAAGTTCGTAGAAAAATAATTTATTGAAATAAAAATTCGAGTTCACTAGGCCAAAGCGAATAGAGCACCAAATAGAATACTTGTCACACATCCGAACACGAACCACCAAGGAATTCTGGAATTAAAGAAGGGATTTGAGGATTTTAATATAGGTAGGCACGCCTAGTAGCCTACAAGTAACTGAGCAGCTTTAGCTACATGGCCTCATACCTCCAGTACCCCTACAGTGCACCTACAGTACCTTGACATTATCCCCCACCAACTCCCAACCCACTATCTCTTCAAAAGCTAAAGATTCAAACTTTCCTAAACTACAGTAATCCTACCGTATACCTACAGTACGCCTACAGTACCACCACAATACCTTGATATTATCCCACATCAACTCCCGACCCAATATCTGTTCAAAAGCTAAAATTCAAATTTTCTCAAACTACAGTAATCCTACCGTATACCTACAGTACCCCTACAGTACTACTACAGTACCTTGACATCATCCCCACCAACTCCCAACCCAATACCTGTTCAAAAGCTAAAATTCAAATTTTCTCCAACTACAGTAATCCTACCGTATACCTACAGTACCCCTACAGTGCACCTACAGTACCTTGACATTATCCCCCACCAACTCCCAACCCACTATCTCTTCAAAAGCTAAAGATTCAAATTTTCCTAAACTACAGTAATCCTACCGTATACCTACAGTACGCCTACAGTACCACCACAATACCTTGATATTATCCCACATCAACTCCCGACCCAATATCTGTTCAAAAGCTAAAATTCAAATTTTCCCAAACTACAGTAACCCTACCGTATACTTACAGTACCCCTACAGTACCACTACAGTACCTTGACATTATCCCCCACCAACTCCCAACCCAATACCTGTTCAAAAGCTGAAAATTCAAATTTTCTCAAACTACAGTAATCCTACCGTATACCTACAGTACCCCTACAGTACTACTACAGTACCTTGACATCATCCCCACCAACTCCCAACTCACTCTGTGTACTGTCAGACAGGTTCTATTTGGTGCCAGGCTGCCCTATTACGGTTTGATCTACAAAAATGCGGTAATTTTTTGCCCACAAAAATGTGACGTCAGCACGTTCTTAACAATGCGAAATCAGTCTCTTCTCCCGCATTTTTTGTAGATCAACGTAGATCAAGCCGAAATGAGACACTCTGACACTGCGCGTGGCCACGTGCAATTTCTGTAGGTCCACCGAGTGAGAAGCCACTAACCTGTCCAATCTCTCACGTTCATTTGGATTCTTTGCCTTTCTCCTTTCCTTCTGCTCCACCCGAACATCCAGCTCCTCCGGCTTTTCGAACTTCTTCGAGAAATTCGCAAAGAATACGTCAAGCTCCCTCAAAGCCACATTCGCAAAGTGCACACGGTAGGAAGTGAAATCCAAATCCAACGAGTTCAGTGATACATTGACATTTCTCAGAATCTCCTTGACAGTTACATTTGTTACAAGTCGTGCCAGCTCTCCAACAGAATTCCCTATTGCTTCGAAGTCTCCCTCGATGCTAGGAATGCTCCGAGCTTGCACAAAAAGTTGTTCGTAATCCTCGAGAACAATAGACTCTATAGAGTCTGTAGCCTGTTCTTCGAAGCCTTCCAATGATAGGTGAAGCATCCGGAATTCTGATTTCAACAGTACTATTTTCTGGAGATTGTACAAATGAGGAACGTCATCCATAACTGATACAGATTCTATGAGAACATTAATATTATCTATGACATACTTCAACTGATCCTTCTTCTCCACCAAATCGGATAGTTTTTCGAGTCCTTGAACTGCTAGGCGAAGATTCTCAGCGTAAGATTCTACATCCTTAAACTCTCCCAGAGCATCTGTTTCCACTGTGTGAAAATTCTTCATCGCTTTCATATGTCGCTTCATCACGAACATATCATCTACAGCGGATGTAGAGTTTTTAAAGACACCTAGGAGGTTGTTGAATGAATTTTGATACGTTGAATTGTAAACATGATCGCTGATCCTTTTCGTCGCAATGCTTAAAGAAGCTTTGTATTTCAGGTAGGCGTTATTTTGAAGGCAGTTGAAATAATCAGCGTACTTCTCTAATTCATCTTTGTGTTGTGAATATATCCAACCGATGTCCAATTGAGCGTACCTGGCATAAACATTAATGTCATGTATAGGAAAGGTATTGATGAGCTCTAATTGTTGATTTATCATTGATAAATGTGCCTTTAAACTTTTTAGCTGTCCAGTTTCGTTAAGTTTCTTAATCACAACCGTTTCATGTTCCCTGTGGATTTTCAAAAAATCTTGTCCAGCATCCGAGTTCCCCGAGAGAAAAAAAGACAATTTTATGGCCAGCATAGTTAGGTTATTGAATTCTACTTCTATCTCATCAATAAACATTTTGAGATCAGAAATAGCTCTAAATCTAAGTTCTAACGGAGTACACTCTTGGTCAGCAGCAGACATGTGATCATCTCCAGGAAAAACGTCGAAGTTGAACATCTCAATGATGCTTCGAACGCCACCAGCAACGTCGGTGAAATTCAGCCGCCTCTGTGCTCTAAGAAGAGAGCTTTGGAAAGCTGATAGTCGACTTAACCCCTTTCCTAGAGAATCACTATTTACCACACTCCTGATCCAAGCGTCACTGAGCACTTTATCAAATTCTGGGAGGCTGAGAGATTTGTTATGTCCTTCCGGGGCAAAGATCTTCCCAATAAGTGGGCCTAGATCAAGAAACATATGCACTGCAGAATTGGTGTAAATGGATATATACTTGTTAAATGCGGCTTCTTCCTTTTTGGTCAGATTCAAGTTATCCTTGTATTTCAAATGCTCCTCCACGCCTCGAGCAGTTTTCAAAAATGGAGCGACTGCCTGGATAGTTGAAGTGTATTCATGGAACATCCAGATGTCGGAGGTCGCGTTAAATGAAGTAGACAGTGATGTTAGAGCTTCTAGGGCTGTGGATAACTGGTCAGCTTCCAAAGTTGCAGAATTTAAAATACTTGTAAGATTCTGGCAGATCTTCTCCAGGTTTTCTAGAACTTTTGGCTTGACATAATCCTTACGAAGCTCTGCAATTCCTTTATCGAAATCTGCCTTTCCACTCCAATTTTTCACATCGATCATTCCATCAATCTCCTTCAATATTGCATTGTACCCTTCATAAGCTTTGCGAGCTTTTGCATTTTCATCGCCAGCAGCGTCACGGAGCAATTTAGGGATATTTAACCCGATTTCAATGCCCTGTTGAACGTGGAGCATGTTAATTGAGGCAAGCTCACTGGGTAGGGCTGAGCCAAGAAGCTCGGAGATCAAGGTTTCCGGGTCAAGTGTGCCAGAGATCAATCCTTTTTGAATAGACATCGCATTGAGTATTTGGGATATCATTTTGAGCCGATTGATTGAGGTTTTCAGGGGTGAGATGGCTGAAAATTAGACATTTTTAGGTGGTATCTCCAAAAAATTTGGGCTCAGAGGTTTTTTATTTGTATTTTTCCCCAACTTTTCAGAGGTTTTGGTCATGCTAATAACAGTTAAAATCGAATTTCCTATCAAAAATTCATATTTTCAACAATTTTCCCTATTAAATTCGAGCTCAGCGCAGTTTTTTACCCATATCTAGGCGATTTTCGCATAAATTAGAAACTCTGTGCATTTTGTCGTAGCGTGTCCGGTGTTTGCGTACTTTTGGGCCCACCGTACCCTGAAACATCTGAAATTGTGCTTAACTGCGCAAAAGGAAAGCAGTTGGCGTGAAAAACGGCGAGGAAAACAAAGTTGCTGCTTAAAATCCTTTTTTTCTGCCATTTCTTAAGGTTTTGGGAGCGAATTTGCTGAAAACCAAAATTTTTCCCCAAAATTGTTTATTTTTAACCATTTTCGTTGTCAAATTCGAGCTCAGTGCAGTTTTTTACCCCTATCTAGACTATTTTCGCATAAATTAGAAATTCTGTGCATTTTGTCGTAGCGTGTGCGGTGTTTGCGTACTTTTGAGGCTACCGTACCCACTGCATTCTAAATAACGTCGTTTACAGGCCGAAAAGAGGCTGTAAAGGTTAAAAATCACAACTCAAAGAAACTCAAATTTTCTGCTAAAAAATACACATTTCCTACCATTTTCAGCGTTTAAAGCTCCCATTGATAATAAAATAGTGAATATTTCGATAAGAAGTAACTCTGAAACAAAAATCTGTTAGAAAACTTTGCAAATTACCAGCAACTCACTCATTTTATGCATAACTTCTTTGTTTTTCACTAGGAAAGTTGAAAAATCGATATGAAAATCGAAAAATGCGTTGGAAATTCGAAAATTCACGGTATTTTTGGTTAACGTTTTTTTTTTGTTGATTTTACGTGTTTTTTTTTTAATTTAAACTTTAAATTGTATGTTTTTCTTGCTCTTTTCCAATCAATTTCATTAAATTTGGCCGTTTTTTCATCAAAAACGCTGAAAAATTGCAAAAAACCAAAATTCAAACTTCCCTCCAACGAAAATTCTCAATAGAGCGCGCATGCACTGCTAAAATCCAGTCAACAACCTGTTTTTGTTACCGCCATTTGTTCTTTGTCAGCCAAAAACCCCGTAAATTAACCGTTTTTTCTCGTTTTTTGCAACAAATTTCACGTTTTATCATTAAAAACAGCTGAAAATCAATAAAAATGAGCGAAAATCCATGAAAAACTAAGGAAAATCGTTGATTTTAGCATTAATTCATTTTTTCGTGAAAATCTTGCGAAATCGTGAAAACTTGAAGGAAAATGTTATTTTTATATGAATTATGGATTTTTAAACCTTTTAAAATCGAAAAATGAATTTTAACCTTAAAAAAACCAAAATTTCAGCTCAAAAATGGAGGCTCTTCCAATAATGCCTATGCTGGCTCCACAATCGAGATCCTCAACACTTTCCTACGATAATATCCCAAATTTTGACTTTAGATTACGCATGAAAGAGGTAAAAACTGTGAAAAAATCGATTTTTTCTCACCAAAAATCGCCAATTTTTCAGTATATTCTGCTCACTTTCAACGCGGACCCCCACGACTACGATTCGGCGTTCGACGAGCTGACACAAATGAAATTTGTACTGAAAAAGCTCGAAAAAACCTGCTGAAATCATTAAAAAATCAATATTTTGCAGGAAGCCAACGTTCCGACGCCATCTGTGGAGCAAACTCTGAAATTAAAAAGATATTACGGCCAGCTGTGTATGATGCAGAAAAGATTCCCAATGGGAGCCGGAGAACAGCTTGAAACACCGTTTGCATGGTAAAATATCGAAAAAATTCGATGTTTTAGAGTGAAAATTCGATGGAAATTGGCCGGAAAATGACTATTTTTGGCTAAAAATTGATTTTTTCGCTGAAAAATCGCCAAATTGCCGAAAAATCCGCATTTTGCAGGTTAAAATTCGCAAAAACTACGGAAAAAGACGATTTTCTACTGAAAAATGCATAATTTCGATGAAAAAATGGCAAAAATTCGAGTTTCGTCCGAAAAAACGATAAAAAACTCAATTTTCACCTAAAAAATTGAATTTTTCACCAAAAATTACGATTTTTAGTGATTTTTTCCACATTTTGCAGTGATAATTCCATTTTTTCCCGAAAAATCCGCTATTTTCAGATCAAAAAGGCGATTTTCTTGGGAAAATTACAAAAAAAACGTCAAAAGATGGTGTTTTACACTGGAAAAAACGTTAAAATTCACATTTTCATCGATTTTTCTCCAATTTTTACTGTAAAAAAAGATTTAAAACTCAATTTTAACCTGAAAAATTGAAATTTTCCCAAAAATTACGATTTTTAGTGATTTTTTCCCATTTTGAAGCGAAAATCCCAGAATTTCAGCAATTTTTCCCCGGAAATATCACTAAATTACTGGAAAATCCGTATATTTAAGATTAAAATTCGCGAAAAAGGCGATTTTCAACCGATTTTCCAGCTGAAAATTGTGCTTTTTATCGATTTTTCCCCAATTTTTATCTAAAAAATCTCCATTTTAGCCAGAATTTTGATCGATTTTTCATCGAAAATTACGTTTTTTGGCTTATTTTAATCGATTTTTCTCGGATTTTCACTGAAAAATTGCAAATTTTCATCATTTTTGGCCCATTTTTATTCAAAATTCCCGGTTTTTTCTCGATTTTTCACTAAAAAATCCCGAATTTCTCCAATTTTCCCCACTAAAAATCGATTTTTTTTTGTTGCAGGCACGACGGTCTAATCGACATCAGAAGTGCTCAAAGTGAAGTGACAATTTGTGATATTGAATTCGAAAAAGCGTCTGTAATGTTCAATATTGGAGCATGTCATGCACAATATGCTGCCGAGCAGACAAGGGATACACAGGATGTATGGAAATTCGAATTTTTAGTGGAAAAATCGATTTTTCGACGATTTTTAACTCAAAAAAGGGAAAAAACGTGGAAAATTGGATGAGAAATCGATAATTTATGGATTTTAACAGTGGAAACGCTGAAAATTATGATATTTTAGCTCATTTTTGCAGGAGAAACCGATTTTCCGATGATTTTTCACCCGAAAGTTGGGAAAAAACTTGGAAAATTGGACGAAAAGCCGGAAAATTTTTGAATCTTACCACTGAAAACGCGGAGAAATTTGATTTTTTAGCCTATTTTTGCAGAAAAATCCGATTTTCCGGTGATTTTTCGCTCGAAATTCGGGAAAAAATGTGGAAAATTGTACGAAAAGCCTGAAAATTTATGAATTTTAACACAAAAAACGCGGAAATTATTGGTTTTTTAGCTCATTTTTGCGATCAAAATTGAATTTTCATGAAAAAAATCGATTTTTCGATGATTTTCCACTCAAAAATCGAGGAAAATCTTGGAAAAATAGACGAAAAATCGAAAATTTAAAGATTTCAACACTGGCAAAGGCGAAAAATTTTGATTTTTAGCTCAATTTTGTAGGAAAAACCGATTTTCCGATGATTTTTCATCCCGAAATCGGGAAAAAACTTGGAAAATTGGACTAAAAAATCGAAAATTCGTGGGTTTTTTCCACTGAATACGCTGAAAATTTTGATTTTTAGCTCATTTTTGCGATCAAAATTGAATTTTCATGAAAAAAATCGATTTTTCGATGATTTTTCACTCAAAAATTGAGGAAAAATCGAAAATTTGTGAATTTTAACACTGAAAACGCGGAAATTTTAAATTTTTTTAGCTCATTTTTGCAGAAAAATCGATTTTCCCGTGGTTTTTCACCCAAAAATCGGGAAAAAACCGATGAAAACTCTGAAAATTTGACGTTTTTCCTAATTTTTTCGAGAAAAATACCAAAATTCTACAATTTTTCGGTTAAAAACGCCACAAAAAGGCTTTATTTCAGCAAAAATTGATGAAAAACGCTGAAAATTTGACATTTTCGTTCATTTTTTCGTAAAAAAAAATTGAATTTTTAGGAATTTTCCAACTTTTTGGGTCAAAAAATTGATAAAAACTTGAATTTTCTCACTAAAAATCTGAATTTTCCCTAAAAATCGCCATTTTTCAGTGTATAAAAGCAGCATTTATGCACTTTCAATATGCTGCCTACGCCTTCGAACAGCTCAATTCATTCAGAAATTCGGATATTTTTTATCCGTCAGTGGATTTGGATGCAAATGTCATTTCGTTTTATTATAAAGTGATGATTGTAAGTTTTTCAGTGATTTTTCAGGGAAAAAAACTGAAAAAATCGGTGAAAAATAATTTTTTTGTGAAAAAATCGAAAAATTTGTTAGAAATTGAGTTTTTAGAGCCTTTTTCAGGCAAAAAATTGGAAAAAACTGGATTTTTATGATTTTTTTTTCTGAAAAAATTCAATTTTTATCAGAAAAATCGATGAAAAATCGACGTTTTTTTGTGAAAAAATCCTGAAAATAATGAAAAATTGGTCAATTTGGATCTAAAATGTCATTGAAAATTCAATTTTTTACACACTTTTCGGCAGAAAATGGCTCAAAATTGGCCAAAAATTGACTGAAAATTTCATTTTCAAGCTATTTTTGCTGGAAAAAGCCTGAAAAATGGGAAAAAATGCTCATTTTTTACTTAAAAATTCAATTTTTTCACTATTTTCCTCAGAAAATTTCAAAATAACTCATTTTTTTCAGGCTCAAGCTCAAGAATGTCTGGTTCAAAAGTCACTTTTAGACAATCGAAGTGCAATTGTAATTGCAAAATTATCACTTTGGTTACAGGAAGCTTATGATTCAGCAGCGAAAATTGTCGATGAATGGAGTGTTAATATACCTGAATCTGTACAGAGGGTAAGAAGAAGCTGGAAATTTGAAGAAAAACGGAGAAAATTGGATGAAAATTGAAGAAAAACGAAGAAATTAGACTTTAAAAAATCCAAAAACTGCTGAAAATAGCTAAAAAAGGGCTGAAATTGACTAAAAATCCTTGGAAAATTGAAGAAAAACGGAAAGAATTGACTGAAAATCGACAAAAAACCAGAAAAATCTACAGAAAAATATCAAAATTGCTCAAAATTTGACTGAAAAATGACCAAATTTATAGATTTTGAGCTGAAATTTTGAGAAATTTTTTTCATTTTTCCGCCTAAAATGTTTGAAATTCCCGGAAAAAGTGTGATTTTTTCCACTTTTTCCTCAATTTTCAGCGAACAATTGCTATAAAATTGGATTTAAAGTAGATTTTTATAGATTTCTCTTGTAAATTTCCATTTTTTCATACATTTTAGGCAATTTTTAGGCTTTAAAACTAGAATTTTTGCCCAAAATCGGCCAAATCGCTGGAAATAAACAATTTTTTAGCTATAAAACTCGTTTTTTTTTTCAGAAACTCACGTTTCTAATCAATTTTTGTATTTTAGTGAAAATTCCATCGGTTTTATGCAATTTTTAGCTCTAAAACTCAATTTTTCTGCTGAAAAATCGCCTAAATTCCAGTTATATTGTCTATAAAATTGGGTTTTCAGTACATTTCAGACAATTTTTAGCTATAAAAATCGATTTTTTACGCTCAGAAACGTTTAAAATTCCAGTTATATTGCCTGAAAAATTCTGAAAAAATCGATTTTTGTATAGATTTCCATGTAAATTTTCAATTTTTAACCTATTTTAGACAATTTTAAGCTCTAAAATTAGATGTTTTAGGTTCAAAATTTCTCTTTTAGGCGGATTTGTACTGAAATATCAAGTTTGTAATCAATTTTTAGCTATAAAAATCGATTTTTTCGCTCAGAAACCTTTAAAATTCCAGTTATATTGTCAACAAAAACATGAAAAAATCGATTTTCTATAGATTTTCTTGCAAATTTCAAGGTTTTTATCAATTTTAGACAATTCCAAGCTCTAAAACTCGATTTTTTCGCTCAAAAACCTCTCCAAATTCCAGTTATATTGTCAATGAAAACATGAAAAAAACGATTTTTATATCGATTTTCATGTAAATTTCATGGTTTTCATCAATTTTAGACAATTTTTAGCCGTAAAACTCGATTTTTTAGCTCAAAACCTCTCCAAATTCCAGTTATATTGCCTGAAAAGTTCTGAAAAAATTGATTTTTGTATAGATTTCCATGTAAATTTCCAATTTTTAGCCAATTTTAACCAATTTTTAGCCGTAAAACTCGATTTTTTCGCTCAGAAACCTCTCAAAATTCCAGTTATATTGTCTATATAATATATCCTCAATATCCAACACAACTCCACACGAGAAATTACAGTATTATGCGAAGATATGCTCATTAAAAAGTGCAATGTATGCTGTAATTGCCTATATGTCATTTGGTGATAATTTGGAAAAAGAAGACAAGAAAATGGGTTGGAGGCTTCAATATTATAATATTGCCAACAAATATATGGAATTACTCTCATCGAATCATTCGAAAATGCGGGAACGATATCCGGAGCTTTTCGTCACTTCAAGCTTCCTTTTTGATGTGATTAGTGCCAAGTAAGTGTGGGGAAAATTGGGGAAAAATCGCAAAAAAACTGGTAAAAATCAGTAAAAATTGCCTGAAAATAGGAAAAATTGCGAAAAATCGGACAAAAATCGATAAAAAATAGCCTGAAAATTTGAAAAATTCACAAAAATGGCCCTAAAATAGGCTTGGGCATAGGCTTAAGCTTTTAGGCTTCCGCTTAGGCTTAGGCGTAAGCTTAGGCTCAAATTTCAAAAAACCACAAAAAAAATCGTGATTTTTCAGACAAAAAACCGAGAAAAACTGACCGAAAAACGTGTAAAATTTCCCTAAAATCCCCCAAAAATTAGCTAAGAATCTGCGCGAAATTTGCTCCAAATTAACCGAAAAAACTTTTCAAAAAGGTTGTTTTTGATCAAATTTGAGCCAAAATTCATTAATTTTCGGCAAAAATGGAGCGAAACTGGCCAAAAATGCTCCATTTTCGTTGAAAATTGAGCAAATTTAGTTGAAATTAAGCCGAAATGTTCAATTTTTGTGGAAAATGGTTTATCATGCTGCATCTGACTTTATTTTCGGTCGTTTTAGTACTAATTTTGTCGAAATTGAGCCAAATTTGTCAATTTTTTGACCAGAAAACTCAAAAAATTGTTCGATATCCGTGTAAAATGGAGCAAATTTTGTGAGAATTGAGTCAAAAAAAAACTTGCCTAAAAGTTTTAATATAATTATTTTAATAAAACTCACAGAAGGTAGCAGCACACTTTCATCCCTAATTTCTGTCATTTTTCAGACAAAAAAACGCGTGAAAATTGAATATTTTCATGCGATTTAATCTTGATTTTTTGCATTTTAGCCCAAAAAAATGTATTAAAACAAAAAAAAACTTTTTCTGTAATTTTCCAGGCAAAAAAAAACGCGGAAAATTGGATATTTTTATATAGCAATTTGTTTTTTAAATGTTTTTTAAAAAATGCTTTTTTGAGGAAAAACAAGAAAAACAATGTATATTTGCTGAAAATTCCCTAATTTTTGCATATTTTCAGACAAAAAAAACGCGGAAAATTGAACATTTTCATGCAATTTACCACAAAAAATTGCGAGAAAACAGTGTAAATTTGCCGAAAATCGGCGCCAAAAATGTGGAAAATATCTTTTTTTTTTTTAATTCAAACTTTGCAACTTTTGCAGGCAAAGAAACGCGGAAAAAGAGAACGATTTCATCTATCACGACAGAGTTCCAAAACAAGAAGATGCAATAGATGCTGTACAGAAAGACGGTGGTGGTGCAATGTGTAAAGTGAAAACTCTGTCATTTGATCCTCTAGATCCATCAGTTTGTGGTTGTGATCTATTCGGGAAGCTTCTACCCACATTTGTACAGGATGCAGTGAAAAAGTATTCAGATGACAAGGATCAAGCACTTCGAGAAATCAAAGAATGTGTCAGATCCTATGATGAACATCTCAATTATCAACTACAACTCGCCGAATTTGATAAACTTCGATTTATGCTCAATGAGGGAAAGAGGAGCCGAGAAGCTTGGTTCGAGATTTCTGAAGATTTGATGAAAAGGAATGCTGACATGACGTCATACCCGGATTGTGTACCAAATTTAATCGATAAAATGGGAGAATCATCGGATACAGCGAGAGTTGCTGAAGCGAAGCTTAATACGTTGCTCTCAAAGCTTCGAGCTATTGATTTGCAGAAGAGCAGCATTCGGTCGGATGAAGGCTTTATCCTCATTCAGAAGGAGCTCGAACGGCTCGCCGAGCATCTGGAGCAGGCAAAAGCTCATAATGTTTCACTGAATAAGGCGATTGCACAGCACTCTGCGAATTTGCAACTTCTCACGCTTCCGTGTAGAGAGATGTGGATGAAAATTGTGCCGCCGGAGCAGCAGGGAGAGATGAGAAGTAAAAAATTTAAATTTTTAGCTTATTTATTGTGAAAAAATCAAAGATAAAAATGCGGAAAATTCAACCCGAAGACGCCCATTTTTTCAGTGGAAAAATATCAAAAATTACTTTAATTTTTGTAGCTAAAATTTTGAAGCAAATTGTGAAAAATCACGAAAAATCGATGAGAAATTCGAATTTTGCAAGAAAAAGTGCGAAAAATGTTGAAAATTCAACCTGAACTGTCAATTTATTACTGAAAAACGAAAAAAAAATATATCAATTTCAGCCGTAATTTTGAATCACGAAAAAACTATATAATTATCGTGCAAAATCGAATTTTTATGAAAAAACTCCCAAAAATATTTCGAAAACTGAACAATTTCACAGAAAAACCAACAAAAAATCGATAAATACTGAAAAATCCGACTCAAAAACTCGAAATCTTGAATTTCCGCCAAAATTTCGACCAATCGACTCCCCGACCAATCAGCGAGCTTCTCCGCCCACTCTTCGACCAATCGGGTGAAGTGGGCGGAGCGAAACGCTGGGGATTTTGAATTTTTGGCGGAAATTCAAAATTTTGTGATTTTGAGTCGGTTTTTTCAACCTTAAACGTCAATTTTCAGCTGAAAAATATGCATTTTCGCAATATTTATCACATAATCCTGAAAATACTGCTTAAATCCTGATAAAAATTGCCTTTCGAGCCAGTTTTTTGTCTCAAAATGCAATTATTAGTGGAAAAAATCGATAAAAATACAGAAAATTCATCCAAAAACGCCAATTTTTCAGCTGAAAAATATCAGAAATCACGAAAAAAACTAGAAAATTATCGTGAAAAATTCGGATTTCACTTGAAAACACGAAAAATCCAACTTAAAAACTCGAAATCTTGAATTTCCGCCAAAATTTCGACCAATTGACTCCTCGACCAATCAGCGATTTGCTCCGCCCACTCTTTGGCCAATAAGGTGAAGTGGGCGGAGCGAAACGCTGGGGAGTTTGAATTTTTTGCGGAAATTCAAAATTTTGTGATTTTGAGTCGGTTTTTCTGCGAAAATTGTGAATTTTTTCGATTTTTCGGTGATATTTTTTCGTGTTTTCAAGCAAAAATTCCCCTAAAAAACTAAATAAAATCCTTAATTTTTTCCAGATGGCTCGAGTCCGGAAGAGCTCCAAGTGCGAAAAATGATTGAAAAAGTGATGGAAATGCAGGCGCAACGTCGAAAGCTCGTCGAACAATTTGAAGCCGATTTGAAAGCGGATAATATCTCCAATAAGCTTATGGGAACCAATGAACGGGGTACGGAGAGCTGGAAAATTTGGATTTTTGGCTTAACAAGAATGAAGTAAAAAATGCGAAAATTTACAATTTTTGCGTAAAAATTCAAGAAAATCACAATTTTTACTGAGTTTCAGCTTCAAAAAGCTCAAATTTATGATTTTTTGCATTTTTCCGTATCAAAATCGAACTTGCCGACCCATTTTACCCCTATTTAGACACTTTTTCGAAGATTTTTAGAAAATTGTGCATTTTGTCGTAGGATCCGGTGCCCTCGTGGTGTTTGCGTACTTTCGAGGCTACAGTAACCCAAAAAATTTTTGATTTTAACGTTAGAAACATATTAAAAAGTGTTTTAGGCATAAAAAACGTCAAGAAACTCGAATTTAATGCTAGAATTTCCGAAAAATCGATATTTTTTCTGGGAAAATCGATATTTCCCCGATATTTTCTCAAAAACTATGAATTCTGGTGATTTTCTGAGTTCTCCGTATCAAAATCGAGCTCAGCGACCCTTTTTACCCCTATTTCGCTTTTTCCAAAGATTTTAGAAAATTGTGCATTTTGTCGTAGGATCCGGTGCCGTCTCGGTGTTCGCGTATTTTCGAGGCTACAGTAACCCAAAATTTTCGAATTTAACGAATTTAACCGATTAAAAAGTGTTCTAAGGGTGAAAATCAACGAGAATTTAGAATTTTGGCAAAAAAAAAATTCAAAAAATCGGTTTTTTTTTTCCTGGAAAATCGATTTTGCCGTTGTATCTTTAAAAACTACGAATTCTAGTGATTTTACGCATTTTTCCGTATCAAAATCGAACTCGCCGGCCCATTTTACCCCTATTTAGACACTTTTTTGAAGATTTTTAGGAAATTCTGCATTTTGTCGTAGGATCCGGTGCCCTCGTGGTGTTTGCGTACTTTCGAGGCTACAGTAACCCAAAATTTTCGAATTTAACGAATTTAACCGATTAAAAAGTGTTCTAAGGGTGAAAATCAACGAGAATTTAGAATTTTGGCAAAAAAAAAATTCAAAAAATCGGTTTTTTTTTTCCTGGAAAATCGATTTTGCCGTTGTATCTTTAAAAACTACGAATTCTAGTGATTTTACGCATTTTTCCGTATCAAAATCGAACTCGCCGGCCCATTTTACCCCTATTTAGACACTTTTTTGAAGATTTTTAGGAAATTCTGCATTTTGTCGTAGGATCCGGTGCCCTCGTGGTGTTTGCGTACTTTCGAGGCTACAGTAACCCAAACTTTTCGAATTTAACGTTAGAAACCTATTAAAAAGTGTTTGAAGGGCGAAAATCAACGAGAATTTCGAATTTGATGCTAGAACTTTCGAAAAATGGACAATTTTTCCTAGAAAATCGATTTTTCTCGTTGTATCTTCAAAAACTACGAATTCTAGTGATATTCTGAGTTTTTTCCGTGCCAAAATCGAACTCAGCGACCCATTTTACCCCTATTTTGACCCTTTTTCACGATTTTTCAAGAAATTGTGCATTTTGTCGAAGGATCCGGTGCCCGCTCGGTGTTTGCGTAGAAAAATACCAAAAATTGTCAAAATTTCACTTTTCGATCCTGGAAAATACTAAAAAATGAGTGAAAATTGCATTTTTTGCAGTGTTTTTTCGGGAAAACTCGATAAAATCCCATTTTTAACTCGATTTTCAACCGAAATTTCACAAAAAATCATATATTCCAGGAGCCGAGGAAATCATGAAATCGGAGCTCACAAAGCACACGAACATCCAACAGCTCATTCGGCTTAACATCACAGCTCAAGACGCAATTCTTCGTGCATTTGCAGATGCAAACGCTGATTTCTTCGAAGAACGTTTGGCGATGAGCACAAAAAAAGAGGAATACGAGAAGCGTGTCTCGGAGCTCTGTGCTTCTTATGAAGTTTATCGAGATGTTTCCAAAAAAGTTGATGAGGGAGAACAATTCTATCGGCAGTTGATGGCTAGATGTGATCAATTTGCGATTCCGGTTCATGCGATGGAAGAGCAATGTTAGTAGATATGGAAATTCGTGGAAAATGAGCCAAAATTCATCAAATTTCGTGAAAAATGATGCAAAAATCGTGAAAATTTCAAAATGGTGCTTCTACCGGCAATTTTGAGCTTTTTGGAGCAAAATTGAGCCAAAATTCATATTTTTTCCCGAAAAGTGAGCCAAAAATGCTCCATTTTCGTGAAAAATTGAGCAAAATTCGGAAAAATTGGGCAAAAATGACCTAATTTCGTGAAAATTGTGCTCAAAATGCTCCATTTTAGTGAAAATTGATGCAACATGGTGCATCGATCGGCCGATTTCGAGCTTTTTGGAGCGAATTTTGGTGGAAATTGAGCTAAAATTCACTGAAATTCATGAAAATTCATCCAAAAATGCTCAATTTTGGTGGAAATTGAGCCAATTTTCGTGAATTTTTGACCAGAAAACGGGAAAGTTGACCGAGTTTTGTTAAAATTGGGCAAATTTCGTGAAAATTGAGCCAAAATTCATCAATTTTCGAGAAAATTGAGCCAAAATTCTTCAATTTTCATAAAAAAAAATGAAGCAAATTTTGAAAAATTGGCTAAAAAAAAGGCCAAAATTCGTGGAATTTTGGCCCAAAATGCGCTTTTCTAGAGAAAATAGTAGGATTTTCGTGAAAATTGTGCTCGAAATGCTTCATTTTAGTGAAAATTGATGCAACATGGTGCATCGATCGGCCGATTTCGAGCTTTTTGGAGCTAATTTTGTGAAAAAAAAGCGAAAATTGAGTCAAAAATGCTCCATTTTCGTAAAAAATGGAGCAAATTTTGTGAAATTTGAGCCAAAATTCATCAATTTCCGTAAAAATTGCACCGAAAATGCTCAATTTTTGTGGAAAACGGAGGGTTTTAAGTCAAAATTGCTCCATTTTGGAGCTCTGAAATGCTCCAAAATCCGCATTTTCAAGTAAAAAAAACCCTAAAACCCTCGAAAATTTCAGATCGCGAAGAGATGGAAAAGAAGGAAAGAGCCAAGAAAGAGGCGGAGCATCATTTGAATCAAATTCGAATGAGCCGAGATGCTCAAAATGCTCTTATGGATTTTGGTGGAGGACGAGGAGGAGGAGCTCCCGGAGCACGAGCACAACAACAAGCCTATCAACCATCCAGAGGAGCAGCTGGAGCTGGAGCTGGAGCTCCACGAGGACCACGGCTCGGAGACTTTATGGATAGCTACCGGGCTCGGAAACAGGCCCCGCAGGCTCAAATTCCAGAGGATCAAGGACCACCATCGCCCACGCCGAGCAGTATTTGTGATTTTCCTGTGCAGAGCCAGCGAAGTCAGAGATTTGGAGCATTTGAGGGGGCTCAGGGAGCTCCGGGAGCCCAGAGAGGATACCAGGGACCTCACAGCCCGGTTCCGGGAGCTTTAACAGGCTCACAGGCTTCTGGGCCTTTTGGAGCACCGCCAGGAGCCCCACACGGCTATGGAGCACCACTTCAAGCTCCACCACAAGCTCCATATGGCTATGATCCATCCCGTTACCAAGATCCATCGACATATCCGGCTCCACCGCCGATTCTTCCGGGCTCAGCGGCCTATGAGCATGCGATTAGGCCGTATCCGGGGGATACGGGCTCGTATCAGGTGCCACGAATCGTCCCCGGAGCACAATATGGAGCTCAAGCCGGCTCTGGAGCATACTTTGGAGCACAATTCGGAGCTCAGGGAGCCCAAGGAGCACATTTTGGAGCACAAGGAGTACAATTTGGAGCTCAGGGAGCCCAAGGAGCACATTTTGGAGCACAAGGAGCCCAAGGAGCACAATTCGGAGCTCAGGGAGCCCAAGGAGAACAATTTGGAGCTCAGGGAGCCCAAGGAGCACATTTTGGAGCACAAGGAGCCCAAGGAGCACATTTTGGAGCACAAGGAGCCCAAGGAACACAATTTGGAGCTCAGGGAGCCCAAGGTCCACCACCGGCAAGCTATGGAGCCCCCACACCACCTCAAGCTTCCTATGGACCTGCTCCAGGAGCACATGGATATCAAAACGGAGCCCAGGGACCCCCTGGAGCTGAAGTCGGAGCCCAAGGTCCTCCTGGAGCACATTTTGGAGCTCATGGAGCTTCAGCACCACCACCAACAAGCTATGGAGCCCCCACACCACAAAGACCACCTCAAGCTTCCTATGGAGCTGCTCCGGGAGCACAAGGACCCCCTGGAGGACAATTTGAAGCTCATGGAGCTGCAGCACTACCACCAACAAGCCACGGAGCCCCCACACCTCAAGGACCGTTTGGAGCTGCTCCAGGAGCACAATTTGGAGCACAAGGACCGTACGGACAGCAAGGAGCCCGCTATGAAGCTCAAAAATCGCCAGGAGCAGCAATTTTTGGAGCTCCGGGAGCACCACCACAACATCAAGGATCCTTTGGAGCACAGTTCGGAGTACCACCGCCTCAAAATTCAGCTCCTGGAGCTCAATTTGGAGCCAAGCCAGAAGCTTCATCTCATGCTCCAACCCCACCACCACAACCTCACCCATCATACCAGGCACCGGCTCCACCACCGGCTCTTTCCGTCTTCCAGCATTCTCCACAAGGAGCACCGATAACAGCTCCACCGCCAGCTTCTTCTCATCATGAGCATATTGCTGCTCCTCAAGCTCGTTTCACACCGACTCCAGGTGCTCCGTCGCCATGGCATGCGACTCCGGCTGAGCTCAAGGTGGGAGCAAGCGCTTTTTAGGAAAAAAGGGGAAATTTCGAAGAAAAACTCCTGTTTTTCAAGAAAAAGGAGCTAAAATTCGGATTCTTCAGCGAAATTTGGCTGAAAAAGTGATTTTTCCGGTGAAAATGGCCCGAAAATTGGAATTTTCAGTGATATTTTGGCTGAAAATCTCCTATTTTTCAATGAAAAACTGAAATTTTTGGATGAAAATGAGCCGAAATTTGGATTTTTCAACGAAATTCGGCTGAAAATTCCTTGTTTTTGGATTAAAAATTAAAAATTTTGGTGGAAAATGAGTTAAAAATTGGAATTTTCGGCAAAATTTTGGTGAAAATCTCCTGCTTTTTGATGAAAAATGAGCTAAATTTGCCTAAAAATGAGCCAAAATTCGCTATTTTCGACGAAATTCAGCTGAAAATGAGCCAAAAATTGGAATTTTTCCTCAGTTTCAGACTCCATGGAACACTACACCACAGTATCATGCTCCGCCAGGAGCTCAAGCTGCTGCTCCAGAAGCCCCCGCGGCTCCGGCTCCGGGAGCCCCAGCTGCTCGGAGCAACGTGGATTTGCTGAGCGACCTGCTCGGCGACTTTAACTTGCCTCCACAGCCGATTCAGCCGACGGTTCACAGCACTCAACGTACGTGGAGAGCCCAGGCTTTATCTCAAAATAAAAGCACAACAATTTTCAGAGCTCCAGCATCAGGCTCCCCAGCAGCAGGAGATGTCGGATTTTCGAATTGCCGCCGCCACACTGAATCCGCCGCCGGAATCGGTTAAACCGGTGAAACCGGCAGCCGCTGTTCAGCCAATGCCTCAAATGACGGCTCAACAAGTACCGGCTCACGGAGCACAAGAGACTCCGGTTAGGTTTTGAGCCAAAAAATTGACATTTTCCATGAAAAAGACCTTTTTTTTTTAAAAAAATAGGCCTAAAATTTGAAAATTTCAGTTGTATTTTCCCAAAAATCGGTGAATTTTAAAGAAAGAGCCCGATTTTTTTGGAAAATAAGCCGAAAATTTGAATTTTCTAGTAGAATTTTGCTGAAAATCCGAAAATTTCGCGCTTTTTCAGATCCTCAAATCGTCTGAGCTTTCGAGCTCGGCGAGCACAAGCAGCAGCATCACAGAGCTCTCGGATCCGAGCAAATTCCAGTTGGGAGTTGGAAATGTGCAGAAGCTGGAAAAACGAATGCTTCATCAGAGTTTTAGGTAATAGGAAAATTTAGGCCATTGATTTGGGGAACGTTAGGTCATTTATACAAGGAAAACTAGGCCATCGAAATAGGAGAAAGTTAGGCCACTGAAATAGCGAAAGTTAGGCCACCGAAATAGCGAAAGTTAGGCCATCGAATTAGGAGAAAGTTAGGCCACCAATTTAGGAACAGTTAGCCCATCGAAATAGGGAAAGTTAGGCCACTGAAATAGCGAAAGTTAGGCCACCGAAATAGCGAAAGTTAGGCCACCGAAATAGCGAAAGTTAGGCCATCGAATTAGGAGAAAGTTAGGCCACCAATTTAGGAAAAGTTAGCCCATCGAAATAGGGAAAGTTAGGCCATGTTATATTAGAGAAAAGAGAAAGTTAGGCCACCAAATAAGGAAAAGTTAGGCCATCAAATTAGGGGAAAGTTAGGTCATCAGTTTAGGGAAAACTAGGCCATCGAATTAGGAGAAAGTTAGGCCATCGATTTGGGAAAAAGTTAGGTCATCGAAATAGGAAAAAGTTAGGCCACCAAATGAGGAGATAGTTAGGCCACCAACTTAGGGAAAAGTTAGTCCACCAAATTCTGCGAAAAATTCGGCCAACCCAGAGAAAGCTCGGCCACCAATTCTGCAAAATTAGGCCACCAATTTAGAGACAGTACGGCCACGTAGTTTTGATTAGTTATGCCATCAGATTCTGCAAGTGTGGTTCGGCCACTAAAATCCTGAAAACCTAGGCCACCAAGTTATGCAAAAGTTAGGCCACCCTCTCATCATTAAACTAGTCCCCCAATTGCAAAAGTTAGGCCACCTGAATCCGAAAAACTAGGCCACCAATATTTCTGCAAAACTTCGGCCACCCTCTCATTGTTATGCTACTCCCCCAATTGCAAAAGTTAGGCCACAAAACTCTAAAAAAGCTAGGCCACCAATCTTTGTAAAAATTAGGCCACCACATTTGAGAAAACTCGGCCACCGATTTCTGCAAAAGTTAGGCCACTAAATTCTGCGAAACTAGACTTTTCTGCCGAAAAGTACACTGTTTTGATGTACTCTGAGTTTTCTTATCAATCCCTTATCACCTAAAAAAACCCCCCGAAAATTGCAAAAAATTAGTGCAAAAATTGAAATTTTCTCAAAATTTTGAAAATTTCCACGAAAAATTCAAAAAATTTTGTTTTCAGAAACCAAGGACCGCCTCCACCAATGAATCAATCGGATCCACTCAATCAAATTGATGCATTCAGTAGCTTCATGACGCCACGTCATCAATAATTATTGATTTTTCTGTAAAAATGTATTGATTTTTTTTTTTGTAAAAATTCTCTTTTTTTTTGTTGTGATTTTTCCTGATTCCGAGTCTACTTAAAGTGCCCATTTTTATTGCATAATTCTATAATTATTCCCTTCGAGACCCCCCTCCCCGATGAAATATTATTATCATACATTCGCGTTTTTGCACGAATGTGTAATAATCGAAAAAAAATTCGTTTTTTTTGTATCATAATTTTTCTGCTATAATAGAAGAGACGCAGACAAAAATGTTGTTCCCCGCAACGAAAACACGCCGAAGCCACGTCGAGCTATTACCACGTGGCTTCCGCGTGTTTTCGTTCGAACTGCAATTCATTTTTTTTTCGATTTTTTCTCCTTTTTTTGTGATTTTCTGCTACTACTTGAAGTTTTTTCTCTATAAATTTCGTATTTATTGATTTTTTTTCTCGCCGATTTTATAGAAAAACTTTTTTTTTCAGCTAATTTTCAGTTGCTTTTGCACTGCACTTCTTTGGATATTTCTAACTTTTTTTGTTTAATTTTTTTTTCTGAGTTTTGATGGGAAAAGTTTAAAGTTTACAGAAAAATCGATAATTTTTTTTTGAACAAAAAAAAAACTTTTTAACAAAAAGACTTGAAAACTGAAAAAAAAATTGCAAAAAAAAAAATTTTTTTTAATTTTTTTCCAGATTTTTCCCTTAAACGAACGTTCAGAATTTGTATTTATAGCGAAAAAAATCAATTTGCTTTCCAATTTTTTCTGGCGAGCTTTGGTCATTTGTTTACGGCTCCTTTTTTTTCTTGTTTGCTGCAAATCAGCTGCATTGTTACTTATAAAATTTAGAAATTAGAATAAGATTTAAAAATGATACAATTTGAAACTTAGAAAAAAAAAATTTTTTTAATTTTTCGAAAAAAAATTTCAAAAAAAATTTTTTTTTTGGGCAAAAAATTTCGAATCTACTTTTTTTTTCAAAAAATTGCCTATTTCTGAAAATTCCCCACAAAAAAAAAAATCTGATGTAACATTTATTCCAAATTCCATCACATGGTGCATCGGAGACCCCCCCCCCCCCCCCCCCCCCCGAAATTTATGAGAATTCTGTGTTTTTCTCTGCGCTCTCTCACACTCATCTCTTATCAATGATAAGAAGGAAAAAGATATGAAAGAAGCTTCATTATCCGGATTTTTGGAATTTTATTGATTTTTTCCCTCTAATTTTACGTCTTTCTCTGTTTGTTAGCCAAAAACTCCAATTTTCGGCGATTTTCTTAATTTTTACGTATCAAAATCGAGCTCAGCGACCTTTTTTACCCCCAGTTTGACAGTTTTGACAGCCCAAAATTTAGATATTAGTGCATTTTGTCGTAGGTTCCGGTGCCCTCGTGGTGTTTGCGTACTTTTGGAGCTACAGTAACCCAAAATTTTCGATTTTAACTTTAGAAACCTATTAAAAAGTGTTCTAGAGGTAAAAAATGACGAGAAATTCGAATTTTAGCGACAAAATTTCAAAAAATCGCTTATTTTTCCGGAAAAGTCGGCATTCCCCGATATTTTCTCAAAAACTCCGAATTCCAGACATTTTTCGCATTTTTACGTGTCAAAATCGAACTCCGCGACCTTTTTTACCCCCAATATGACAGTTTCCGCCAAAATTTAGGAATTTGTGCATTTTTTCGTAGAATCCGACGCCTTCTTGGTGTTTGCGTATTTTTGAGGCTACAGTAACCCAAATTTTTCATTTTCAAAGCTAGAACCTTAATAAAAGACGCCCGAATGGGTAAAAAACGACGAGAAATTCGAATTTAATGCTAGAATTTTCAAAAAATCGACATTTTTTCTTGAAAATCAGTTTTCCCCCGATATTTTCTCAAAAACTCCAAATTCCGGTGGTTTTTCGCAGTTTTCCGTATCAAAATTGAATTCAGCGACCTTTTTTACCCCTAATATGACAGTTTCCGCCAAAATTTAGATATTAGTGCATTTTGTCGTAGGTTCCGGTGCCCTCGTGGTGTTTGCGTACTTTTGGAGCTACAGTAACCCAAAATTTTCGATTTTAACGTTAGAAATCTATTAAAAAGTGTTCTAGAGGTGAAAAATGACGGGAAATTCGAATTTTAGCGACAAAATTTCAAAAAATCGCTTATTTTTCCGGAAAAGTCGGCATTCCCCGATATTTTCTCAAAAACTCCGAATTCCAGAAATTTTTCGCATTTTTACGTGTCAAAATCGAACTCCGCGACCTTTTTTACCCCCAATATGACAGTTTCCGCCAAAATTTAGGAATTTGTGCATTTTGTCGTAGAATCCGACGCCCTCGTAGTGTTTGCGTACTTGTGAGTCTACAGTAACCCAATTTTCTAAAATTTGAAGCTAGAACTTTAATAAGAGGTGTTCTGAGGGTGAAAATCGACAAGAATTTTAAATTTTAGCGAAAAAAGTTCAAAAAATCGATATTTTTCTGGAAGATCAGTTTTCCCACGATATTTTCTCAAAACTCCGAATTCCGGTATTTTTTTTTGCAGTTTTCCGTATCAAAATCGAACTCAGCGACTCTCTTTACCTCTATTTAGACACTTTTCCGAAGATTTTTAAAAAATTCTGCATTTTATCGTAGGATCCGGTGCCCGCTCGGTGTTTGCGTATTTTCGAGGCTACGGTAACCCAAAATTTTCGATTTTAACGTTAGAAACCTATAAATTTTCAGGGGTAAAAAGCGACGAGAAATTCAAATTTAATGCTGGAATTTCCAAAAAATCAATAATTTTTCCGGAAAATCAGTTTTCCCCCGATGATTTCTCAAAAACTCCAAATTCCGGAAATTTTTCGCAGTTTTCCGTATCAAAATTGAATTCAGCGACCTTTTTTACCCCTAATATGACAGTTTCCGCCAAAATTTAGAGATTAGTGCATTTTGTCGTAGGTTCCGGTGCCCTCGTGGTGTTTGCGTACTTTTGGAGCTACAGTAACCCAAAATTTTCGATTTTAACGTTAGAAACATATTAAAAAGTGTTCCAGAGGTAAAAAATGACGGGAAATTCGAATTTGATGCTAAAATTTCTAGAAAATCTATAATTTTCCTGGAAAATCGATAATTTCCGATATTTTCTCAAAAATTCCGGTGGTTTTTCGCATTTTTCCATAGGAAATTTGAATTCAGCGACATTTTTAACCCCTAACGGACACCTTTCCGAAGATTTTTAGAAAATTGTGCATTTTTTCGTAGGATCAGGTGCCCTCGCGGTGTTTGCGTAGTTATGGAGCTACAGTAACCGAAATTTTACATTTTCAAAGCTAGAATCTTAACAAAAGATGCCCTAAAGGGTGAAAAACGACGAGAAATTCGAATTTAATGCTAGAATTTCCAAAAAATCGATAATTTTTCTGGAAAATTGATAATTTCTGATATTTTGTCAAAAACTTCAAATTCCGGTGATTTTCTGAGTTTTTCCATAGGAAAATCGAACTCAGCGACCCTTTTTACCCCTATTTAAACACTTTTCGGAAGATTTTTTGAAAATTGTGCATTTTGTCGTAGGATCCGGTGCCGTCTCGGTGTTTGCGTACTTTCGAGGCTACAGTAACCCAAAATTTCAAATTTTACGCTAGAAACCTATAAAAAAGTGTCATAGGGGTAAAAAACGACAGGAAACTCGAATTTGATGCTAAAATTTCCAAAAAATCTATATTTTTCCGGAAAATCGATAATTTCGGGTATTTTCTCAAAAACTTCAAATTCTAGTGATTTTTTGAGTTTTTCCGCATCAAAATCGAACTCAGCGACCTTTTACACCCCTATTTAGACACTTTTCCACGATTTTCAAAAAATTGTGCATTTTATCGTAGGATCCGGTGCCCTCGTGGTGTTTGCGTATTTTTGAGGCTACAGTAACCCAACATTGTTGATTTTAACGTTAGAAACTTATTAAAAAGTGTGCTAAGGGTGGAAAACGACGGGAAATTCGAATTTGATGCCAGAAATTCCAAAAAATCGATAAATTTCCGGGAAAATAGATAATTTCTAGTTTTGTCAGAAAACTATGATCTCCAGTGATTTTCTGAATTTTTCCGCATCAAAATCGAACTCAACGACCTTTTTTACCCCTATTTAGGCACTTTTCCGAAGATTTTTTGAAAATTGTGCATTTTGTCGTACGATCTGGTGTTTGCGTACTTTTGAGGCTACAGTAACCCAAGTTTTACAAAATTTGAAGCTAGAACCCTAACAAAAAGTGTTTTAAGGGTAAAAAACGACAGGAAACTCGAATTTTATGCTGGAATTTCCAAAAAATCGATAAATTTCCGGGAAAATCGATAATTTCTGATTTTTTCAGTGATGTCATCAATAGAAGATCTCCCAACAGTGGGAGATGTAGCCGCAACACGACATCAAATGGGATTATGGTCATGTATGAGCTATGTTATCGGTGAGAAATCGATTTTTGAAAAAAAAAATTTTTTGGGAGAAAAAAATTCTGAAAAAAAAATTTTCGAACATTTTTTTTTTTCAAAAAATTTTTTTCGTTCAAATATTCAAAATTTAAAGCATTTCCCCGTTTCAGCAAACATCATCGGCGCTGGAATTTTCATCACACCTGGAACAGTTCTCAAATTAGCCCTAACAAATGGCATGGCACTTGTCGTGTGGCTCGGCTGTGGTCTGATCTCCCTGATTGGCGGAATTTGTTATATTGAGCTAGGCACGTCGATTCGAGATCCCGGATGTGATTTTGCATATAATGTGAGCGGAGAATTTGGAAAATTCGCCCAAAAACGCGGAAAAATCGATTTTTCTTGAAATTTTCAGTTAGATAGCTTGAAAATTTGAAGATTCGCAACGTTCCGAGTCGATTGGTTTTTGTTTGACGCGAAAATATCGATTTTCCGCGAAGTTACAGTTGGTGGCCTAGGATTCTTCCAGGAAATTCCTAGGCCACCAACTTAAACCCACTCTATCTCGGCGGAAAATCGATATTTTTGAAATCTAAATAATTTTCCTATCTCAGCTAACCAAGAGCTTCAAAATGGTACCAAAATCGTCTGGGTTACGGTAGTTTTTTGCAGTTTTCGCGGCGGGACCCAAATATTTTTCGAAATTTTGAAAATCGTCGGAACCTAGGAATTATGGGTGTTAAATGAAAGGTCTCAACGAGCTTAATATGATTATGATAATTTCATGGCCTAGTTGAAACCCGGTTGAAACCCGAGTTGAAACCCGGTGGCCTAGAAACCCAAAAAGTTCGGCCACCAACTTTAAATCGCTGTAACTCTGCGGAAAATCGATATTTATGAAATTTTCTTGTCTAAAGCTGTAGAACAAGTATTTTAAAACCTGATAAATACTTTGGTGGCCTAATTTTCAAACCGGTGGCCTAGAAAATCATAAACTTCGGCCACCAAATTCAAATCTCTGTAACTCAGTGGAAAATTGATATTTTTTGAATTTTCTTGTATGAAGCTTCAGAGCAAATATTTTAAAACCTGATAAATACTTTGGTGGCCTAGTTTTTTACCCGGTGGCCTAGAAACCCAAAAAGTTCGGCCACCAACTTTAAATCGCTGTAACTCTGCGGAATATCGATATTTTTTCGAATTTTCTTTACTTGTATAAAACTATTTTAATCACGAAAACACTATTTTCATGGACATCGCCGAGTATTTGAGCCGGTGGCCTAGAAACCCAAAAAGTTCGGCCACCAACATTAAATCACTGTAACTTGGCGGAAAATCGATATTTTTTTCAATTTTTTAAAAGCTTCAAATACTTCATGGCCTAGAAAACTCAAAACTTCGGCCACCAATCTAAAAATCTTGCAGGTTTACGTCGGCTGGGAAGGAATCGCGTTCTCGTTCATGTGGGTCGGCGTCATCATGTCATTTCCAGCGTCGGCGGCAGTTCAAGCTCAAACTTTTGGACAATATATTGGTAAAAATTGGAATTTTTAGCCCGAAAACTCTTTAAAAATTCAAAATTTCCCCGTTTTCAGTAGCCGGATTGTCCCCCATCTGGCACCTCGGTTCTCCATATGACGTCATTCTTGAAAGAGGACTCGGATTTGCACTTATTAGTATGATTTTTTGCAAAAAATCGATGAAAAAATCAATAAATTTTCCAGTTATTCTCACCGTTCTCAACCTCTATGCAATTGACAAGTACGCGTCGAAATTTCAAATTTTTGTCACAATTGCGAAGCTATTGTCACTTGCTATTATTATTGTCACCGGATTTTGGTATTTAATAGTGAAGGGTAGGTTTTGGTGTATTGATTGGTTTTTGTTTGACGCAAAAATATCGATTTTTGACCGAGTTACGACGGTGGCCGAACTTTTCATAATGGTCGCCTAGAAAACCAACTTTTTGAAGATTTTCGAGATTTTTTTGTTTCGAATAAAAACTGGGAAAAATCTCTATCGATTGGTTTTTAGATGGAGTGAAAATATTGATTTTTGGCCGAGTTACGACGGTGGCCGAACTTTTCACTTGGTAGCCTAGAAAACCAATTTTTTGAAATTTTTGCTTTAAAGAAAAATAAGAAAATTTCCCTATCGATTGGTTTTTAGTTCACGTGGAAATATTGATTTTCCGCCGAGTTACGGTGGTTTTAAGTTGGTGGCCTAGAAAATTCCTAGGCCACAAACTTCAAATGGCCATAACTTTGCAGAAAATTGAGTTTATTCGATTTTTTTTCTAAATTCAAGTTATAGCAAACTTTATGCTATTGTTTCGTTGAAAAAATTAAAAATTTCAAGTTTTTCCTAGGATTACTGTAGTTTTTGTGGCGAGACCCAGAAAATTCCCGAAATTTTCAAAATCGTCCAAACCTAGGCATGATGGGTGTTAAATGAAAGGTCTCGGCGAGCTGAATACGAATATAATATTTTCATGGCCTAGATATTGACCCGGTGGCCTAGAAAATTAAAAAAGTTCGGCCACCAACTTGAATCCACTGTAACTTGGCGGAAAATCGATTTTTTTAGAGCCTAAAAAAAATGGCATCAAGATGTTGGCCTAGTTTTCAACTCGGTGGCCTAGAAAATTGAAAAAGTTCGGCCACCACTCGAAAATGCTCAATTTTCACCGTTTTTTTTTCAATTTTTCTAATTTTTTTGTATTTTCAGGAGAAACCGAGCATTTTAAAGACGCATTCACACCTCTTCCCAACGAAAAATATGATATTGGACAAATTTCCTTGGCATTTTACGGAGCACTCTGGAGTTTTGCCGGATGGGATATTCTCAACTATGGAACACCGGAAATTAAGAATCCGAGAAGGTGAAAAGAGCGAAAAATCGATATTTAGCGGAAAAATTCAAAATTAGGAGAAAAAAAAAATTTCCAAAAATTTTCAAAAAAACAATTTTTTTTCAATTTTTTTTTGCTTTTTAAAAACATTTTTTAGCTCTTAGTACCAAAATTTTCAACAAAAAACACAATTTTTCACCGGAAAACTCGCTAAAACTACCTAAAATTCCAGAACGATGCCAATCGCCCTGCTCGGCGGTATTTCGGCGGTCACTCTCGTGTATATGGCGATGAATGTCTCCTATATGACCGTCTTGGATACTGAAACACTCAAAAATAGCTCAGCTGTGGCCGCCGATTTCGCCCGGATCACGCTCGGCGACTTTTCCTACGCAATTCCGTTTATGATTTCGATTTTGCTCATTGGAACTCTTAATAGCAATATTTTTTGCGGTTCTAGGTACTTGGAATTCAAAATTCGGAAAATTTGACGTCAAAATTATGGCCTAACTTTTTACGTGGTGACCTAGAAATTTTTTTCTAGGCCACAAGGAAACTCATTTCTTTTTGGTACGCCCAAAAATTCACATTTTCCGTAAAGATATGAGCGGCTTAAGTTGATGGCCTAGGAAATTTCTAGGCCACCAACCGAAAATCATCAATACTGTAGATCTAGGTACTTGGAAACGAAAAATTCGGAAAATTTGGCTTTAGAATTGAGAAGTTCGAGAAAATTTGACTGAAAAACTCTGAAATTGAGTTGGTGGCCGACTTTTTGCACTGGTGGCCTAGAAATCTGAATTTTAGATTTTTATGAAAAATTCTCTAGTAATTAGCTTTTAGTTGGCGCCAAAATATCGATTTCCCATCAAGTTATACCATTTTTCAGTTGGTGGCCTAGGTTTTAGCCTGATGGCCTAGAATTCCTAGAGTTCGGCCACTGTTTTCCCACGTGATAGTCCTTGAAATTCTCTATCGAATATCTTTTACAGCAAGCGAAAATATTGATTTTCCGTTGAGTTAGAGTCGTTTTGAGTTTGTGGCCTAGGATTTCCTAGGGGGTTTCTAGGCCACCAACTTAAAACTGGTGTAACTTGGCTTAAAATCGATATTTTCGAAATCTAAAATATTCTCTGAACTCAGCTCAACTAGGGCTTCCAACTGGCACCAATTATGCCAGGATTACTGTAGATTTTCAGTTTTCTCGGCGAGACCCAAAATTTTTATCTAAAAATTCGAATTTTTTGGAACCTAGACATGATGGGTGTCAAATGAAAGCTCTCGGTGAGCTCATCATGCCGAATTTGATCATTTCAGGGACTAGTTTTCGAATTGGTGGCCTAGAAATCTGTAAAACTAGGCCACCAACTTGAAATTTCTTCAATTCAACGAAAAAGCGAAAAATCAATATTTTTCAATTTAAAAAAAACGCTTCTGAGCATCTGAGAGCCTAGAAAATTTGGGAAAATCAATAAAAATATCGATTGGCCTAGTTTTCGAACAGGTGGCCTAGAAAATGCAAAAGTTCGGCCACCAACTTCAAATTTCCCCCCATTTTTCTTCCAGATTTACACACGCAGCAGCCCGTGAAGGACATTTGCCCACATTTCTCTCGTGTATTAATGCAGAATCGAATAGTCCACGTGCCGCACTACTTTTCCAACTGATTTGCACAATCGCCGTCACTTTTGTCGATACTGAGAGGTGAGATTTTCAAAAACTATTGCAAATTGGAAAAAAAACCGAAGGAAAAGCTTTAAAAATCGCGATTTTAGGCCATTTTCAAGCTCGTGGCCTAACTTTTCACTTGGTGGCCTAGAAAATTATGTTAGGCCATGTGTCGGGAGATTATGAAGAGAGATATCAAATACTTTTTGAATGACTCAAAAATATTGATTTTGAGCCAAGTTATGGCCGTTTGAAGTTGGTGGCCTAGGATTTGCCTGGAGATTTCTAGGCCATCAACTTCAAACGGCCATAACTTGGCTCAAAATTGATATTTTTGAAATCTAAAACATTCATTAAATTTAGCAGGCACCGAGTTTTCAACGTGACCAGAAATTTGAAAATTTCCTGAAATTTTGGGTCCCGCCACGAAAACTCGCGGAGCTACAGTACTCCTGGCGAAATAGGTGTTGAATGAAAGCGCTGAGTCTGCTGAATTCAAATTTTGTTTTAGATTTCAAAAATATTGAATTTGGGCCAAGTTATGGCCGTTTTAAGTTGGTGGCCTAGGATTTTCGGAGGGGGTTTCTAGGCCACCGACATAACTTTGCTCAAAATTGATATTTTCGAGAAATAAAAAAAGGTTTTAACATAAAATCTTGTGATCTACCGGAAAGTGCATAGATGGCCGAACTTTTAGATTTCTAGGCCACCAACTGAAAAATTTCGGCCACCAAACTGAAACTCAGCGGAAAATCGACATTTTTGAGCGAAATAAAAAGTATTTAGTGTAAAATCTTGTGTTCCACCGAAAATTTGCCAATTCATGGCCTAACTTTGACTTCTAGGCCACCAGGTGAAAAGTTCGGCCACCAATTTGAAACTCGCCGGAAAATCAACATTTTTCAGCCAAATAAATGCTATTTTAAGTGAATTTCTCTCCAATTTCCAGCCTAATCACCTACGTAACATTTGTAATGTTCGGCCAACGCGTGTTCACAATGGCGGCACTATTGTGGATCAGATATCGAAATATTCCCGTACATCCCGACGCAATCCGGGTTCCACTCATCTTTTCGATTCTTTTTTTCATGATTACCATCGCTCTTGTCGTCACCCCGTTTATCGAGGATTTTACGGTGGGTTTTTCGACCAAAATCCAAAAAATTGGATTTCTAGGCCACAAAGTTGAAAATTCGGCCATCGATAATGTCAGATTCGGAATCGGTTTGCCGAGAGCTTTCATTTGATATCATGACTAGGTTCTGATTAGTTTGAAGTTTTTGGGAAATTTCTGGGTCCCGCCACGAAAATCTGAAAAACTACAGTAATCCAGAAATTTTGAAAGTCATTTTGAAGATCTAGTTGAGATCAATTCAGATTATTGATTAGATTTCAAAAATATTGATTTTCCATCGAGTTATGGTAGTTTTAAGTTGGTGGCCTAGGATTTTCCTATGCCACCAACTAAAAAACGCTATAGCTCAGCGGAAAATTGACATTTTTGAATTCTGAAAAGTGCACTGGCCTCAGCGCGAACAGAGCTTCCAGTAGATTTGACATGTGGCCTAGTTTTGGATTTCTAGGCCACCAAGTGAAACAGTTAGACCACCACCAGGCCTAATTATGAAATTCGCCATAATTTGGCCGAAAATCAATACTTTTTGAAACTGAAACTTGTTTTGAGCAATCTGATACCGTTTTTTCATGAAATTTCATAGTTTTCGTGGCGAGACCCAGAAAATTCTCGAAATTTCAAATTAATCAGAACCCTGGCATGTTGGGTGTCAAATGAAAGCCCTTGACGAGCTGATTCCGAATCTTACAATTTTAGTAGCCGAATTTTGGTTTTCTAGGCCACCATCAGGCACGAAAGTTAGGCCATCACTGTTTTTCAGACCACAATCGTCGGCGTCGGACTGGTTTTGATGGGTTTCCTGTTGTATATGATTTTTATGAAACCGAAGCAGCTTCCCGGATTTCTTTACAGATTTAATGGTGAATTTTTTGAGAAATTTTGAATTTTTTTAGTTTTTCAGACTTTTTTCACCCAAGAATCCTAACTTTTCCCCCATTTTTCCAGACGGTATAACACGTGTCACGTGTAAAATCCTATTCACAACGCCCGACTTGAAGCACGCATCGGAAATTGAAACGCTGAAATCCGACGGTGAGCTTAACCGTGGAGAGACTCTTTCATCACGATTTCATAGTGAGTTTTAGCGGTTTTTAGGCTGAAAAATGGTCCGAAATTCGCTTTTTCTACGTGAAAATTGAGTGAAAACGAGGTTTTTTAGGCCCGGCGGACTAGAAAATGCAACAACTTGCAAAACTTCGGCCACCAATTTATTTTTGAAAAAATCGATTTTGGGCGTGGATACTGGCGGTGGCCTAATTTTTTTTGAGTTCAGAGCCGTGGCCTAACTTTTTCACAAAATAAATTTCTAGTCCGTCACTGAAAATGGTGATTTGCTGGCCGTGGCCTAACTTTTATTTATTGAAATTTCTAGGCCACAGCTTAAATTTTTAAATTTTCAGGACCGTGGCCTAACTTTTCCTGGACGAAATTTCTAGGCCACTACTGAAAACGGTCCCGAGTCTTTTCGTGGCCGTGGCCTAACTTTAATTTATTGAAATTTCTAGTCCGCTAACTTTTCCTGGAAGAAATTTCTAGTCCGCCTCTTTTGTTGAAATTTCACTTTTTTACTTTTAAAAATTACAATTTCTAGGCCATCACTTGAAATTCCATGGCCTAACTTTTTCTTAGTGAAATTTCTAGTCCGCGGCGGCTTCACTAGACCCCTTCAAACTGCCTGAAAACCCCTAAAAACCCTCAACAATTTTCCAGATGAATCTGTCGTTTCAAACGACGAACGTACAACACTCTCGACATCACAAATCGACACTGCCGCCGCCGGCACCGCCGAGCCAATGACTCGTCTGTAATTTTATTGATTTTCCATGATTTTTTTTTCTCACCTCACCCCACTCGTGTTTACCGTAATTTTATTGATTTTTTCTTCACCCCACCTAATTCACCAGCTTTACCAATTTTCCTCGTTTCTGTTAATTTCCCAGAAAATCGATGATTTCTGGGAAAATCGATAATTTACCGGAAAATCGATATTTTCATCAAAAATTCGATAATTCCAAAAAATTCGATAATTTATCGGAAAAATCGATAAATTATCGATTTTTCATCCCAAAACCATTCCCCTCATCATCATGATTTGTTCAGTTCTTTCCATAATATCTCTCTCTCTCACACAACACATTTCAAGCACAAAAAATGCACATTTTGTTGAATTTTTTTTACATTGTTTTTTCATTTTCCTCCAAGTAAACCCATTTTATTTTAAAATTTACATTTAAAAATCATCACAATAAAAATAATTTAAAACGAAAAAAAGCATTAATTTAATTTTCTTAATTTTTCATCCAAATTTTGACCGAAAAGCTTTCAGTTCTTGCTCCTCCGCCACGCTTAAGCTCGGTTCTGAAAATTTGAGCCTGCTGGAAGCCGATTGCGCCCTCACCGCCGGATAGTGTTGCCTGGAAAAATTATCGATTTTTTAGATTTTCTGAAAAAAAAACCTACAGTAATCTTCAGAATTTCAGCATTTTTCGGGTCTTCAATTGTTAGCGCTGAGCAATCGATGGGGAGTCTCATACAACTCTGAAAATTGGGAAAAAATCGATAATTTTCGAAAAAATCGATAAATTTAAAAAAAAACGATAATTTTAGGCTTACATCTCCCAGACAGGCAATCGCCATCGCTTTTCCTTTTTCGAATTTTTGAATTCCCGCCATACGAATTTCAATTTTTTCAATCGATTTTTTGAGCGATTTGAGATCAAAATGCCAGGAGATCTGAAAAAATCGCAAAAATTTAGAGAAAAATCGATTTTTCGCCAATTTCCAGTTGGTGGCCTAGTTTTTCAAGTTTCTAGGCCACCAAGTTGAAAACTAGGCCATCAAAGTGTCAATATCGTATTCAGCTCGCCGAAACCTTTCATTTGACACCCATCATGACTGGGTTCTGGGAATTTTGAAAATTTCCAAAATTTTCTGGGTCTCGCCGCGAAAACTATTGGAATTTGATGAAAATCAGTATTATTTTTATTTTCTGAATTCAAAGTTTCTTTTAGACTTTGAAAAAATCGATTTTCAGCCAAGCTATGACGATTTTAAGTTGGTGGCCTTGAAACTTTTTTTGGATTCCTAGGCCACCTACTTAAAAACGCCGTAACTCGGCGGAAAATCGATATTTTCACGTCAAACAAAAACTAATCGAATGGAAATTTCAAGCTCTTCATTTTTTATCTGGTGGCCTAATTTCTTGCAAATCCTAGGCCACCAATTCCTTACATTTCCCGGCGCGTCTCCTCGTTTCCTACACAAATATGTCATATTCCAGTCGGTTTCCTCGACTCTCTGCACATTTTCCAGCTCAAAAGCTTGAGCTGAAAATCCAATTTCAGGCGGTTGAGAGTATGTGTCAGTGATGACGTCATAATTGAATTCCAAGTAGTTCTGGGCGGGGCCGGTGGGCGGGGCCAGTTTTATGGGCTCCGCGAGCAACTTTGGGCCGGATTCCCCAAGCTCACCACGTTCACGACGCCACTCTTCGGATCCTGAAAAATATGAATTTTGAAAAAAAAAAGGAGATAAAGTTGGTGGCCTAGTTTTTTATAATTCTAGGCCACCAAATACGATTTTTTATCGATTTCTGAGAAACTTTTGCTGAAAATATTGATTTTTCGCATTGAAATTAGTCAAAAACCTATCTAAACTGAGAAAATCTCAAAATTTCACCGAAAAAAAAAGATTTTTCAGTGGTGGCCTAGTTTTCCAAATCTCTAGGCCACTAGATACTCAAAACTAAAAATCTGAAAAATCGAGTCCCGCCACGAATCCTCTAGTCATTACTGAGTTGAAAAGTGCTTTCAGAACTGAAAAATATCGATTTTTCGCCGAGTTACAGCGATTTCAAGTTGGTGGCCTAGTTTTTCCAATTTTCTAGGCCACCAATTTGAAAACTTGGCAATCAAAGTCTCAAAGGCGTGATCAGCACGCCAAGAGCTTTCATTTGACACCCATCATGCCTAGGTTCTGACAATTTTGAAAATTCACGAAAAATGTTGGGTCTCGCCACGAAAATTTGGAAAATCTACAGTAACCCAGACAAAATGGGTACTGTTTTGAAGATCTCATTGAGCTCAGTTCAGATTATTGACTAGATTTCAAAAATATTGATTTTCCGCCAAGTTTCAGCGATTTTAAGTTGGTGGCCTAGAAAAACCTCGGCCACCAACTTAAAATCGCTGTAACTCGGCGGAAAATCAACATTTTTGAATGCAGCAAAAACCAATTAATAGGTAATTTCGAGGTCTACTATACAGGTGGTCTAGAATCAGAATTTATGGGCCACCGGCTCAAAATTCTCTGTTTTTGCTCATTTTTCGTGCAATTTTCGAGCGCCAACCTGTAATTCTTCCACCCAAATCATCGCCAATCTTCTCCCAGCCGATTTTGTGATTTTTCGCCTCCTGAGCCATCATTTCCATGAGCTCACAGACCCGGCGGACGGCTAATTCTCGTTTTCTCGGCTCCGTTTGACCTTCCGCTTGGCGGGAATTTAATTTTGAGAGGAAATTCTCAAAAACCGGCTGTCGGACTTCATTTCGTTGAGTTACCTGGAAAAAATCGATATTTTTTTCAAAAAATCAATAATTTCCTCAAAAAATCAATAGCTTCATCAAAAAATCGATAATTTCATCAAAAAATCAATAATTTCACCAAAAAATCAATAATTTCCTCAAAAAATCAATAACTTCATAAAAAAATCGATAATTTCATCAAAAAATCAATAATTTCACCAAAAAATCAATAATTTCCTCAAAAAATCAATAACTTCCTCAAAAAATCAATAACTTCATCAAAAAATCTATAATTTCATCAAAAAATCAATAATTTCACCAAAAAATCAATAATTTCACCAAAAAATCAATAATTTCCTCAAAAAATCAATAATTTCCTCAAAAAATCAATAATTTCACCAAAAAATCAATAATTTCCTCAAAAAATCAATAATTTCCTCAAAAAATCAATAACTTCATCAAAAAATCAATAACTTCATCAAAAAACCGATAATTTCATCGAAAAATCAATAATTTCCTCAAAAAATCAATAATTTCATCGAAAAATCAATTATTTCAACAAAAATCGATAACTTCATCAAAAAATCAATAATTTCCACAAAAAATCTATAATTTCATCAAAAAATCAATAATTTCACCAAAAAATCAATAATTTCACCAAAAAATCAATAATTTCCTCAAAAAATCAATAATTTCACCAAAAAATCAATAATTTCCTCAAAAAATCAATAATTTCCTCAAAAAATCAATAACTTCATCAAAAAATCAATAATTTCCTCAAAAAATCAATAATTTCCTCAAAAAATCAATAATTTCCTCAAAAAATCAATAACTTCATCAAAAAATCAATAATTTCATCAAAAAATCAATAATTTCCTCAAAAAATCAATAGCTTCATCAAAAAATCGATAATTTCATCAAAAAATCAATAATTTCCTCAAAAAATCAATAATTTCCTCAAAAAATCAATAATTGCCTCAAAAAATCAATAATTTCCTCAAAAAATCAATAATTTCCTCAAAAAATCAATAATTTCACCAAAAAATCAATAACTTCCTCAAAAAATCAATAATTTCACCAAAAAATCAATAATTTCCTCAAAAAATCAATAACTTCATCAAAAAATCGATAATTTCATCAAAAAATCGATAATTTCATCAAAAAATCAATAATTTCACCAAAAAATCAATAATTTCCTCAAAAAATCAATAATTTCACCAAAAAATCAATAACTTCCTCAAAAAATCAATAATTTCACCAAAAAATCAATAATTTCCTCAAAAAATCAATAATTTCACCAAAAAATCAATAATTTCCTCAAAAAATCAATAACTTCATCAAAAAATCGATAATTTCATCAAAAAATCAATAATTTCACCAAAAAATCAATAATTTCCTCAAAAAATCGATAATTTCATCAAAAAATCAATAATTTCACCAAAAAATCAATAATTTCACCAAAAAATCGATAATTTCCTCAAAAAATCAATAATTTCCTCAAAAAATCGATAATTTCCTCAAAAAATCAATAATTTCCTCAAAAAATCAATAATTTCCTCAAAAAATCAATAACTTCATCAAAAAATCGATAATTTCATCGAAAAGTCTATAATTTCATCGAAAAGTCTATAATTTCATCGAAAAATCGATAATTTCATCGAAAAGTCTATAATTTCATCGAAAAATCAATAACTTCATCGAAAAATCAATAATTTCATCGAAAAATCAATAATTTCATCGAAAAATCAATAATTTCATCGAAAAATCAATAATTTCATCGAAAAATCAATAATTTTCTCAAAAAATCAATAATTTTCTCAAAAAATCAATAATTTTCTCAAAAAATCAATAATTTTCTCAAAAAATCAATAATTTTCTCAAAAAATCAATAATTTTCTCAAAAAATCAATAATTTTCTCAAAAAATCAATAATTTTCTCAAAAAATCAATAATTTTCTCAAAAAATCAATAATTTTCTCAAAAAATCAATAATTTTCTCAAAAAATCAATAATTTTCTCAAAAAATCAATAATTTTCTCAAAAAATCAATAATTTCTGTACCAATTTTTTGGAATCCCAAATATATCTCCAAGTGACGTCAACCACATGATCACTACCGTATCCAATACAGTAACCCAGTGTCTTTCCCCATCCACGGGTATACAGTAACGGTCGATCCATAGTATTTTCACAAGGATCCACGTGGCACCAACGTTGCTCGGCGAGCAAATAGACCTCATTCCATACGTGATCAGTTGTATCGTAGATGAAGCGAGATTCCAGATTAAGAGCGGCAAGCAGAAGCCCGAAACAATTGGCCCATTCACCGCAGCGGCCCGTTCTGCAAAAAAAATCGATAATTTTTATTGATTTTTTTGTTGTGGAAAATTCGGTAAAATTATCGACTTTTTGATGAAATTATTGATTTTTTGTTGAAATTATTGATTTTTCGATGAAAATATTGATTTTTTGTTGAAATTATCGACTTTTTGATGAAATTATTGATTTTTTGATGAAATTATTGATTTTTTGATGAAATTATCGATTTTTTGATGAAGTTATCGATTTTTTGTGGAAATTATTGATTTTTGTTAAAATAATTGATTTTTCGATGAAATTATTGATTTTTCGATGAAATTATTGATTTTTCGATGAAATTATTGATTTTTCGATGAAATTATTGATTTTTCGATGAAATTATTGATTTTTCGATGAAATTATAGATTTTTTGAAGAAATTATAGATTTTTTGAAGAAATTGTCGATTTCTGGACGAAAAAAACCGAAATTTTAAATTTTTGACAAAAATTATCCGGGGGCCTAGTTTTCCAGATTTTCTAGGCCACCAATCTAGTACCCCGAAAATTTCAAATTCGTAATCAGCCCGTCGAGAGCTTTTATTTAACACCCATCATGACTAGTTTTTTTGAAAATTCGCAAAAAATTTTGGGTCTCGCCACGAAAAATTGGAAACCTACAGTAAACCAGGCAAAATTGGTACCGTTTTGAAGATCTAGTTAAGCTCAGTTCAGATTATTGATTAGATTTCAAAAATATCGATTTTTCGCCGAGTTATGGCTGGTTAAAGTTGATGGCCTAGAAACCCGTGAGGAAAATCCCAGGCCACCAACAAAAAATGGCCATAACTCGGCGGAAAATCAATATTTTTGGGATTTTCAAAATCCAATCGATAGGGAATTTCATGGGCTATCCTATGGATCGCCTAACTTTCGCAAATTTGCAATTTTTTTAGGCCACATTTTTCTAGGCTTCACACCTCGTCTGCAACAATTTCGCCGGATTATTATATCTCGGGAATCGCATTTCCGTATTACATCCATCACAAATGTAAACTTCAACACGTGAGGCTCCGCCCTCTTTTTGCTCTTCCCGAGTTGGAGTCCCTTGGAGCCCGTCGGTTGAGCATTTTAGGGTGCATTTGGGACATGTTGGACGGTCGAACCAAGTGAAAAATTGAGTTTTAAACCAGTGGAGAAGGTCTGAAAAATTGAAAAATTAGTTAAAACCCGCGCGAAAATTGAGTTTTTAAAGTCATGGCCTAACTTTTCAATTGGTGGCCTAGAAATCCAAAACTAGGCTATAAAGTGAATATATCAAATTATAGGCTTACTAGGCTTTCGCTGACATCAGATCATTTTTCAGAATTGAAAAATGTGAATTTTCCGCCGAGTTACGGCGATTTTAAGTTGGTGGCCGAGGATTTTCCTAGGCCACTAGTTTAAAAACATGTTAAATTGTCTTAAAATTTTTATTTTTGTATGGCGCAGAATTAGATTTGACATAAAGTATTGGAATTTACTGTAAAATAAGCGAAAATTTACGTCTTAAACTGATGGCCTAACTTTTTATTTGGTGGCCTAGAAATCCAAAACTAGGCCACGCACTCAATATATCAAATTATCGGCTTTTGTTGATATCAAATAACTTTTCAGAATTCAAAAATTCCAATTTTCAGCCGAGTTACTGTAAATTTAAGTTGGTGGCCTAGGAAACTCCTCGGCCACCAACTTAAAATCAACGTAACTTGATGGAAAATCGATATTTTCAAATGAAACATAATCCAAATGATGGGTGTTATCGAAGTTCGATGAAAATTTGGCGAAAAATCGACTTTTTATATTCGTGGCCTAACTTTTTCCGGCGGTGGCCTAGAAATCTAAACCGAGGAAACACTGAATGTATCAAATTTGTATGTTTGATTGACTCGTGCTGATGTCAAATCACTTTTCAGAATTGAAAAAAGTGAATTTTCCGCCAAGTTACGGTGAATTAAGGTTGGTGGCCTAGGAGTTTCCTAGGCCACCAACCAAAAAACGCTGTAACTCGGTGGAAAATCGATATTCTTAAATGAAATAAAATCAAACTGGTACAGGAAGTACAGGAATTCCGCAAAAAATCGACTTTTCAATGTTATGGCCTAACTTTTTCTGGCGGTGGCCTAGAAACCCAAACCTAGGCCATGTACTGAAAGTATTAATTTTATCTTTCCTTTCTTCTTTTTCAACTCGTGCTGATATCACAAAATTATTCAGAATTCAAAAATTCCAATTTTTCGCCGAGTCACGGTGAATTGAAGTTGGTGGCCTAGGAAAATCCTCGGCCACGAACTTAAAAACGCTGTAACTTCGCGGAAAATTGATATTTTCAAATGGACTAAAAACCAAAAGCCATCCGATAGGAAATTTCGAAGTCTATCTGAAGTTTGAGGTAGTGTGGCCTAGGTTTGGATTTCTAGGCCACAAACTAAAAATCGGCTATAACTCGGCTGAAAATCAACATTTTCGCGATCCGAAAAAACCAATCGATAGGGAATTCGATTTTCTCGATTTTCTTCTTGCACCTTTCAAAATCGCCTTCTCATCCCTCGGCCCCTCGGTCATGGCTCTTCCCACCAGCTCCTCAGGCATAACACTTCTCGCCAGAGCCTTGAACACCTCATCCTGATAGCTTCTCGGTACGTTCGAACATTTGACAAATTGCTCCAAAAATCGCTTTTCCGAGTCAGAAGCCGCGTTGGGATTTGCCGGAGTTGGCGAATAGTGTTGCCGAATTTTTTCGGCAATTGCCTGCTGATTGGCTCCGCGGACCATGTCGACTTGCTGGCGATTTTTCAAAAAAATGAATGTCGGCATTGCGGAGATGTTGTACCGCTGGACAATGTCTGAAAAAACGCAAAAATCGATTGGTGGCCTAGTTTTTCAGTTGGTGGCCTAGAAAAAACTAGGCCACCGATTTATCAGACTAAAGAGTTGAGTTTTTAATTTCCTATCGATTACTTTTTGTTGCATTCAAAAATATTGATTTTCCGGCGATTTATGGCGGTTTTAAGTTGGTGGCCTAGAAACCTTCTAGGATTTTTCTAGGCCACCAATATAAAATAGCTGTAACTTGACGAAAAATCAATATTTTTGAATTTTCAAAGAAAAGTATTCGAGCATTAGCAAATTTTTTAAAGCTTTTAGAAAACATACAAAAACGCCTTCAAAAAAATTTTCGTGGTGGGACCCAGAAATTTTTCCGAATTTTTTTTAATTTCAAAATCGTCCAAACCTAGGCATGATGGGTGTCAACTGAAAGGTCTCGGCGAGCTGAACACGAACATTATAAATTTAGGGCCTAGTTTTCAACTTGGCGGCCTAGAAATTGGAAAAACGAGGCCACCACCAACTTAAAATCGTCGTAACTCGCGGCGGAAAATCGACATTTTTGAATCCGAAAAAACAAGATTTCGTGGCGGGACCCATTTTTACCTCTTGCCACGTCACAATTGACCTTTAAAAACGTGGCATTTCCGTATTCCGCGGAAAATTGCTCGAAAATCGGAGAAATCATACGGCACGGGCCACACCAATTAGCGAAAAAATCGATAATTATGAGACGATTCGCATCGGAACGCTGGAAATTGGAAATTAAAAAAATTAAAAATTAAAAATTTTTTTGCAGAATTTTATTGATTTTTTTTCAGAATTTTTTCGATTTTTTTTCAGAAATTTATCGATATTTTTTCAAAACTTTATTGATTTTTTTACAGAATTTTCATCGATTTTTTTCTAAAATTTTATTGACTTTTTAAAATAAAATTTTATTGATTTTTTCAAAGAAAAATGTCCTGCTCACCTCCAAAATATTATTGAGCTCTGGCAGTGAGCCAACTTCCGTTACCGGCATTTTTCGACTGAAAAATAAATTTTTAGCCAATTTTTTGCGCTAAAAACTTGAAAAAGGTATAATTGACATATTTACAAGTGACCAAATAAACTTTAAAAAAAAAGTTTTCTCGAAAAATCAATAATGTATTCAGATATTACAGGGAATAAGTGACAAGAAAAAAAAAATTAAATTATTCCTCTCGTTTTCGAATATTCCGATTTGCTGTCTTTTTCTTGAATTCGATCGGTCCTTTTACCTGAAAAAAGGGAATTTTTTTAGTGAGAAAAAAATCTAATGAAAAATCGTCGAATTATTACTTTTCCAGCGGGAAAAATATTGTTTTTTCGTGATTTTCCAAAAAAAATTTTTTCAGAATTTTATCGATTTTTTTGCCTAGAATTTTATTAATTCAAAAAACATAATTTTGTCGATTTTTCAGTAAATTATCAATTTTTTTCGGGAAAATATCGATTTTTCTGATAATTTTAACGATTTTTTTAGTAAAAAAATTTTCTTTTTCAACTAAAAAAAGTTTTAAAGGAAATTTTATTCGTTTCCAAAATGAAAATTTTAAATTTTTAAATTTTTCCGGCTCAAAAAAACCAATTTTCAGTGATTTTCAACCTTATGAAGCTCAAAAAGCTTTTCAGCTCCAAATTTTCAAGGAGAAGCTCAATTTCAGACGTTTCTTCATGGTATTTTCAAGCTTTTCCGTCTTAAAAAAAGCCTATTTTTATCGTTTTCCAAGAAGCTTTTTAGCTCCAAATTTCGAGGAGATGCTCAATTTCAGCACCTTTTTCGTCATAACACTGGCAGTTTTTTCTCCAAATTCAAATTTCGGTTCTTCTTGTCTCTTTTTCTCTTCTTCCTCCTTCCGTTCTTCTTCTTCTTCACGGAATCGTGCAGTTAGTGGAGATTCGAATATTTCCGTCGTTTTTTCACTTTTTTCGACACGTTGCCATGCTCCAAATGGTGCTCCAGGTGTTGTTGGAATTGATGGTTTTGGGGGCTCAATGAGCCCAATTTCTGGGATTTTTGGGGGCTCTTCAAGCTGCTCTTGGAGCTCCTCGGGAGGCGGAGTTGATGAGTGCTCGCGGAGCACCAGGGCTTCACGTTCTGGTGTTCCTGGAACAATTGAATTTTTTAAAGAATTTTATCGATTTTTAAAAGAATTTTTATCCAAAAAAATACAACTTTTGCCGAAAATTTCACGGTTTTTATGGGATTTTTGCGTGTTTTTTTCTAATTTTTTCGCATTTTCAGTCCGTAATTCGTAGGTTTTTTTTTGGTAATTTTCCAGCCAAAATTCAGCGTTTTATAGCGATTTTTTTGTAGAATTTCTGTCTAAAATATGCAATTTCCAGCCAAATTTCGGCGTTTTTCATCAAATTTTCATGATTTCTCGGGTTTTTTTCAGTCATTATTCGAGCTTTTCTTGTAGAATTTGAATTTTATCGATTTTTCCAAAATGTTTTCACATTTTCTGCCCAAAATTCAGCGTTTTAAAGCGATTTTTTGGTGAAATTTCAACCAAAAATGTGCAATTTTAAGCCAAAATTCAATTTCATCGAAGTTTTGCAATTTTTAGGGCTTTTTCATCGATTTTTCATCGATTTTTGGTCTTTTTCAAATTTTTATTGGTTTTTTTTTTTGAAATTCTACCGATTTTTGCAGAATTTTCACCTCAAAAATATGATTTTCGGCCAAAATTCGCCGAATTTTCAGTGTTTTTTTCAAATTTTTGCACATTTTCAGTCCAAAATTCGTAGGGTTTTTGGGTAATTTTCCAGCCAAAATTAAGCGTTTTATAGCGATTTTTGGCGAAATTTCAACCGAAAATGTGCAATTTTCAGTCAAATTTCGGGGTTTTTCAGCTCAATTTCATCGAAGTTTTGCAATTTTTAGGGCTTTCTCATCGATTTTTCAAGATTTTTGGTCTTTTTCAGCCATTTTTCGAGATTTCAGTGGTGAATTTGGCCATTTCCATCATTTTTCCGTCTTTTATCAATTTTTGAAAATAATTTTATTTTTCAAAATTTTTATAGGTTTTTTTTTCGAAATTTTATACATAAATTCAGTGTTTTTTCAGAATTTTAATCCAAAAAATACAAGTTTTGGCGAAAATTTCACAATTTTCATGTGGATTTTTGCTGAATTTTCAGTGTTTTTTTTTTCAAATTTTTGCACATTTTTAGTCCAAACTTCGTAGGTTTTTTGGTAATGTTTCAGAGAAAATTCAGCCAAAATTCGGCGTTTTATAGCAAATTTTGTAAAATTTCCGTTAAAAATGTGCAATTTTAAGCCAATTTTCGTCGAAATTTTAATTTTTATTAATTTTCAGGGCTTTTCCATCGATTTTTCATGATTTTCGGTCGTTTTTTCGAGCTTTTCGTGTTGAATTTGAGCATTTCCATCCTTTTTTCCGTACCAATAATCTCAAATTCCTCTTCATCTTCATCACTTTCTTCATCTGAAACATCTTCGTCTTCTTCTGCCTCTCTGCGTCTCTCCTCATCCTCTGCTCTCTCGGTGTCTTTTTGTCTGCGTCTCTCTTCCCACTGTGCTTTTTTCTCCTCTTTTGTCAATTTTTTGAATTTATTATTTGGTTTATCCACATAATTCTGCTCTTTCCGGTTGGCTTCTACTTGCTCCGAGAGCCCACTTTTTGAGATTTGAGCTTTTATGTATGATTCTACGTCGGTTTTTCCACTTCGAACAGCCTGAAATTTCGGTTTTTTGGGTGAAAAGTGACAAAAAAAATTATCGATTTTTTTGCAGAATTTTATTGATTTTTTTACAGAATTTTATTGATTTTTCTGGAATTTTATCGATTTTTTCCAGAATTTTATTGATTTTTTCAAAACTTTTTTTTTCAGAATTTTATCGATTTTTTTAACAGAATTTTTTGGATTTTTTCTTAGAATTTTATTGATTTTTTCTGGAATTTTATCGATTTTTTTGAAGAATTTTATTGATTTTTTAAACAGAATTTTATTAATTTTTTTCTAAAATTTTATTGATTTTCCACGAAAAACTCGACTTTTTCCTGAAAAATAGCGTTATTTTTGGGATTTTCAGACTATTTTTAACGAAATTTTTTAGAAAAACATGAGAAAATGGTGGAAATCCAAAATTTCAAGTTATTTCCGTACAAAAAGTCTCTAAACCATCGAAAATTAGCCGTTTTTAAGCAATTTTGAGCAATTTTGAGCCATTTTTCATAAAATTTTCAGCAATTTCCTGCCAAAAAATGGAGAAAAGCCAAAAATTTCGATTTTCCGCTGGATTTGGCTTAAAAATGTGTGGGTTTTAAGGTATTTTCAGTCAAATTTTAATGCGAAATGTTGGTTTTTCAGCTTTTTTAGTCCAATTTTCAGTCAGCAATTTCCAAGCTAAAAACTGAATTTTTCACGTAAATTTTCGGGGAAAAGTCCAAAAATTTTGATTTTTCGGCCGAATTTGGCTTAAAAGCTTCATTTTTAACGTATTTTCCGAATTTTTCAGTCAAATTTTGAGCCAAAATCTCGATTTTTCGTCCATTTTCCATTCAATTTGCCAACCTGAACTTCATCCATTCCATAATAATTTTTCGTTCTCTGCTCTTCAAATTCTGCACATTTTTGCTCATACTGTTGCTCCGTATAAAAATGAGCCGGAGCTGTCCAACGTGTCGAATTATCGAATAAATTCCAATAATAATGGCCTGGAGGAGCCGAGGGATTTTTTGCTCGAACCCATTGAATTTCAACACATTGTACTTGAGTTTCAGGCATATAACCAACGGCGAGATGCTCCGGGAGAGCTGGACCTGCTGCATTTGGATTTGTTACTGAAAATTGAGCGGGGAATTAGAGTGGAAAAATTGGGAAAAATTGAATGATTTTTGTGGAATTTGGGTGAAAAATCGAGTTTATACGCCGTTTTTCAGGCAAAAATCGAAGAAAATTGAGTGATTTTTGTGGAATTCGGGTGAAAAATCAGGTTTTAAGCTGCTTTTTTGCAATTTTCAGGCAAAATTCTAGCTTTTTCTGTACTTTTTGATTTAAAAGCCACCGATTTCTAGCGGAAAATCGAAGAAAATTGAGTGATTTTTATGAATTCTGGGTGAAAAATCGAGTTTTTAAGCCGTTTTTCAGCCGAAAATCGATGAAAATTGAGTGATTTCCATGAATTTTGGGTGAAAAACCAGGTTTTAAGCCGATTTTCTGTATATTTTGATGGAAAAAAACGACAGATTTCCAGCGGAAATTGAGAAAAATTCCCGAAAAAAAGGAAAAATTGAGTGATTTTCATGAATAACCTGTGTTTAAGCCGATTTTCTGTACTTTTTTGGCAAAATATCAGCTTTTTCTGCAAATTTATTGCAAATTTTGGTCGAAAAACCCCCGATTTTCAGTGGAATTAGGGAAAATTAGTGGAAAAAAACGGAAAATTTGGGTAATTTTTACGATTTTTGGGTGAAAAACCAGATTTTCAGCAAATTTTGATCGAAAAACCACCGATTTAAAGTGGAAATTGTGAAAAAATGGGCAAAATTGATTGATTTTGGGTGAAAAACCAGGTTTTCGAGCAGTTTTTCACACTTTTTTTGCAAATTTCGATCGAAAAATCGAGTTTTGAGCCGATTTTCAGCGATTTTCAGTGGATTTTTCAGCATTTCAAGAGAAAATTGCCAATTTTCTGCTTTTTTCGGGTTTTCAACCACTTTCTAAAGATTTTACGAAGAAAACAGGAACTTTAAGTGAAAATTAAAGGTTTTTCACCGATTTTCCGTGAAAAATGGCATTTTTCAGGTGGAAAATCCAATATTTAACGATTTTTCAGCCAGAATTTCAGGGAAAACTTTATTTAAACGAAAATAAAGCGATTTTTCAGTAAAATATGCATTTTTCGAGCCGAAAGAGCAGGAAATTTGTCACAAATCTAAATTTCCGGAAGGGTTTTTAGCGATTTTTTTCAAATGTTTCCTCGTAGAAACTACATACAATCTCTGTACGCAGAAACCACATCATCCTTGGTGATTTTCACATTTGGAGCTCCTACGGCGGCACTTTGAGCCCCTCTTTTCACATTTCCAGCGGCTTCTCGCCTCGACGACATCTCTTTCGCCATACTTCCCACATCTTTATGCTTTGATGGATCGAAAATGTTCATTCGAAGGCCTGTAGCAGGTAAACTGGGTCCCGCAACGATTGCCTCTCCGTTTCGAGCCATAGACGCCGCGGCGGCTGCCTCCATTTTCGCCAGAGTTCCGTTGAGCTTCATGTCGGCGAGCTCCTGTTTTTTGCCTTTTTGCATTGTTTCACGGATTCTTTGTTGGAGCATTGCCTTGTGACGTTCTCCACGGTCATGGTGGTCTTGTGATGCTCGGTTGTTGCCGAACCACACCTGGAAAAATCGATATTTGGAAAAATTCGAGTTTTCCTGAAAAATCCCATTTAATTTCATTTTTCAACAACAAGTTTTTGATGATAAATTCGTTTTATTCTTGCTGTTAAAGCTAAAAATGATATCAAAATTCAAGATTTTGCTAGGAAAAGTGCTAAGGAAAATTTTTTTTCTGTGATATTCAGTTTTTTACCTTGCAAATATCACAAAATCGCTTTCCGGTGGAAACCCATTGCTCGGCCATCTCTGAAAAAAGTTTTTTTTCGTGATTTTTGTTTTAAATTGTTTATTTTGGTATTTTCTCTTCAAAAATCGGCGGAAAATCGGCGGAAAATCGATGAAAAACAATTTGCAATATTAAAACGAAAAATGCGTTGTCCGAGAGGAGTACACGGCCGAGGATGTGCTCGGCCACGCCAGCGTGTACTCCACTCGGACAAGCTGGAGAAAATTAATTTAATTCGAATTTAATGAATTTTAACGAAATTTCACTCATTTTTCGATGAAAACACCTCAATTTTTATGATTTTCAGGTAATAATAAAATAAAATGGAAGATTTTTACGATTTATCACTGGAAATCGATGATGTGAAGCGAGTAACCAAGTTTTTGCACAAAAACGCCGCGAAATTAGAGGAAAACGAGGAGATTTTGGAGGTTTTCAGGTTGATAATCATGAATTTATTGATTTTTAAATACTAAATTTTAATTTTCCAGGCGAAACTGCTATGGAGTCATCAGATGCGCGGAAATTGACCGGAAAAGCGGAAAAAAACAACTTTCAAGCTTCGTTTCAGCTATTCAAAAGCTAAAATTTCACGAAAAAGTGGCGAAAATGGTCTATAACGTGTTGCTTTCTCTTCCAATGATGATACAAGCGAGATGGGAGCTTTTGGCTCTGCTCTTGGGCTCTGGACTGATAAAACAGATGGATGAAGTGATTTTCAAAGAGGTAAAGCTGGAAAATAGTGTAAAAATTCAAAATCTTCATTAAAAACTGACTCAAAAATTAATTTTTATCGCAAAAAATCAATATTTTTCCAGATAATGGCTTGCGCCTCGGATCAAGATCTCGCTGCTCGGTGCTCAAGTGTGATGCTCCAAATTTCTTCGAATTCGGATACTTGTGATAAAACTGCGGCTATTATATTCAAGTAAAAATTTCGATTTTTTTCGAATTTATACTTGGAATTGAAGTTTTTGAAGAAGAATTGCTTCCAAAAAAAGTTTCCAAAAAAAAAAAAATCAAAAAGCCTTTTTTTTCTATTAAATTAGCATTTTTTCTAGCAAAAAGTACTTTTCTCGAAAAATCAGAAATTACGGTAAAAATTCATAATTTTCAAGAAGAAATCAGAAAAATCCCGATTTTCGTAAATTTCTCAATAGAGCGCGCTTGCAACACGCTGGAAATTTAAATTGTCGCAGAAAATCCTTTAAAAATTGGCATTTTATTGAATTTTCATTGAAAATTTGATGTTTTTAGCGACTTTTTTTTCGAACAATCAAGCGAAAATCGATTTTTCGACAAATTCTCAATAGAGCGCACTTGCAACATGCTGTGAATTAGAATTTTCGCTTAAAATCTTCAAAAATCAGCTGAAAGTCACAGTTTTCTCATGAATTTCCATAAAAAACCAGAAAAATCGATAAAACGCCGGCTTTGGCAGTGGAAAACGCGAAAATCTCGTTTTTCACAGTGGAGCGCACTTGTTGTACATGCAAGCAATTTGAATTTTCACGAAAAATCCTTTTAAAAAATGGCATTTTATGAGATTTTCGTTGAAAATTTGATATTTTGTTCAACTTTTTCGTTGGAATTTCATCAAAAATCGGGTTTCAAAAAAAAAAAAATTCTCAATAGAGTGCACTTGCAACACGTAAAATTCTCAATAGAGTGCACTTGCAACACGCTAGAAATTCGAATTTTCAATGAAAAATCTCTAAAAATTGGCGTTTTTGACGGTATTTTTGTTGGAAATTTGATATTTTCAGCGACATTTTTCCCGAAAAACCAAGAAAAACTCGATTTTTCGACTAATTCTCAATAGAGCGCACTTGCAATATGCTGGAAATTTGAATTTTCACTATAAATCGTTGAAAATTAGCTGAAAAACACTGAAAAATCGCTAGAAATCTTAGTTTTAGAGCAAAATATCTAGTTTTTTCACAATTTTCTATAATTTCAGAGGTCTAACATCTCCAGTAGCTGCAGTTCGGAGCAATGTTCATCGATCTTGGCTCTGCCGAATAATTACTCTTAAAAACTCTCAAAAATGCGTGGAAACCCTCCTAAAACTCTGCAAAAAATCGATAAAAACCACTGGAAATTGCTCAAAAATCCTTCCAATTTCATTTCGAGAGCTTCCCGGCTTAACGTGTGTTGATCTACAATGGCGGGCAATTTTAGACGAAGAGCCCGGCGATTTTTCAGCTTTTTGCTATTTTTCAGTGCTCCTTTCATTGAAAAATGCCTCAAGTCAAGTACATATTCAAATCCCGGCAAACGATGAATTTGTGCTCGCGGAGCTCCGAAATTCCGGCTCCTTGGACGTTTTAAAAGTGTGCTCCAAGTATAAAATCTACCCGGAACCACTGGAAAATTGGATTTTAGAGCATTTTTCGCCGGAAATGATGGAATATATCGATTTTTCGATGCTCAAAACCTTTTCCGCAGGCTTTTCACAAGTTTTTGAAGAGAAAAAGCTGGAAATTTGCCAGGAAAAGCTGGAAAAGTTCTATCCAGCGGAAGATTTGGGCCGGCTTAATGTGCATGTGGATTTGAGTAAGGAGAAGCTGGCAAATGAGACTTTGGAGCAGTTTTTACAGATTCAGCGTACGTTTTTGATAAAAAATCAATAAAAAATCGACTGAAAAGTGAATTTTCTCAATGGAGCGCACTTGCAACACTCTGGAAATTCGAATTTGTGCGGAAAATCGTCGAATAATCGAAAAATCGGTTTAAAAACTACAAAAACTAGCTGAAAATTCCAATTTTCAGCTATTTTAGTGAATTTTCTCAGTAGAGCGCACTTTCAACAGTACAGGAATTTGAATTGCTTAGGAATTATAGAGAACTATGAGTATTTTGCGGAAAATCTGGCGAAATTTGGATTTTTTCACAAATTTTTCCATTAAAATCGTCCAAACACGATTTTCTCAATGGAGCGCACTTGCAACATGCTGGGAATTTGAAATTTTCACAGAAACCCTTTTAAAATTGGCTGAAAATCACAGTTTCCTCATAAAATTTTCATAAAAATCAAGAAAAATCGATAAATCGCAGACTTTGATAGCGAAAAAACTTAAAATCACGTTTTTCTCAATGGAGCGCACTTCGAACACGCTGGAGATTTGAATTTACCTTTAAAATCTTAAAAATCAGCTGAAATTCATATTTCCAACCTAAAATATCCTACGAAAACCGCCAGGAATGCCAAAATCACGATTTTCGTGAATTTCTCAATAGAGCGCACTTGCAATATGCTGAAAATTTAAATTTTAGCAGAAAATCCTTTAAAATTGGCTAAAAATCATAGTATCCTCATAAATTTCCATAGAAATCAAGAAAAATCAATAAAACACCGGCGTTGGTAGCGAAAAACGTGAAAATCCAGATTTTCTCAATGGAGCGCATTTGCAACATGCCAGAAATTTGAATTTTTACCTAAAATCCTCAAAAAATAGCATTTTATTGAATTATTTTCGTTAAAAATTGATATTTTAATTGATATGCAACTTTTTCAATGGATTTTCAACAAAATTCGGGGTTTTTCGTCAAATTCTCATTGGAGCGCACTTGCAACATGCTGGAAATTTGAATTTTTTTTTAATCTTAAAAAATCTGCTAAAATTTACATTTCCACCCTAAAAAATCCTACGGAAACCGCCAGGAATCCCAAAATCACGATTTTTTCAAGTTTCTCAATAGAGCGCATTTGCAATATGCTGGAAATTTGAATTCTCACAGAAAGTCCTCGCCGAAAAATCACCTTTTTTTCAAAAAATTCTATAAAATTCATTTAAAAAAATCAATAAAACGCTGGTTTTTTAAAAGTGGAAAACGTGAAAATCTCGTTTTTCTCAATGGAGCGCGCTTACAACATCGTAGAAATATTTGAATTTTTACTTAAAATCCTCAAAAAATATAATTTTTTTTTGAATTTTCGTTGAAAAATTAACATTTTAAGCAACTTTTTCGTTGGATTTTCAACAAAATTCGGGGTTTTTCGTTAAATTCTCAATGGAGCGCACTTGCAACACCCTAGAAATTTGAATTTTTACCTTAAAATGTCATGTTTTCCGCCAAAATCGCAATTTTCAGACGAATCAGAAGAATATCCATCAGTTGCCGGTGTAATGGAGAATCTATCGAAACAAAATATTGATGAGAGGCTTTTTTGTCAAAAAATCTGCTTGATTAATGATATAATGCACGAAAAATACAGTATTCTGAAGGAAATTCGACGGGAAATGTATACGGAATTCATTTTTAAAATTATTACCAGGATTCCGTTGAGGGTACGGGGGGTTTTTTGGAAAAATTTTTTTAAGCCTAAAAAATTTGGGCCTAAAAAATTTTTGAGCCTAAAAAAAAATTTTTTTTTTGTAAAATTTTTTTAAGCCTAAAAAATTTGGGCCTAAAAAATTTTTGAGCCTAAAAAAAAATTTTTTTTTTGTAAAATTTTTTTAAGCCTGAAAAATTTGGGCCTAAAAATTTTTGAGCCTAAAAAAATTTATTAAAAAAAAAAATTTTTTTAAGCCTAAAAAATTTGGGTCTAAAAAATTTTTGAGCCTAAAAAGACATTTTTTTTTTGGAAAATTTTTTTAAGCCTTAAAAATTTGGGCCTAAAAAATTTTTGAGCCTAAAAAGAAATTTTTTTTTTTTGGAAAATTTTTTTAAGCCTGAAAAATTTGGGCCTAAAAATTTTTTGAGCCTAAAAAAAATTTTTTTTTTTGGAAAATTTTTTTAAGCATAAAAAATTTGGGCCTAAAAAATTTTTGAGCCTAAAAAAAAAATTTTTGTTTTCGAAAAATTTTTTTAAGCCTAAAAAATTTGGGCCTAAAAAATTTTTGAGCCTAAAAAGAAATTTTTTTTTTGGAAAATTTTGTTCTGTTTAGCTTGAAAAAAAAACAAGGAAAAGTACTGTTTTATTACTAAATTAAAAAAAAAATCGAAAATTTGTTTGGCAAAAATTTCCAAAAAAAAGTTGTTTTTCAAAAATTTTTGAACTGATAATTTTTAAAAAATCCGAAAAAATTCAAATTTCTTGAAAATTTCTTTTGTTGTTGTGTTTCGGATCACCATGCAAAATAGAAATTTAACAATAAAAAAACATTTTTGAAAAAAAAATTCCAAAAAAAAAATTAATTCAAAATTTTCGAAAAAAAATTTTTTTTTTTTCGAATTTTTAAAAACTTTTTGTTAATTTTTGGTTTCTTTTTGTTTTAAAAAATACATATAAAAATACGAATTAATTTTTTGAAAATCATTAAAAAAATTGAAAAATAGGAAGTTTTTTGGAAAAAAATGTACAAAAAGAAAATTTTCAAACTTTTTTTTTTGTGATTTCGTGAAATATTGTATTTCTGTATAAAAAAACACACTGAGAGAATCCGAATTTTCAAAAAAATAAAAAATTTCAAAAAAATAAAAATTCCAAAAAAAAAAATATTTTTTTTCGAAAATTTCCAAAAATAATTTTTCTTTCTCAACTTTTTGGTCATTTTTCTGTTAATTTTTGTATAAAAATTCATAAAAAATTACAAATTTTAAAAATCCAAAAAAAAAAGGCTAAATTAAGAAAATTTGTTTAAAAAACTGAAATTTTTCGAAAAAAAAAACTTTTTTTTCTCTTTTTTCTCTCTTTTTTCCAAATTTTCAATTGTCAGGAAAAAATTATTTGAGCCTTTAAAATAGACAATTCTAACTCTACAGTAACCCATCGATCAAAATTTCCGAAAAATGCTTACAAAAAAAATTTTTTAAAAATCAAAAAAATTTTTTTCCAAAAAGTTTTAAAATTTCAAAAAAAATTATTTGAACTTTTAAAATAGACAATCATAACTCTACAGTAACCCATCGATCAAAATTTCCGAAAAAAAATGCTTACAAAAAAAATTTTTTTTTTAATCAAAAAATTTTTTTCACAATTTTTTGAATTTTTTTCTTCAAAATGTCGAACTACCGTATTTTCTACCAAATTCCGGCCAAAAAAAAAATCGTTTTTTTTCTTCCAGTCAGTTGTCGACTACGTCGGAGCAACTCTAAAAACTGAAGCTCTACAGAACCCAGATTTCAAGAACCAGATCTACCAAATGTCATGTCAACTTCTTCGATTAGATAAAGAAAATGCGAGACCCTTATCACTATATCACTGTTTTATCGGTACTTGCCAACAACAGGATACTACAGCCCGAATTTCAGAGATTTGGGCCATCATTAGAGGCCTGAAATGTGATGTTAAGAAGCGAAAAATGACTGAAATGCTGGCGAAAGTGGTGACAAGCTCGGAAATTCAAATCGGTACGGTTTTTTGGAAAATTTTTTTTTTTTGGAAAATTTTTTTTCTGAAAATGAACTGAAATGTTCAAATTAATTATCCCAAGCCTATTCAAGCCTATTCAGATCCAAGCCTGCTCTCCGACATGACCATCTGCTCCCTCGGGCTTCACCCCACCCGTTTCAACACTGAATCCACTCAACTTTTCGTTGCTTCAATATCCAAATTATTGGATTTCCGTAACGAATCCGAACGGATTATGCTCTTCCAGGCCACAGCGAATACCCCGACGCTGATGGATTTGGTAGGGGTGTCTAGGGGTTTCTAGGCCAACAGGTGGAAAACTAGGCCATGAAAACATCATTTTTGGAATCTACGCGCTGATGAGAGCTTTCCACCCATATTGCCTGGGTTCTGATTTGTTTGAACTAACTTTTTTGGGATTTTAGTCGAAAATTTGGGTCCCGCCACGAAATTGTGATATTTTTGAAAATCCTATAAAGTTCAGTTGAAGCCCAGCTCTAGCTGAGTTCAAATCATTTTTCAGACATCAAAAATATGGATTTTAAGCCAAGTTATGGCGGTTTTAAATTGGTGGCCTAGGATTTCCTAGGCCACCAACTAAAAATCGACATAACTCGGCTGAAAATCAATATTTTTACGATCAGTAAAAACGAATCAGCAGAGAATTTCATGAACTTTCCCCGCTAAAAGGACCAGTGGCCGAACTTCGATTTTCCTCGGCCACCGGAAAAATCCTAGGCCACCAAATTAAATTCGCCGTAACTTGGCTGAAAATCAATATTTCTGGGATCTGCAAAACGAAATCAATTGAAAATTTCATGGGCTATCCCCTCAAATGTCCAGTGGCCGAGAAAACTCCGAATTTTTCTAGGCCACCAACTAAAAATCACCATAACTCGGTTAAAAATCCATATTTTCACAAGCTGCAAAAACAAATCAATAGAAAATGTTATAAAAAAAGCTATTTTATTTATTAGGTGGCCTAACTTTCGCGGCTTTCTAGGCCACCCTTTGGAAAAACCTAGTCTCTGCTTTTTCTGAAAATCGACAGTTTCTAGTAAAAACGCTAGTTTAGATGAGTTGAAATCATTTTTTAGATTTCAAAAATATTGATTTTAAGCCAAGTTATGGCGGTTTTCAGTTGGTGGCCGAGGATTTCCTAGGCCATCAACTGAAAATCTATATTTTCACGATCCGTAAAAACAAATTTCGTAGATTTCTAGACCACCGAACAAAAAAATTCAATTTTTTTTTCAGATTTCCTCAATCCTGAGCCGCCCATCCACCGATTTTTCCATCTCCGGATTTCAAATGATTCTTTATTTTTTCACACGATTTCATATTGGATCAATGGAATTTTATCCATATAATCATCTTCTCATTATCACTAAAATCATCAATTTCTGCCATTGGAGCATTCGAAAATTCGCGAAAGAGCCCATGATTCTGAGCATTTCAGTTGATGCGATTTGTGGATTTTTACCGTGGAGTTATCTGAGTGAAATTGCTCTAAATGGGCTTGAAGTTGAGAATGATCCTGTGGAGCAGTTGATTGCTCAAAATTTGAAGCACAATCGATTTTGGTAAAGAAAATCTTGAAAAAAATCGATAAAATTCTAGAAAAAAATCGATGAAAATCCTAAACAATCAATAAAATCTGAAAAAAAATCGATAAAATTCCAGAAAAAAATTTCGGGAAAAAAATCGATAAAAATTTGGGAAAAATCGATAAAATTCTTTTTAAAAAATCGATAAAACTGTAGAAAAGATCAATAAAATTCGGTTAAAAATCGATAAAACTGTAGAAAAAATCAATAAAATTCTGTTAAAAAATCGATAAAACTGTAGAAAAAATCAATAAAATTCTGTTAAAAAATCGATAAAACTGTAGAAAAAATCAATAAAATTCTGTTAAAAAATCGATAAAACTGTAGAAAAAATCAATAAAATTCTGTTAAAAAATCGATAAAACTGTAGAAAAAATCAATAAAATTCTGTTAAAAAATCGATAAAACTGTAGAAAAAATCAATAAAATTCTGTTAAAAAATCGATAAAACTGTAGAAAAAATCAATAAAATTCTGTTAAAAAATCGATAAAACTGTAGAAAAGATCAATAAAATTCGGTTAAAAATCGATAAAACTGTAGAAAAAATCAATAAAATTCTGTTAAAAAATCGATAAAACTGTAGAAAAAATCAATAAAATTCTGTTAAAAAATCGATAAAACTGTAGAAAAAATCAATAAAATTCTGTTAAAAAATTGATAAAACTGTAGAAAAAATCAATAAAATTCTGTTAAAAAATCGATAAAACTGTAGAAAAGATCAATAAAATTCGGTTAAAAATCGATAAAACTGTAGAAAAAATCAATAAAATTCTGTTAAAAAATCGATAAAACTGTAGAAAAAATCAATAAAATTCTGTTAAAAAATCGATAAAACTGTAGAAAAAATCAATAAAATTCTGTTAAAAAATCGATAAAACTGTAGAAAAAATCAATAAAATTCTGTTTAAAAATCGATAAAATTCTTTTTAAAAAATCGATAAAATTCTGGAAAAAATCGATGAAATTCTATAAAAAATCGATAAAATCCTTAAAAAATCGATAAAATTCTGCCAAAAAATCGATAAAATTTATTTTAAAAAATCAAGAAAATTCGAAAAAAAATCAATAAAATCTGTTAAAAATCGATAAAATTCTTTTTAAAATATCGATAAAATCCTTAAAAAATCAATAAAATTCTGTTAAAAATCGATAAAACTGTAGAAAAAATCAATAAAATTCGGTTAAAAATCGATAAAATTCTGCCAAAAAATCGATAAAATTTATTTTAAAAAATCGATAAATTTCTGAAAAATCAATAAAATTTTATTGAAAAAATCCTTAAAATTCGGAAAAATCCATCAAATTTCTTTTAAAAAATCAATAAAATTCCAGAAAAAAAAATCGATAAAATTTCAGAAAAAATCGATAAAATTCTAGAAAAAAATCAATAAAATTCCAGAAAAAATCAATAATATTCTGTTAAAAAATCGATAATAATCCATAAAAAAATCAATAAAATCCCCGATTTTTTAACTAATTTTTTTTCCAGTGTGCTGCTCGCGGAGCACGACAAACAGGACACCTACCTGACCATCGAAGACTTTGAAAAACTCCCGAAATCTGAATTTATCGTTGAGATTTTACGGAAAAAAGACGCTGGAAATGGTAAATTAATTCAGCTCAAAACTCGTTTTTTCCCCATAAAATATCGATTTTTTACAACAGATTCTCTAAACGATTTGGGTCAGAAATTGAGAGAAATCACCGGAAAATCGATGAATTTTGAGGAAAAGCATGCAAATTTACTCGCTTGTGGAATTTTGTTCGAAAAATCGGTGGAAATTATGGAAAATGCTGAAAAATCGAAAGATTTAGGTGGGAAAATGCAGAAAAAATCGATAATTTTTGGTGGCCGAACTTTTTTTTTCTAGTCCCTCACTCAAAAATAGCTCTGTAGCAATAAAAATTTTTTAAAAATTCGGTGGCCGAACTTTTGAATTTTCTAGTCCCCGAATGTGTTTTTAAAGAAAATTTTCGAAAAAATTTGATGGCCGAACTTTTCTTGATCAATTTTCTAGTCCCTATCTTCAAAAAAAACGATATTTTTTGGTGGCCGAACATTTTTCTAGTCCCCAAAAATAGCTGTATAGCAAAAAAATTAAAAAATTTCTGTGGCCGAACTTTCCAAGTGAATTTGCTAGTCCCTGTCTACAAAAATCGATAATTTTCCCAATTTTCAGGTCAAAAATGGAAAAATCAATATCCGCCACGTGGATTTTTGGATAACCTCATGGAATCTTTCGCGGCCACCAATTCCTGCATAAATCCGGAGGAAATTCAAAATTGGTGGCTTGAAAAGTGTCTAGGAATGATGGAAATTGTACGGAAGAAGATTATCGATTTTTATTGATTTTTTTTTGTTGAATTTATACTGTTTGTGTTTTTTATTGTTAATTTTTAATACAAGTATATTTATTATTATATTGTTTTTTTTTGCAAGGAAAAGTGCGAAAAGTGACAATAACATTTTTATCGATTTTTTTGAAAAAAAACTATAAATTTCTGCAAAAATCAATACATTTCTTATGAAAAATCGAAAACTTCTGGAAAAAAATCGATAAAATTCTAGAAAAAAATCAATAAAATTTTGAAAAAAATACGATAAAGTTTAAAAAAAAATCGATTAAAATTCCAGAAAAAATCGATAAAATTCTAGAAAAAAATCAATAAAATTTTGAAAAAAATACGATAAAGTTTAAAAAAAAATCGATTAAAATTCCAGAAAAAATCGATAAAAGTCTGTTTAAAAAATCATAAAATCAATAAAATTTTGAAAAAATCTATAAAATTCTATTTAAAAAAAAATAAAACCCTGAAAAATTTTAAAATAAAATCGATTAAAATTCTGTAAAATTGAAAAAAAATTCTGGAGAGAATTCGGTTAAATTTTAGTTGAAAATCGATAAAATTATATTAAAAAATCGATAAAAACCTCCAAAACATTGATTTAAAAAAATTTTAAATCGATAAAGTAAAAAAATCAAGTAAAAAAATATTCTGTAAAAAAATCAATATATTCTGTAAAAAAATCAATAAAATCCCCAATTTTTGAACTAATTTTTTCCATTGTGCTGCTCGTAGAGCACGACAAACAGGACACCTACCTGACTTTTGTTTCTGTTCAAAAAATCGATAAATTTCTAATAAAAAGTCGATAAAATTCTGTTTAAAAAATCTATAAAATCCTTTAAAAAATCGATGCCGAGAAAGTTCCGAAAATTTTCGACAATTCCTGTTTTTCCAGCACATTCGGCAAATCGGCAATTTGCCGGTTTGCCGGTTTGCCGGAAGTTTTAAATTCCGGCAATTGTCCATGCCTTTTTTTTCTGAAGATGAGCAATATTTTTCGCTACTTTTGTGGCAAAAAGGAATTTAATATTCTTTAATGCACTTCCACAATTTTTCATATTCATAAAAGCCCTCAAAGCGGCCTTGAAAGACGCGAAAACTTGTGCAGAAAATAAAAATACAGGTATCTGAAAATCATCAAACTTCCAGAAAAATCAATAAATTTTAAAAAACATCGATAAAATGTTATAAAAATCGATAAATTTTTTCTAAAAATCAATTAACTTCCAGCAAAATCGATAAAAGTATAAAAATCAATAATTTTCAATAAAAATCGATAATTTTTTTAAAAATAAAAACACGTTTCATTTTGGAATTCCTAAAATTTAAAATTTAAAAAGTTTAAATTTCAAAATGTGACCTTTCACGTCAATACGTGTTCAGATCTTATCTATGATTATTTTTCCAAACTCGTCAGTTTGAAAAATCAGTTCTTCGTTTTATCATATCGTCTTGTCAAGCCGAGAAGAGAAGATTTCAAAGTGGGATGCGAAGTAATATTCCGACATGTAGTGAGTTTTTTTCAAAATTTTTCAGCGTTTTTTTTCAAAATTTTTTCAAAATTTTTCAGCGTTTTTCAGCTTAACATACTCATTTTTTCAGTACTATTTCTTGTTGCCACTGCACTTACACAGTCATTAATTGTCACTGGAAAACAGTTGGATTACGGTAAATACTGTAGATTTCAGAGCAAAATTTAATAAAGGAAATTTGTAGATGCTTCCGTTCCGGTCAATGACGTTGGATTCCATGTGGATCGTGCAAAGAGCCATGGCCTTGAGAGCACAATTCATGGAAGGAAAGTTGGAGATGCCTCGATTCCGATCAAGTCTCGTGTGGATCGTGCTAGTAATGGTAAGTAACGTCTTGTGATGGTTGTATGTCCCATAAAAGCGGACTTTTGAACATTTAATGCACATTGAGAAACGCGTTAATAATTTGTTGAACTGGGTACATCCAGAAACTTCGCGAAAGTTCTAAAACGGCCGACTCAGTGAGTGTCGGAAAACTGTACGGTAGTCCGATGTTGTTTTCATTTTCTGTTGTCAAGGCCTAGGCTCAGCCTTAGGCTTAGACTTAGGCTCAGGCTTTGGCTTTGTACACTGATTTGAAAGTGCCGTTGTTCTTCTGAAATTTGGAAGAAAATACGAGCAATTATCGATTTATTGGAATAACTTCCACGCGATTTTGTGAAAATTGAAGAATTTGCTTGTTTTTTTCCACGTGAAATACGCAGCCACGTTTCAAAACAATTATCAGTAGAGCGCGTTTAGCATTCTCATTTGCTGGCCATTTTAACGAGAGTTAGGTGTAGGCTTAGGTGTAGGCTTAGGCTCCAGTATAATAGGTTGAATTCAATAGAGGTAATACAGATTTTCCAAAATATACTCTATTTTTCCACAAGCCAAATAGCCTCTCGAATTGTCCCCAGCTTTACAGGATTTTTACTAAGATTCCAAATTTGTTAGCAGAAATTTTGGTTTAAGCTTTGGCTTAGATTAAAGCTTAGACTTAGGCTTACGTGAGGTAGCAAGTATTCAAGAATTACAGTACAGACCTAAGAGTAATCGGAAGATTCTTCATCGTCTCGACAGCTTCATGGATCATTGACATGTTCATCACAGCAGTCTGAGTAGGAGTTACTGATCCAAAACGGAGAAGCTCGGAGATCAGATCGTCGGGAGGAATGGTACCAGTGTTGAGGCCTTGTTGAATGGAGATTCCATTAGTTACACGGGCTAGCGTCTTGAGGCGGTGGACCGATGACTTGAGGGAGTCGGCTGAAAACCAGAGATTTTAGTGGTTTGGGATTGAAAAACTCGGCTGCACAGCCATTTTTCCTGAACCCTTTTTAGGCTGACAAGCGTTTCTAAAGCGGATGACTTTTGAAGATCTCAGGGATTTCACTGCTTGCTCGGTGGTTCTTTATGATGCTAAGTTCACAAATAAGGATATCAATGAATATATCAAATTGTGGAAGAACAAGGAGTTCCACAGAATCTTCTACATCTCAATCAATGTTCCACAAGGAAAGGAGTTCAAGTTGGAGGAGGTTATCGCTGGAATTGAGGGATTCGAAGAGTAAGTTGACTTTAGAATAAAATTTAAATTTAAATTTAAATTTATAATATTAATTTCAGAATTGAAAACGATTCAACCAAGATGACCAGAGACGATGGAAAGGTTGCAAACGTCAGCGTCTTGGAGGTCGGACAACAAATCAGAATTGTTATTGATTAATCGTTTGAATTTTTGTTTTTTTTTTTGTTTTTCCGCCACGAAATAAATTGCATTCTTATCAATGTTATAAAAATTATTTATTTTAACAAAAAAATCCCACAAATATCGGATAAATTCAAGAAAACTTGGTCCTAGAGGTTCTCTGGCACTCTGGTTCCAAATATCATATTAGGCTTCCTATAGAGTTCTAGAAAAGTTTATGAAGTTATGGAAAAATTGGAGAGTCTTCTGGAAGATTCTGGAATCTTCAGTACATTTTGAGCAACATCTGAAATTTTATGGAAAGTTTTTGAAAGTTTATGGAAAGGTTAAAATTTCCCGCAAATCGGTAAACTGCCGGAATTGAAAAATGAAAATTTCCGGCAAATCGGCAAACTGCCGGAATTGAAAAATGAAAATTTCCGGCGAATCGGCAAACTGTCGGAATTAAAAATTTCCGGTAAATCGGCAAATCGGCAAACTGCCGGAATTGACAAATGAAAATTTCCGGCAAAGCGGCAAACTGCCGGAATTAAAAATTTCTAGCAAATCGGCAAACCGGTAAATACAAACCGGTTATAATATTTGCCGAATTTGCCAGAAAAAATGCATTTACAAAAAAATTTTCAATTTTAATATCCTATGAATATTCCTACATCTGCTTTGAAAAGTAAGCAAATTCTATGTAAATATCCAAAGAAAACGAGGAAAAAGTTCAAAAAGGCACAGTTTCAGGTGTTGCCGTCTTATGGAAAATTCCTTTAAAAACTTCCGGCAATTTGATATCCGGCAAATCGGCAAATTGACAATTTGCCGAAAATAAAAATTTCGGCAATTCGGCAAACCGGCAATTGCAGCTCACACGTTTTATAGTATACCTTGAGGAAATTAAATAATGGTCTAGAAAATTCGATAAAATTTGAGAGCTCTGATTTTTTGAAATTTTGGTGCAATTTATTCAGTCCACTTTAAATTTCTCCTGCTCTTTTTCTAATAATCCTAGAAAGCTCTTCTATCCCTGCAATTCATCCTACTCACCAGGCTACTCACAAAATGGCAAATCGATAAGTTTCACTACATGGAAAGGAGCAAGTCGACCTACTTTCGAAATCTATAGGTCTAGAAGACATGATGCATCGACCTAAACTCTTCCCACCGAAGTGGTCTGTCCACTTGCAGCAGGTGCCTTGAACTTGAACTATTCCCCATTTGAGACGCTCAACAACTTATCGATCAGATTTTTGCGCGTTCTACCCATATCGCTCGTTCACATCCAGACATATTCATTCTGGTCTTCTGCAGCCTTCCTGAGCAGACCATCTTCTCTTTTGCTTACCTTTTCTTTGTTTTCTAGATTTTCTACAGACCCTCCTTTTGCCCCCTGTTACATTTTAGTTCTCCAGTCTTATTCTCCCACTCCTGTTACAATTACCAATGTCTAAACTTTCCTGGTAAACCATCTATCGTGATTTTAAAAAAAAACGGTTAATATTTTTTTTTGCTGTTACAATTTCTAAGCATCCTAACGAACTTATTTTTTCGAAGTTTTGCACAAAATTTTACTCAAAAATAGGTAAATTAATCCAAAAATCGACCATAAATCACACATTGTGCATGTTCTTAAGAAACAGCTGTCCCACAGATTTAAATCGATAAATCCCAAGTGACAATTATCGATTTTTTTTCGGAGCGCGTCCTATCCACACCGATCGTCCATTTCCAGACTCTTTCATTCTGGCTTACTGCAGGCTCACTGAACAGTCCATTCTTATTTCTTCTCTTGCTCTTTCCTCAATCTTTTTTTAAAACCATTTTCTTTTACTACCTTTTCCATTTTCAAAACCCTAATTACTCTAATTTCAGATAATGCCAGTCAAAGTGCTTAACTTTCCATCCGTTGTTCTTCAACATTTCCTTGTTGGATTAACCTCCACTGAACTGTAAGTTGTACATCTAAATATATATATATCCCTCTTCCTATTCTAATTACCTTAATTTTTTAGCTTCGAGCTCACTCAATGCTCCCTGAAGAGCAAGGATCGAGTCCGCCCGTACGAGAAGTCCAACAAGACATTCCGAATGGCAGTTGACTTCCAGAGAAACTGGGTTGATATCAGAGGAGTCTATCGGTTTTATGTGAAAGAGCTCGTAGATGGGAAACTTCCAAAGACTTATGGAAAAATGGGAGTTCGTGAATTCGGAGATAAGAAGGTTCAAGTTGAACTTGATGAGAATGAGAAGACTATCAACATTTTCTGGCCAACAACTGAAAAAGAAGATCGGACTTTTGCTGTCATGAAGGTTGCCGAGCACTTCATCTACACCCTTGGGCTCGGAGAGTTTGAATCTGTTACTCTTGGACAGGAGAACCATGCTGGAAGGATCATTGACTGGGCCAATGAGAAGAATCTCAACATTGCCAACTTCACCATCGGAAACGTCGATAAGGAACATGACGACGTCGATAAGGTTGCTGAGAAGCTGTACTCGGCTTCATTCTTCAAGAAGGTCTCTGCCAACTTCAAGTGTCTCATCAATCCAACCGAAGCTTTCAAACCAAATGAGTTCCTTCCCGGAATCCCAAAGAATACCAACATGATCTTCTTCCACGGAGCTCACTGGATGACTATTGACACTCTCAAGGATTTCACTGCTTGCTCTGTAATTCTTTATGATTGTAAATTCACAAATAAGGATATCAACGAGTTTATCAAATTGTGGAAGAATAAGGAATTTGAAAGAATCTTCTACATCTCCATCAATGTTCCACAAGGAAGCGGATTCAAGTTGACGGAGGTTATTGCAGGATTAGATGGATTCGGAGAGTAAGTTGACTTGAGAATTTAGAATTAAGAACTTAGAATTTGTTTTAATATTTTAATTTCAATTTATTAATTTCAGAATCGAAAACGACGCTACCACAATGAAAAGAGAGGATGGAAAGGAAATCGAAGTCTCTGTTCTTGACGAAAAGAAACAAATCAGAATTGTTGTTGATTAATTTATAATTGTTTGTTTTTCTACTTCCGCTAAATGAATAAATGCTTCATTGTCAAAAACTATATTGCTACCAATATTTAATACTTTAGGTATTCATGTCTACCTTACACCAGCCTTTCGATTGGCTGCCAGTACACATGATCGAGCTTTTAACAAAAAGCCTGGTTTCTCAATAAACAACTATCAGGATTTACCCTGTAAAAATTGATTTTCTACAAAAGCTCCCCTAATGCGGCTATTGTAAATCTAAGTAAAAAATGTTCACATTATTAATTTTTAAAATTTTTTTAAATTCCATATCGAACTAGACTAGCTTTCTACCACAAGGACACAATTTTCTTTGATTTTTGTCAGTACATGACAAAAACCCCTCTAGAGCGGCTAAAATTTAATTTCTAGATCCAGAAATGTACCCATAGTATTGGAAAAAAGTTAGCAATCCAATTTTATAGAAACTCTCCCAAAATTCCAAATTTTTTTTTGTATTTTTGGCAAGACTAATAAAGAAAAAAAAGTCCAGAAAAAACAAACAAACATTTTTATCGCAGTCACCGAGGACCTAAGATTTCCTCACACAGGTAAAGCGCCAAGTGCGAGCGGCGGCCCACCGGTGGACCGCATATAGGCGAGGGGGGAACCGCCGACACACGAACAGCGCGCACACCGGTGGGCCGCCGTTCGCATGTTAGCGGCTCGCTAATGGGTGAGCGATGGGTGAAGGCTATCGTTTCCATTCCCCTCCTTTTGCTTTTCAGTGAAGAATAATATCTATTTTTTTGTGTAACAATCTATTTTTTTGTGTAACAATCTATTTTTTCGTGTAACAATCTATTTTTTCGTGTAACAATCTATTTTTTCATTGTAACAATCTATTCTTTCGTGTAACAATCTATTTCCCGTGAAATTTGAATTCGAAACATAAACTCCTCTAGCGCGGCTAAAATACAACTTGTAGGTCCAGAAACTTATCCATAACCTTTAAAAAAATTTAGAATCCAAATCTATGAAAACTCCCAAAAATCCAATTTTTTTTGTAATTTCGGCAAAATTGCCTGTAAAAAATAACTCGGATACAAAACCCCTCTAGAGAGGCTAAAATTTAATTTCTACATCCAGAAATGTACCCATAGCATTGGAAAAAAGTTAGCAATCCAACGGCATAACAATTTTTTGTTTTTTGTGTCTTTTTTCCTGCGTTGTATGCTGTAACTTCAGAGTTAGCATGTTTCTTGGAAAAACTGTTGCTATGAATAAATATGAATAAAAAGCTTGTCAAAAAATCTCCAAAACTAAAAAAAATGAACATTGGCCATTTCTGCGAAAAAAAACTTGAACCTTGTAAATTCTTTGAAATTGGCGGAATTGTACAAAAACTTAAGAGTACCCGTATTAAAATGTTTTAAAACTACCTTAAAAATGAGCACAGTTATGAGCTCTGCCCAGAACCCTGTTCACAGGCTTCGAAGCTAACCCAGACGATAAAAGGTTCAAAGCATATGGTAGGCATGCAGGCATAAAGTTCTCCTACGTAAACAGTTTTTAGGGGTGTTGGGTACTGTAAGGGTACGGTAGGATTAACGTACTTTTGGAATAAATTAGTTTTTCAGAAACAAATTACTATTAATAAAAACCACTCTAACTAAATTTACGTTACATTTAACGAGCACCAACAAAACTTAAATTGAACATATTTGATGCGATCTAAATGATTGGTAATGTAAGTATCGGTAGCAATATAGTTTTTGACAATGAAGCATTTATTCATTTAGCGGAAGTAGAAAAACAAACAATTATAAATTAATCAACAACAATTCTGATTTGTTTCTTTTCGTCAAGAACAGAGACTTCGATTTCCTTTCCATCCTCTCTTTTCATTGTGGTAGCGTCGTTTTCGATTCTGAAATTAATAAATTGAAATTAAAATATTAAAACAAATTCTAAGTTCTTAATTCTAAATTCTCAAGTCAACTTACTCTCCGAATCCATCTAATCCTGCAATAACCTCCGTCAACTTGAATCCGCTTCCTTGTGGAACATTGATGGAGATGTAGAAGATTCTTTCAAATTCCTTATTCTTCCACAATTTGATAAACTCGTTGATATCCTTATTTGTGAATTTACAATCATAAAGAATTACAGAGCAAGCAGTGAAATCCTTGAGAGTGTCAATAGTCATCCAGTGAGCTCCGTGGAAGAAGATCATGTTGGTATTCTTTGGGATTCCGGGAAGGAACTCATTTGGTTTGAAAGCTTCGGTTGGATTGATGAGACACTTGAAGTTGGCAGAGACCTTCTTGAAGAATGAAGCCGAGTACAGCTTCTCAGCAACCTTATCGACGTCGTCATGTTCCTTATCGACGTTTCCGATGGTGAAGTTGGCAATGTTGAGATTCTTCTCATTGGCCCAGTCAATGATCCTTCCAGCATGGTTCTCCTGTCCAAGAGTAACAGATTCAAACTCTCCGAGCCCAAGGGTGTAGATGAAGTGCTCGGCAACCTTCATGACAGCAAAAGTCCGATCTTCTTTTTCAGTTGTTGGCCAGAAAATGTTGATAGTCTTCTCATTCTCATCAAGTTCAACTTGAACCTTCTTATCTCCGAATTCACGAACTCCCATTTTTCCATAAGTCTTTGGAAGTTTCCCATCTACGAGCTCTTTCACATAAAACCGATAGACTCCTCTGATATCAACCCAGTTTCTCTGGAAGTCAACTGCCATTCGGAATGTCTTGTTGGACTTCTCGTACGGGCGGACTCGATCCTTGCTCTTCAGGGAGCATTGAGTGAGCTCGAAGCTAAAAAATTAAGGTAATTAGAATAGGAAGAGGGATATATATATATTTAGATGTACAACTTACAGTTCAGTGGAGGTTAATCCAACAAGGAAATGTTGAAGAACAACGGATGGAAAGTTAAGCACTTTGACTGGCATTATCTGAAATTAGAGTAATTAGGGTTTTGAAAATGGAAAAGGTAGTAAAAGAAAATGGTTTTTAAAAAAGATTGAGGAAAGAGCAAGAGAAGAAATAAGAATGGACTGTTCAGTGAGCCTGCAGTAAGCCAGAATGAAGGAGTCTGGAAATGGACGATCGGTGTGGATAGGACGCGCAATAATCTGATCGATTGTTTAGCGTCTCAAATGGGGAATAGTTCAAATTCAAGGCAAAAAATCGATAATTGTCATTTGGGATTTGTCGATTTGAATTTATAAGACAGCGTTGTTATTATGGATCGATCGTTTTGTAAGTGGGTGCAAAACGTATTTCAATTTAGGGGGAAATATAATTTCTTTAAGATACTTACTAGAAATTGTGGAGAAAGTAAGCAAGCAAGGGAAATATGAACTTTTTTTGCAGATAAATGGTTTACCAGAGTGGTTTTGACATTTGTAATTGTAACAGGAATGGGAGGGTAAAATGCATCAGAAACAAAAGAAGGGCCTGTAGAAAACTAGGAAAACACAAAGCAAAGGAAGAGAAAAGAAAAGATGGTCTGCTCAGTAAGGCTGCAGAAGACCAGAATGACTAAATCTGGTAGTGAATAAGCGATATGGGTAGGACGCGCAAAAAAGAGCCTGCTGGAATGTATCGATCAGTATCTGTAGCGTCTCCCACGGTAAGTGGGATCCTCGATGACCTTATATCTGTATATATATCGATCACTTACTGTGTGCTAATTGAAGAACCGTTGAACTGGGAAAGGAGATTTATGGTAAAACCGGGGAGAGCTATAAAAAATAAAGAGCTCGGAGCTAATTGAGTATCTGGAAGCAGTGCCTAATCGGCTGATGGAGTAAATCAAGTTTTTCATCATTGTATTTACCGTATCGGCGGAGCCTTGAGCTTCTCATTCTAGAAGAAATTCGGCTGTCGGCTGATTGAAAACATGAGTGTTTCGGGAAAGTTTGCGCACTTTAAAAAAATTCCTTCTAGAATAAGAAGCTCAAGGCTCAGCCGATATTGCTCACACGTTGAAAAACGTTGATTTGCTCCATCAGCCGAGTCATCAACCGCACAGCCCTGTCTAGAAGTCTTTGAATGTTTAAAAAAAGTTGTACGGCTGGCTGAGCTGGATGAGCTACAGATTCTGGAACAAAGTCAGTTACGGCTTCTGAAATTTTTTAAAATGCTAGAATATAGGAGAAAAGTTTGAAAATTGATGTACCAAACATCAAAACTATCAGGAGAGACTAATTGAGAAGATCTGAATATTTTGGAAGAGCGGAGCCAGCTGACCAATTTGGCCTTATGGCTTTAAACATCCGGAAAAGAGCACTACATATTGACAGAACCTTCTAGAACAATTCAATTGAGTCTTCTCTGACCACCTGCCAAGTCATTAGAGACAATTAAACCAGCTGGAACCTTATGGAGTCGGGAAAAGGTCATCTGAATCTCGGCTGTGCGGTTCTTTTCTCGGCGCATCTGAAAATTCGATTTTTCAGTGTTTTAGTAAGAAAACGCTTGCGAATGATTATACTAGTTGATTAGCTGGAGCAATAAGCTTATCATTAAAAAAATAAAATTTGAAAAAATGTGTACACAACATTTCATACCATTCGCAATGCGCCGAGAGCCGAATGACTCCCTCTCGGTTTTTTTTGTTCAAGGCGTATATCTCTAACCACTTTTTTTTCAAATTTATTTGTTTAATGATAAGCTTATTGCTCCAGCTATTCAACTGGTATAATCATTTGAAAACTCTTTCTTGCTAAAACACTGAAAAAATAGAATTTTCATATGCGCCGAGAAAAGAGCCGCACGACCCTGATCTGAATATCATCAGAGCCAGAAGACCCTAGTCTTCATGATTACCTTCCACATATCGGATTTTGAATACATGCCTTGGTTGGGTTCAGTTTCAGATTGCCTACGAAATTCGAAACGTTACACCTTTGTTTTAAGGCGACCTACGCCTACCTACTACTAATTTTTACCTTTCATAGAACCCATTTATTCATTTTTACTTTAAGGTGGGGTACCGAAATTTGAGACTCTGCTTTTTTAGACTTAAAATGATCCAAAACTACCAAATTTCGTAATGAGAAGTTCTGAAAATTTTTCAAAAAAAAAGTTATGGCCGCTCAAAGTTTTGAAAAAAATGGTCCATTTTTAGCTAAAATCTCAAGTTTTGTTTAAATTCATAAATACTAATAAAATGCCAAAACATGCAATAAAGGATGACAATAAAATAAAAATTAAGTTCCAACCGCTGCGACACCGAGAATCTGCCAAAATTTGAGATTTTAGCAAAAAATTTGACATTTTTTTCCAAAACGTTGAGCGGCCATAACTTTTTTTTTGAAAAACTTTCAGAACGTCTCATTAAGAAATTCGGTAGTTTTGGGCCATTTTGGATTTAAAAAAGCAAAATCTCAAATTTCGGTACCCCACCTTTAAAGTTTGGAACATCCCAATCAACATAAGAATAGATGCTTCCTAGACTGTCGTTGCAATATGTGCGTGTTTAGTACGATTACCTTTTCAATCCGGTAAATATCAAGTATTCTGCCAGGGAATCTCTGCAAATTCTCCTGTTCCAAAACCGATTTGCTAATGAGATAAAACAGGGCTATGACAATTTGTTGTTTGTTTCAAACCATCTACCTGACCACAGTTCTGCAAAAAAAAAACCAGAAGTTCATATCTCTCCGGTGTTTGATGATGGATAGGTGTGAGGTGTACGTTGAAGGTAGTCATGCCTGCCTACCGCCTGGCTATTAGCCTCAATGTTACACATTGAAGGCGGGCAGGTATACCTATAGGTACTTATGCCTACTTCAGGCCTGCTTGGTCTTGGTCACAGTATAGGCATCTTTGTTAAAATTACAGAAAAACGGTCGTAGAAATTTTTTATAGTTGTTAATATTTTGAAATATTGGTATATTGGAAGCCAGGCTTGAAAAAGTCCAAATATTGTCAGGTAAACAGATCCTTTGGATATGGACTTGCTCTTAGTGAAAAGAGGAAGCTAGGTGCAATACGGCCTATTGTTATAAAGGCCTAAGCATAACTCTGGCTTACTGCACAGTTTTTTCCTCATTTTTTCCAGACCCTTTTAACAAAGCGTTTCCCGACGAAGGAGCAATTTTGAGCCGGCTTGACGATTTCAAGCCAAAGTAGGCCTGCCGCAGGCCCCTTTTATCTTGCGCCCCCATCGTTATAATATGTGCGTAGCAGGTTTTGCCGACAAGGAAGCTTCAGATTTCTTATTCAAAAACCGTTTTAGATAAAACTTGGGCGAGATGGTGACAATTTGTTGTTTGTTTCAAAATCCTCTCTTGTTATCACATTCTTATCAATCGGTATCTTTTTGGTGTCGGATGATGGATAGGTGTAAGAAGTGCCTATCTCCGTACACTTTTAGGCTTAAAGGTGGAGTAGCGCCAGTGGGGAAAATGATAAAAACTACTCCTAAAGTACCGAATACCATATTAAAACTTTTCAAAAAAAAAAAAGTTAAAATTTTTTTTTATCTATTGTCAAAAAGTGACTCAGTAGTGCCACTTATAATTTTGGAAGGCGACCAAAAAATTTTTTTTTCCTACATTTTTATACTTCAATTTAATTTTAATTATTTGTATTAAAACATTATAGGCGTCGAAACATGCGACATTACTTTGGATTTCCTCAAAAGCTCTTTTTTTTTTCAAAATTTTGCCAATTTGCCAAAACTTTGACCGGAAATTATGAAAAATCTAAAATTTTTTTGGTGTGTTTTATTATGATATTCGGTTGTTTTGGATCATTCAACATGTATGTAGACAAAAGTTAAATGCCGTCAAGCACACCTACATTTCAATTAGGCCTATCTCATACCTGAATAATAGAGATATGCAGTTTTAAGATTGAATAATTTAATTGGAAGCATTAAATTGCAAAAAAAGATCACAGGAATTTTTTATAGCTTATAAATTAATTTATACATTACTATACATTATACATTTATAATACAGAAGTTTATGCAATTTTAAGGCAGCCTACGCCTGACCAAGATGCACCTATCTCATTTTATGAAATTTCTTATTTGTATTAGTGCTACACTGAACTACTCCCATTTTGCCGAATTATTTCTCTTGGACCCCCTTTGAAAGTAGTCTTGCATATATCTTTAGTTTCATATCATTTGTTCAATATTTAAAGATTAACACATTCAAATAGTTGCCATTCCCCCCAGTTGCAATATGTGCGTGTCTAGTACGATTCTGTCCGCAGACCGGCAAATAAGCAGGTTTTTTGGACAAGGAAGCTGCAGATTTCTTATTCAAAAACCGTTTTAGATAAAGCCTGGGCGAGATGATGACAGTTTGTTGTTTTTTGAACACCACAATTCTATAAAAATTTTCAACTCCGGCGATTTGCTGATTTGCCGGAAATTATCAATTCCGGCAATTTGCCGATTTGCCAGAAATGTTCAATTTCCGAATTTGCCGATTTGCCGAAATTTTCAAAACCGGTAATTTGCCTATTTGCACGGAATTTTCAATTCCGGCAATTTGCTGATTTGCCCGAAATTTTCAATTCCGGCAATTTGCTGATTTGCCGGAAATTTTCAATTCCGGCAATTTGCTGATTTGCCGGAAATTTTTAATTCCGGCAATTTGCTGATTTGCCGGAAATTTTCAATTCCGGTAATTAGCTGATTTGCCGGAAATTTTCAATTCCGGCAATTTGCTTATTACTAAGAAATTTTCAATTCCGGCAATTTGCTGATTTGCCCGAAATTTTCAATTCCGGCAATTTGCTGATTTGCCCGAAATTTTCAATTCCGTCAATTTGCTGATTTGCCCGAAATTTTCAATTCCGGCAATTTGCTGATTTGCCCGAAATTTTCAATTCCGACAATTTGCTGATTTGCCCGAAACTTTCAATTCCGGCAATTTGCTGATTTGCCGGAAATTTTCAATTCCGGCAATTTGCTGATTTGCCCGAAATTTTCAATTCCGGCAATTTGCTGATTTGCCGGAAATTTTTAATTCCGGCAATTTGCTGATTTGCCGGAAATTTTCAATTCCGGTAATTAGCTGATTTGCCGGAAATTTTCAATTCCGGCAATTTGCTTATTAGTAAGAAATTTTCAATTCCGGCAATTTGCTGATTTGCCCGAAATTTTCAATTCCGGCAATTTGCTGATTTGCCAAAAATTTTCAACTCCGGCAATTTGCTGATTTGCCAAAAATTTTCAACTCCGGCAATTTGCTGATTTGCCCGAAATTTTCAATTCCGGCAATTTGCTGATTTGCCCGAAATTTTCAATTCCGTCAATTTGCTGATTTGCCCGAAATTTTCAATTCCGGCAATTTGCTGATTTGCCCGAAATTTTCAATTCCGACAATTTGCTGATTTGCCCGAAACTTTCAATTCCGGCAATTTGCTGATTTGCCGGAAATTTTCAATTCCGGCAATTTGCTGATTTGCCCGAAATTTTCAATTCCGGCAATTTGCTGATTTGCCGGAAATTTTTAATTCCGGCAATTTGCTGATTTGCCGGAAATTTTCAATTCCGGTAATTAGCTGATTTGCCGGAAATTTTCAATTCCGGCAATTTGCTTATTAGTAAGAAATTTTCAATTCCGGCAATTTGCTGATTTGCCCGAAATTTTCAATTCCGGCAATTTGCTGATTTGCCAAAAATTTTCAACTCCGGCAATTTGCTGATTTGCCAAAAATTTTCAACTCCGGCAATTTGCTGATTTGCCGGAATATTTCAATTCCGGCAATTTGCTGATTTGCCGGAAATTTTCAATTCCGGCAATTTGTTGATTTGCCGGAAATTTTCAATTCCGGGAATTTGCTGATTTGCCGGAAATTTTCAATTCCGACAATTTGCTGATTTGCCGGAAATTTTCAATTCCGGCAATTTGCTGATTTGCCGGAAATTTTCAATTCCGGCATCTTGCTGATTTGCCGAAAATTTTCAATTCCGGCAATTTGCTGATTTGCCGGAAATTTTCAATTCCGGCAACTTGCTGATTTGCCGGAAATTTTCAATTCCCGCAATTTGCTGATTTGCCCGAAATTTTCAATTCCGGCAACTTGCTGATTTGCCGGAAATTTTCAATTCCGGCAATTTGCTGATTTGCCGGAAATTTTCAATTCCGGTAACTTGCTGATTTGCCGGAAATTTTCAATTCCCGCAATTTGCTGATTTGCCCGAAATTTTCAATTCCGGCAATTTCCAATCAGTAATTTTTCTATGTTCGGTTAAATATTTTTCTGTCGTTGAAATAAGTTGAAAAATGTAATTTTCAGGAAAGTCATGAAGCGTGGTCTAAACTATAGGTCTTCATGGAAACTAAAAAAAAAAATAGGTTCACGTGTACCCCAACCGTATAGATTTCGCTGTCTACATGGAAAAAAACTTGTTGCAAATCGTCTCTTCTCGCACCCATCGTCGGAGATTAAAAAGATAACGTTTAGACTATATCTCTTTTTTCACATCATCATATGTGATATAGACACACCTGATTTTTCCCCCCGCCGAAACAAAATATGACGAATTTCGGAGAAGAAAATAAAAGGGAAATTATAATATTGTGTTTTGTGATGAGAGGACTATACTGTAATACAAAACACACAAAAATTTAATTGGGTCAATTTTTTCGTAGGTATTTATTATATAGGTATTTATATAATCATTATATAAGTATTATATAGGTATTCATATAGGTATCTTTTATGTATTTAGTTAGAACATTATTTTATAAAACTTTATCTAATGCACTTTTATAAAAAAATTTTTTTATTAAATTTAATATACATATTAGCAAGATTTTTTTAAATTTAGTATTGAATTTCAGTAATTTATTTTTGGCATTTTCAAACAATCTAGACCGTATTAAGCACAACTTTGTAGTTGATTTGTTGAAACTGATTCGAACAAATTAAAGGTGGAGTACCGAAATTTGAGACTTTGCTTTTTTAGATCCAACAAAATGGCCCAAAACTACCAAATTTCGTAATGAAAAGTTCTGAAAATTTTTCAAAAAAAAGTTATGGGCGCTCAAATTTTTTGTAAAAAATTTTTCCATTTTTTAGCTAACATCAATATTTTTTGCAACTTTTCAGTGTCGCAGCGGTTGGAACTTAACTTTTAGTTGATTATCACCTGTCAATGCATTTTTTGCAATCGTTAATTGAGATGCTTTTTTGGCCGATGCGGACACAAAATTTGAGATTTTAGCTAAAAATTGACACTTTTTTTCCAAAACTTTGAGGCCCATTTTGGGTCTGATAAAAAGTAAGTCTCAAATTTCGGTACTCCACCTTTGATTGAACAAGCGCAAACTAATTGTAATTCTGACCAAAAAATTTTCGTTCAATTTTTCAAAAAAAAAAAATTCCAATTTTAATGGAAGTCTGTAAAATAAGTTATTTATTATGTTTTCCATATTAAAAATAACATTAAAATCCCGGATTTTCACTGAAATTTTCAGAAATTTGATGTAAAGTATGGGTTTTTCAGTTGAAAACCATAGTTTTACAAATTCAAACTGTTACATCTCAAAGAAAAATGCATATATTTTTGTAAAAAAATACCAAAAACCTTTTGGCGACAGGTAACTGCAAATCATTCAAAAAAATATGGTAAAGATGCCGTTCGGCAAACTTTTTATCGAGAAATTTGGCATATCGACCAGTTGCCGGTTTGGCAAAATATTTCAATTCCGGCAATGTGCCGGTTTGCCGATTTGCCGGAAATTTTCATTTTCGGCAAATTGCCCCCTCAACAAACTGAAGATCCTATTCCAGATTAGAATCAGATACCTATTGTCTGATTCTTGACGAAAAATGGGCGGTTCCGTAGTTTGGTGGCAAATCGGTGAAGCTTCATGCTAAAAGAAAAGACGGGTCTTTTGAATCTTCTGACCAAATCAGAAATGCGTGTTGATATTCAATGTCTACGTGGATTGGCGATACTTTTTGTGTTTCTGTACCATTTATTCCCATTGACATTTGGAAATGGGTATCTTGGAGTTGATATGTAAGTTTTTGAAGGGAAAAGAAAATACCTGCCTGTACCTACCTACCTACCTGCCTACAGGACTTGAAAAAAAAACCAAATTAGTGTTGAAAACTATAATTTGATATTTGGTTAGTGTGGAAGTTGCAGGTATCTTGTATTGGGGTCGGCGGAAATTGCCGTTCGGCAAATTGGCAAGTTTGCCAATTTGTCGGAAATTTTTAATTCCGGCAATTTCCCGATTTGCCGGAAATTTTAATTCCGGCAGTTTGTCGATTTGCCGAAAATTTTCAGTTCCGGCAATTTGCCGATTTGCCGGAAATTTTCAATTTCAACATTTTGCCGATTTGCCGGAAATTCTTATTTCCGGAAAATTGCCGGTGTGCTGTGTTGGCGGAAATTTCAAATTCCAGCAATTTGCCGATTTGCTGGGCATTTTCAATTTCGCAAATGGCCGATTTGCCGGAAAATTTCAATCCCGGCAGTTTGCCGATTTGCGGAAATATAAAATCTGACAATTTTGCGATTTGCCGGAAGTTGTCAATTCCGGCAATTTGCCGGTTTGCCGATTGGCCGGTTTGCCGCTTTGTCGGGTTTATCGATGCACCATGATCACATAACTTTTAAAATAATTTAAAAATTCCAGCTTCTTTGTGATCTCCGGTTACCTGATGGCCCGTAACCTGACACACATGAAAATCTCCAAAATCAGTGACATATTCCGTTTCTACTACCGCCGATTCCGCAGGATCCTTCCTTTATACTACCTTTCAGTTGCTGCAATCACCATTGCAGTTCACGTCTGCCTACGAGAGTTCTGGTGGGATGTTAATAGGAAATATTCGTTGGGATCCTTGTTCTTGGTGACTAATCAAGTAGTTATTCATGATTCGCTGAACTATTTCCAGCAGGTTGGTCAAGCTGTCCCATCACGGTTTGACCTACAAAAAATGCGGGAATTTTTGATTTTTTGCCCTAAAAATGTGACGTCGGCGCGTTCTTATTAAGAACATCTTAACCATGCGAAATCAGTTGAAAACACGGCGTCTCTTCTCCCGCATTTTTTGTAGATCTAGATAGGTAGATCAAACCGAAATGGGACACCTAGGCAGGCTAAATGCCTAGTTGGCATTACCCACATACCTACTTTGTTCCAGTACCTCGCCGACAGTACCTCCATCAACTTGTTCATACATACCTGGTCTCTGGGTGTCGAGATGCAATTCTACCTGCTCGCCCCATTCATATTTTTTGCAATTCAATTTCTACCAAACACAACTCTAAAACTTATCACTGCACTTTTGATTACATCAATCGGAATGATAGCTTATCTTTCCATCAATGCTCAATTTGCATTCAACTTCATGTTTCTGAGGCTCTGGCAATTTGCTGCAGGATTTACTGCTCTGTTTTGGCGGGATTTTCAGAATTTGAGCAGCAAGTCGAAGGAGCCAAAAGAGCCAAGAGAAACTCAACGGGTTTTTGAATCTAATGACGTGGCAAATTGCTCGGTAGCTGTGCTATTCCTGTGTCTTCTGCCAACACATCTGGGGTCCATGTGGCTTCGTCCTCTGGTTACACTCACGGCAGCCGGGCTCATTTTTATGGAGAATAAGAGTTGTCAGGTAGGTACTAGGCTCCGTCATTTTTTGGTCGACGTGAAAAATTCAAATTGTCTTGGAAAAAATTGTGCGGGAAATTCATATTTTCTGAGAAAATATATTGGCGGGAAATTCGAATTTTTAAAAAAGAAAACATTCGGCGGGAAGTTCAAATTTTTTGAGAACAACGTTTTGGCGGGAAATTCAAATTTTCTCACATGGTGTCAGGTTGTCCCATAAAGGTTTGATCTACAAACAATGCGGGAATTGTTTCCTCAAAAAATGTGACGTCATGTTCTTAACCATGCGAAATCAGTTGAGAAGTCTGCGTCTGAATTCCCGCATTTTTTTGTAGATCAAACCTAGATGGGACAACCTGACACCAAGTGTTTTCTGAGAAAAATGTTTTGGCAAGAAATTCAAATTTTCTAAAAAAAAATGTTTGGCGGGAAATATTAAATTTTTGAAAAAAAACTTTTGGCAGGAAATTCAAATTTTCTGTAAAAAAATTAGGCGATAAAAAAAATTATCTTAGAAAACGTTTTGGCGGGAAATTCAAATTTTCTGCGAAAAAAATTGGTGGGAAGTTCAAATTTTTTGAAACAACCATTTTGGCGGGAAATTCAAATTTTCTCACGTGGTGTCAGGTTGTCCCATAAAGGTTTGATCTACAAAAAATGCGGGAATTGTTTCCTCAAAAAATGTGACGTCACGACGTTCTTAACCATGCGAAATCAGTTGAGAAGTCTGCGTCTGAATTCCCGCATTTTTTTGTAGATCAAACCTAGATGGGACAACCTGACACCAAGTGTTTTCTGAGAAAAATGTTTTGGCAAGAGATTCAAATTTTCTTTTAAAAAATGTTTGGCGGGAAATATTAAACTTTTGAAAACAAAAAACTTTTGGCAGGAAATTCAAATTTTCTGTAAAAAAATTAGGCGATAAAAGAGAATTATCTTAGAAAACGTTTTGGCGGGAAATTCAAATTTTCTGAAAACAACGTTTTGGCGGGAAATTCAAATTTTCTGAAAACAACGTTTTGGCGGGAAATTCAAATTTTCTTTCAGATCCTCCAATCCCCCACTCTCACCTATCTCGGAGACATCTCATATGTTGTATACCTAGTTCACTGGCCAGTCATCTCTCTCCTCAAAGGCTCCACAATACAGAGCCAAGTTTATTGTGTTGGTAAGCCCATTTCTTCTTAACTTCCGAAAAATTTAAAGTAAAATAATTCCAGCTCTCACCCTGCTGATCTCTGTCATTGTTCATCACTGTTTCGAGAAACAATATCTCCAACTAGGAATTAAATCGGTTATTGCCTTAATTCTAGTCCTCATTGCTTTAAATGCTTCTATACAATACACCATAAGATACGAAAACTTCTGGAAGCAAAAGTATCTTCCAAGGCTTGAGAAGATCGTCAATCAGAACCTCGCAATGCTTCCATTCATCACAGCCTATGAGCCGAGAAAGGATAACTGTGTAGAGTGGGACTTCCCCGGGCTCAGCAACGGAGGTTTCTCAGGCTACGACTATTGCAGATTTCCAGTAGGGGGTTTTATGTACTTTTAAAAATATTTTTAAAAAGTTTATATTCAGAAAGGTAGAGGAAATCTCTCAGTGATGGTGATCGGGAATAGTTATGTGTTGAACTTGAATGAGCACGTTCGGGCTCAGTTTAACTATAACTACTCGGATTGGAGGTCACTGTTTATCATAGGTAAGAAGGCTGTTAGGGAAATGTAATTAATGGCCAGTGATGGGTCTAAAAGATTTGTAGTGGCCTAAAAGTGATTGCGATCTTCTCGTCCCACTCCCAGACTTTGGACAGACTTCGGCAAGACTTTTGATCGTTAGGTAGTCTTCCAGTTTTTCCTGGGCCCAGTTGGTCACTGGTCTGATCTGGGATTCTAAGGCATCTAGACTTCAGTCGTACCTTTGGTCGTGAGGTGTCCTGATCTGGGCCCAGTAGGCCGCTTAAGTCCGATCTGGGATTGTAAGGCATCTAGACTTCGGTCTGACTTAGGATTTTGGTCCAAAGCCAGGGTCGTGGTCACTTCGGCCAGGCCCGCGATCCTAAGCCATCCCAGTCTTACCCATCTTGATTCAAGTTTCCTTGCGCTGTCCTGCTGAATAAAATTTGGCCAAAGTACTGGCTTGGCCAATGGAAGTGGCCAACGTCCCTTCTATGGGCCCGGTCCTAGGCTCGTAGTCCTGCGCTTTCTTTTCCTGGATCAGCACCAACCTTTGGTTCAAGTTTTGTCCTAGATATACCCTATACCGCCTACAATTCCAGGTTGCGGTGGATTCTTCCACGGAGATCCTTCAACTGAAATTGGACGGTATGAACAAAAATCTCTACTCGTCGCAAAGCAGCAAGTAGAACTGCACAAGCCAGATGTGCTTTTTATCATTGCTAGGTGGGTGTGATAATTTTAGCCTAGCCGGAACCAAAAATGAGTCCCTTCCAGGTACTCGGATACAGTGAAGGAACCCATTTGGAGCGGGGAAACTGACGAATTATTAAGAAGGATGAACGAGAATCTAGCGTTTTATGAGAGGTAAGGTTTTATCGTGTTACTCGTCGTGCTTATATTAATGTTCCAGATTCGTGAAAAAGATCTACATTCTGGCGCCTCACCCTCAGTACCCGCTAAACTTTATGAACTCATTCCTAGATCACGTGACTCGCAAGCCAAATGAGCTCGAGACTTTGCACCTGAATAAGGTGGATGTTGATGAAGAATGGATGTATGCTAGGGAACGGTTCCAATCGCTTAAGTGTGACAAGTGTCAGGTTGGTATTTACCTTTTGGTTTAATAAAATGTATTTGTATATGTATACATATACATATACATATACATATACATATACATATACATATACATATACATATACATATACATATACATATACATATACATATATATATATATATATGTATATGTATATGTATATGTATATGTATATGTATATGTATATGTATATAATACTGTTTGTATATAATAATGGTATAATAGTTTTTAGGATATTGAAAACGTTTTATTACAAAACTATTGAAATACCAGAAATTAATATTTTATCAGTTAACAATGCAAAACTAAAGCGTAAAACGTTATGAGCTGTTACATGAAAGCCTTGCTTATAGTGCATCGACCAAATTTACCATTGGAAAATCATCAATAATTGTTTTATTTTACTGTTACAATATAGAAAACTTACAGTAACTACTTCCAGGTATTCGATCTCGGTCAGGAGTTCTTGGACGGTGATAGGTATCTGACTTTCGACAGGAAAACCAAATTGTCATATGTTGACAATCAAATCCATTTAACCGGCCCTGCAGTTGCAAAGTGTGATCATGTGTTTAAGAAGATTGCTGACGAAGTTATGGGATCTACTTAATTATTATGTAGACTAAATAATTTATTTGTTATGTATGTATGTACATCAGGATTTAAAATTTATATAACTGAAAATACTGAAAAATCAACATAAACAATTACATTTTAAATTTGAAAATTTGAATTCCCACCGACCGCATGTTGCAAAAGCGCTATTGTAGCCGGCGTTGAGGTTTTCGTTAAATTCTAATTGTAGGACAAAATACTTTTTAAGAAAAGAAAAGGATAACAAATTTGCTACAAGACATTCTGAACTCCCACCGACCGCATGCTGTAAACGCGCTCCAATGCGAAAATCTTCAAAATCCGCATTTTTGATCGTTTTTGGCATTTTCAACTAGAAAAATCTTTGAAAATCACTAGAATTTCAAATAAAACCCAATTTTGTTTGCAGAAAAAAAAGTTTCACTATGAAATTTGACCATTTTAGCACATTTTTGCGCCTCGTTATGAACATGAATCATTTTTGTCAAAATAATCTGTTCGTCGTGGGTTAAACAACACTACATCTTGCTTATCAGTTATTTTATTTGCTTATTGATAATCAACACGGTTTCTCCACACATCTTTTTTTTTTTGATTTTTAATAATTATTTCGAAATTTTACAGGTTTTTAATGTTTTCTTCGAACATGTATGACATTTTGAATCAAAATTTGACCAAAAAAACTTTCAGATCAATGAATGAAACGTGCCAAAGCCAATTGGCTGCAAATATTTCTCTAAGCAGGGATAATGCAGTCATTTGGACAGAGTTTGAAAAGAAAAAACCCATTGATAGCGTTGAACCACGGGATCAGACGAGTCACAGCAAAAAAAGATGTATATTGGCTAGTGAGTAACTGTTTTTTTTGGGATTCTGCTTAAGTCTTAGCCAAAGCCTGAGTCTAAGACTAAGCCTAAGCCTACACCTAGGCCTAAGCCTAAGCCTGAGCCTAAGCCTAAGCCTAAGTCTTACTAAGGTTAAGCCTTACTAAGCCTAAGCCTAAAGCTAAGCCTAGGCCTAAGCATAAGTCTGAGCCTGAGCCAAGGCCTGAGCCAAAGACTGAGTCCGAGCCTAAGCCTGAGTCTATGCCTAAGCCTAAGCCTAAGTCTAAGCCTGAGCAAGATTTTTCAGCAAAAATCAATATATCCTAACATTTTCATAGTGTATTTTCAGAACTCAACAAGACACTGATTTCCCTTGCCACGTGGCCTGTTTACGGAATGATATTTTCATTTATACAAGTTACGAGATGCAATGTGAATAACGGAATGGATTTTATAATGGCTCTTTGTATTTTCATGACTTTCGAGGGTTTCCAATTATTGATTGCTTATCCTCGGAAGCAAAATATCTCTGAACAAGTTCAACCCATAATGAGCATGTTACAAAGAGCTCACTTCTTCACATTTGTCGGGTGAGCACATTTATGTAGTCTCTGTTTTCACGGTTCGAGTTTCAGAATTACATTGGGCTCTTTATTAATCCTTTTGGTTATTATTTTGGATAAAATAGACTATCAGGTAATTGCGATTGCAATCTTTACTTTTGCAATTGCTATGCTAACTCTTTGCGCAAGTATTCGAGAATACAAGAAGGAAACGTGGATGTATGGATATGGTAAGTCATCGTGTAGAAATAAGGCGAGAGGCCGGCAGGTTGGAGGCAGGCATGAGACCCTGAAACCGCGCCTGCCTCCGATGGAAGCCTCGAATTTTTAAAAATTCGAACGTCATCGGAGAAATAAAATATCTATAAAAATATTACAATTTCAGATTCATCATTAATCCAAGTCTCGTTAATTTGCCAAATATCTGGAGTAATTTTCATAATTTCCGGGTGTTTCGGAAGGGAAATGATGGTCCTAGTCGGTTGTTTCCTATTTCTATACACCACTCTCCAAGTGCGATTTTCATATTTCTACAAGATCTCAGTTGATGGGACAACAAGCATTTTGACTTCAAAATCAACACGCGTGTTTCTGAAAAAGTGGTTCGAATGCAGTCTTCTAATTATTTGGTGAGTTTGAATTAACACAGTAGCGAAAATCACTAAATGATAATTTTAGACAAAAATTATGTGCATGTATATAACTGTGCATGTATCCAATTGTGCATGTATGTGCATATGTGTGTGTGTGTGTGTGTATTAATTTCTTAATTCCTGAATTTCCAGCTTGATTTGGACACTGGTTATTCTAGCCAGTCAGATGATGGAAGAGGATACTTTTTTGTGCCAGAACAAATTCTTCGCGTTTCTTATTACATTCTTCACATTGATGGTGTTAGCATTGGTTTTGAGAGTTTCCTACATGTACTACGTTTCAAAACAAGGAAATTGTGATCAGGGAGACATTTACTACACTAAATTTTGATTTTTTTTTTTGGTTTTGGAATCTTCTGTAAAATATGAACATTATAATGTATTTATTTAGAGATTTTCTTGTTATTCTATGATGTTAAATGCAAATGCATGGGCTGTACAAGGGTACCTCTCGCCAAAACTGGCGTAACTTTAGAGCCTGATTACCTACAAACATTTTAAACATATTTTCTGAAAGTAAAATTTGTGGAAAGGTTTTTGGTAAGTTTTTAACAAAATTATATGTTTTTTCTTTGAGTTATAACAGATTGTATCTATAAAATTGCTGTTTTCAACTGAAGTTTACTTCAATCTTTTAAAGTAACAATCACAGATTTTGAACAGGTTTCTGATATGGAAAACATACTGATTTCCCAAAGTTTCATCAAAAGTGAAATTGTATTAGGTTGAACCGGAAGTCTTTGTGACTGGGTTTGCTTTTCCACCGCTCGCCGCAGTTGCACTTTGGTGTTCCCTCGTTGCTAGGGTATAACAACGAGTAAAGGAACTTCATTTTGAAAATCGCCCCACTCCCTCCCCTCTGGTCTGAGTTCAGTTAGCCGACAATGTATTTATCTAGTGCCATCCACATCCGACATGGTTCGATGCACCTTTTTCTCTCTCATACCACGATGAAGGATTCGGAAAGTCTCCTGAAGGATGTTTATCATCGACATGTCCGCCACTATAATACTATACACATTTGGTTCCATCACTTCGAAAAGGACGACTTTTCTCTCGATGACCAAGAGACCCCATGAATTGGATTTGGATGAGTTGAAGAAAGCCGTGGCAACGAATCCTTTCCAAACCTCCCGTGAGCTGTCAACCGCACTTCAATCCTATCAAACCATCCTCGTACGGGGCTGGGAAGCTCTTGGAATGAAGAAAATTATGGGTCGATTCATACCTCACTCTTCGACACAAGCCAACCATGATTTTTGAGTGGATGATTCCATTTCACCCCTCACTCTCCATGGGGCCGATCGATGTTTGGGCCGACTCATCACTGGAACCGAGAAGTGGGCCCTCCATGATAAGAACCACACGCTTGCCCAGTGGTATGTAGAAGGAGAAACCCCACAGGGTGCCGCCAAACCCGACCTTCACCCCAAAAAAGTCATGCTCTCAGTGTGGTGGGGAGTGTACGGCCCCATCAACTGGGAACTGCTTCCTGGGGGCAAAACAGTTAATGGGAACCTTTAAGTTATCTAACCACAAAACCTAAAGAACATATTCAATCGTTCACCCCTGAAGGACGAGCAACTCTACTGTCAACAAAACAACGCTTATCCCTACGTCACGAAACAAGTATTGCAGGAACTGGTCAGGTATGAATGGATGATTTTCCTTCACCCACCGTATTCTTCAGACCATGCCCCATCTGCATACTGGCAGTTTTCAGATATGACTCGTGATCTCTGGGAAAGAACCTTTAATACCCATGGAAGTGTCGAATTGGCACTCAAGCATTATTTCGACTCGCGCCTGGAAGGGTTCTGTGAGCAGGGCATTCATAAGTTGCCCACACGTTGGCAGTACATTGCTGATAATAATAGCAAATAAATATTATTCTGTCGTTTCTCTTGCTCCGAGAAATAAACGATTGAAAAAGTCACAAAGACTTCCGGTTCAACCTAATAGTTTTTTGAGAAAGTTGACCAAAAAATGTTTTTCGTTCGAAATTGTTACAATTGAACGAATTTATTTATAAAACGTAGTGACAACATGTTTCTCACAAAAATTGTACTTAAATCATGCTGGATAACTCGAAAAATCAAAGAAAAATCAATGAAATTTAGTATTAAATCAAAAAATCTTGGCAAAATTTAATACTTCTAAAGAAAAACTATATCCACAGGTTTTATTAATTGCAAGGTTTTCTACTATGTTCTTTCGGAAAATTAACTAACAAGTATACTTAACTGTGATGGTTTTTGAGATTATGGAATACGGGCTGTAAAAAGGTACCTCTGGTTAAAACTGACGTAACTTTAGAACCTGATTAGCTACAAGAATTTTAAACATATTTTCTGAAAGTAAAATTTATGTAAAAGTTTTTGGTATTTTTTCAACAAAATCATATGATTTTTTTTTGAGATATAATAGTTTGTGTATGTAATCTAATCAGGTTCTAAAGTTACGTCAGTTTTGACCAGAGGTACCTTTTTACAGCCCGTATTCCATAAATACCGAAAAAAAAACGAGAAATATGAAAGATTATCATAACACAAAAGGGAAAATGTAAGCACACATTTTGAGCAACGATTAGTTATTTTTCTTCGAATATTCTAAAAATTAAACCAACTTTTTTTTTCGTAAAGTTCAAAAAACAACTTGATAATTCTGGTGATTCGAGAAAAGTTAGAAGGATTTCACAAAAATCATTATTCCAAAAGAAACAAAAAACTTTTTAAAAAGTTCAATGTGTGATATGCTTATTAAGAAAATCTCTCAGTTTTTCATCATTCCATCCATACGCGTCCTTGAAATCAACAGGAATTTTGGTTACTGCAGGCCACAACCTCCAGGTTGGATTTTCTTTGATTTCCATGCCGGGGATCTGGAAAAATTGTTTTTTTATCAGGAGTGGGAAGGAAACGGCAAATCGGCAAAGTGCCGGAATTAAGAATTTTCGGCAAATCGGCAAATTGTTTTTTCTTCTTCTACGAGTTTAAAGGGGTGGGCACATTGAATGGACTCGACACGCTCCACCCATTAATTTTTTAGGCGCGTGGTGAGACCAATGGGCTTTGCGCGTAGAGCGCGAAAATGGCCCTCTTTAAAGTCGTAGAAGTGGGAAAAAAGCAATGTGCGTAATGCTTTACTTCAGTGTTTTTTCCAATTCTCGCCTTTAAAGCGGTGCGAATTTACGCGCGATGGTCTCGACACGCGCCATCCAATGGTTTTTAGTGTGTGCGCAAGCGTAAATGCGCAAGTCGAGAATTGGAAAAAAAATGCACTCTACGTGTTCTTGGACTTTACCAGCCAAAAAATAACTCACCTCATTTTTGTCAGTATCCATTCTAGCGATTACAACCGTAGATTTAAATTGTTCTGCGAGCTCGTCCAGAGCTGGCTCATCAAAATAATAGGTTTCAATAAAGAAAACAAGTACATTATTAGTTTTGTTGAATACCACTTCATGGAAGTTTGACTGTACTAAAACCTTCACTGGCTTCGCATCCCAATCCTTCGGAAGATCCTGAGATTGGTAATATCTAGGCACATTTCCTCGTAATACAGAAGTGGTGAACTCCTCAAAGCTACTATTTCCAATAAGTTTGAACATGACATAGTGTGAGTTTCTTTCTTTATAAATTACGCTGCTTGGTGTAGTAGTAGGTGAATAATTGATCAAGAAACGGATACGTTTGGGAATATATGTATTATCCCTTGATTCATCCAAATGACGTATGAAAAATAAAATCTTGAAACGACCATGGAATCGTCTTGCTGTATCGGTAAACTTGGAAATTGTCGAGTTGTAATCAGTATCTGACTTTTTGATGTACAACACATGAACCATATTAAATTGTCTTGTTTCAACTGCGTCTTTCATATTTTGTCTGGAAGTTATCACCAGCGGAAGTTTGAATTCGTGGTACCATCTTATAAAGGCCGAGTAGTCCTGTGCCAGATCTTGTTCAGAGAAATATCTCATCTCTCTCCCTTCCTTACTCTTTGTGATTATAACAAAACCATACTCATCAAGATTTACAGACGCGGCAACTTCTGATGAATCAGTGATGCCATAGAAGATGTCATTATCACGTTCATACATGAGTTCGAAAATTCGAGCAAGATAGAAGTCGGTTTTCTGAATGAAATTTTACGCATTAACATGTGTTATAAATTGTTGAAAATTCCAATATGAATCTTGCAAAAACCGGAGAATTGAAGCATTTTAGCCACTTTCAAAATACATTAAAGGTGCAGTACCGAAATCTGGGAAATATTTTTAAAATACTCAAATTTACGCCTGATTCTGAATATCTATGTGAAAAAAACTCAAAAAAAAGCCCTGATTTTATATTTGAGCTTGAAATCGTGATTTTCAAATGCGCGCCCAAATAAATTCCCCTTGGAGCGCGTTTGCCTCATTTCAGCTTCACGGATTTCTGGCATCCCTCATATTTTGAAATGACAAAGTTCTGGCCGAACTAGGCCATTTTGGCTCGGTCATATGTGGGATAAATTTACGACGCGTTGCGTGTCGCGTTGCGTGTCGCGTCGCGGCTCGATTTTAGTTGTAAAACTGAATTTACTTGTCCGTGTGGAGTACACTACTTTCCCACGCGTTGTCCGACGAAAAATTGTCAATGGAGCGCAAAAAAATCCATGAGAAAGGCCAGGACCCCGTGAATTTGGCCAAAGTCAGAATTTGCAACAAGAACTTCTGAAAACTAATTTTTCGATGTTTTTTTCCGAATTCATTGTTTTCAGCTCACTGAGTGCTTTAAAATGACACCCATCAAGCTTATGTTCCGTCGATTTTGAGTTTCGACACAGCTGAATCTGATGGTACAGTACCCCGCGTGGCGAGACACAAAAATTTCAAAATTGGCAGAACCTAGGCGAAATGGGGTTCATTTGAAAGCTGAGAATGTAGGGAATATGAATTTGTTACCAATTTTTCTGAAATTTGAATAAAATTGAATTTTTTTCTCAAATAATTTCAATGTTAGTATAAAAAAAATTATTTTAACAAAATTCTTAATAAATGCATATTCCGTACATTCATAGATTTAAAATGACCCACATCATGCCCATATTCTGCCAATTCTGAAAACTGGGGTTTTTGTCAATGAAGCGCAAAAAAATTCAATGAGGAAGGCCAGAACCCCGTGCAGTTTTCAGCTATTTTCATTCATTTTTGCCGTATTTTATCGGTTTTTTTTTTGAGAAATATATTTTTTCGTAGCTGAAAAACTGTAGGAAGTGAAAAATAAGGAAAAAATTAAATGAGGCAAACGCGCTCCAAGGAGAGTTTATTTGGGCGCGGTGCATTTGAAAAATCTCATGGTCCCGGGACGCAAATGATATTCGAGATTTCAAGCTCAAATATAAAATCAGAAAAATTTTATTGAATTTTTTCACGTAGATATTAGGAATCAGGGGTAAATTTAGAGTGATTTGAAAATATTTCCCAGATTTTCGGTACTCCACCTTTAAATGCAAGATAACCGACTAACCTCAAAATAAGCCAACGTCACAACTCGTTTTTTGTCGATCATATCATTCAATTTCCGAACCGTCCTAACAATTTTCGGTTCAAAAATGCACTTTTCATGATCCACAAGTGAATTGAATTAACTGACCGTGCTCCACGATATTCAAGAGGAGTTCCGTGTTGGAAAAGAAGAAGTGTCGGATATTCACGAACATCTAGTTGTGTTGCGAGTTTTTCGCATAGATAACATCATACAAATAATAATAGGTGTCTGACATTGATTCGTACTGCTGAAAGAACAATTTCGAGTCCATACTCCATGGAGCGTAGAAGTCGACAAGGACATGCTTATTTGACTCGATGATCACATCGAAATTGCTCTGTAATAAGAATTAGAGTTCGGTGTGCACCTATTCAAGAGTGTGTAAGATCTTACCTCTGTGAGTTCCAATATTTTGCGAGTATCTGTTGCTATGATAGCTGTTGTGAAAATACTGATCCAAAATAGGAAGGCTAGCATTACATCAATCACAAGAAGAGAGCGAAAAGAAGTCGTAGTTTTGTAAATGCGCAGTGGGGCAAACTGTTCCAATAGACTGACAGACTGAAACGTTGCTCGACGCGAGAAAAAAATGTTATCGATCCATATTGGATATTGTATTGGATATTGGAGAAACGCAGACATCTCATCTGATTTCGCATGGTTAAGAGCGTGCGGACGTCACAATTTTCTGGAACGATATTTTCGCATTTTTCGTAGATCAAACCGCAATGAGACAGCCTGTCACCACGTGTGGCTATTGTTTTTTTGTTGTTGTTAAATCAAGAGAATTTTAAGACAGAGCCTCTTTTACCCGAACTAAAAGTTCTGAAAATGCGTATTGCACAACAGATTAAAAAAAAAATATCTCGTAGCGAAAACTACAGTAATTGTAATAAATTGACTACTGTAGTGCTTTTGTCGATTTAAAAAATGAGCGATATTCCATTTAAATTGGAATTTAAATAATTTTATTTTATTTTCTACCAACAGAAAATCTTGTGATTTACCGAGAAGTACATAGATGGCCTAACTTTTAAATTTCTACGCCACCCGGCGAAAAAGTTCGGCCACCAAACCATAACTCGGTGGGAAATCCATATTTCGGCTTCAAGCAAAAACCAATCAATACGAATTTTTGTTTACTTTTCTGAAATTTTTAAAATTCCAAACAAAAAAAAATCAGATTTCTAGGCCACCAAACCGTAACTGAAAATTCGCCAAAACGTGGTCTAACTTCGACTTCTAGGCCACCTGGTGAATGGTTCGGCCACCGAACCGGCAGAAAACCGATATTTGTGAGCAAATTAAACATGATTTGATGTATTTTTTTTCTCTGTTCCACGATCCGATGAAAAATTATTACACGTTCCCCAAAAATCGAGTTGTGTACTCCTCTCGGACAAGCGGAAATTCCAAAATTTTCGAATTTTTGGCAAGAAAATCGCGATTTTTTTCAAATTTCTCTGTAAAGCTGAAATTCAGATCCCAAATAGAAAATTTATTGTATCGACGGAACTGAACACGTATGATCTACGAGAAGGAACGGGGGGAATGCTGAAAATCCGCCAAAAATTGCGGGGGGAAAAGAAAAAAATATTGTACAGAAAAATGCGGTGAAAAAAAGGAAAAAAATAGGGAAAAGAGCTTAAAAAATAGTATCGCGATATTGTCCGGCTGGAATCGCGTTCGACGGACGTGCCTGCTGTTGATTTGGACGTTGTTGGGCGTTTTGGTGACGGCCGCGATTCGCGTGGGCGCCCTTTCCGACGGTGTACTCGAATTGAGAGTTCTGAAAATAAAAATTTGCAATTTAAATTTGAAAAATACAAAAAAAATCGCTAAAAATCCATCAAAATTGCCGAAAATTCAACTCGTGGCCTAGAAAAATGTACTGAAAAAGTTCGGCCACCTATACAATGGCCGAACTTTTCGAGGGACTAGCTTTCCTTATCGATTTTTCTAGGCCACCGGTAAAAAACTGCCGAAAATTTATGAAAACTCCAATTTTGGACCCATGGCCTAGAAAACCCCGCAATGGATAAAATTCGGCCAGCCCAATTATGTGGCCTAACTTTTCGAGGGATTAGCATATTATGAAATTTCTGAAAAATTGTCAAAATCGGCAAATTTTGAGCCATGGCCTAGAAAGCACCCAATGGAAAAAGTTAGGCCACCCGAATTATGTGGCCTAACTTTTATGGCGGGGACTAGCTTTTCTTGGTAATTTCTAGACTCCGGTTCTAAAAAATCGTTGAATAATCATTAAAACCTGCCGAATTTCAACTCGTGGCCTAGAAAATCCCCAAGTTCGGCCACCCAAAGATATGTGGCCTAACCTTTATGGCGGGGAATAGCTTTCAATAGCAATTTTTCTAGGCCACCAATGAAAAATCGCTTAAAATCATTAAAAACTGGCAAATTTACACTCGTGGCCTAGAAAATCCGAAAGTTAGGCCACCTAAATTGTGTGGCCTAACTTTTCGAGGGACTAGCTTCTCATACCGATTTTTCTAGGCCACCGCTAAAAATCACTTAACATCTATCAAAACTCTTCAATTTGGAGCCATGGCCTAGAATATCTACACAGAAAAAGTTCGGCCACCTAAACTATATGGCCTAACTTTTCGGGGGACTAGCTTTCCAAAGCGATTTTTCTAGGCCACCACATTTTGAGATGATATAACAACTCTAAATTACTAATTGTGTGCGAAAATTGGTCTAAAATTCAAATTTTTCACCGGTGGCCTAACTTTTCCACAAGATTTTTCTAGGTCATAGTGGATGCGTGGCCTAACTCGAATTTTCTAGACCACAAATTAAAGTTTCCGGGGCAGTTTTCTCTCATTTTTCTCGTTTTTTTCTACCAAAATGGATTTCGTGGCCTAACTGGGAAGTTTTCTAGGCCACGATTTCAAAAATCGGTGTTTCTGTGTCAATTTTCGCTCATTTTTCTCGTTTTTTGAGCCATTTAGCTTCAAATTTGCGTACGGGAATAGTATCCATTAAATCTTGAACATTTGCCATTGGAACAGGATCCTTAAAAAACCATATATCATCTTCCGCCTCGTCAGATGTCGGCCGCTTGTCTGGATCAATTGCGAGTAGAATTTCGAGCAAATGCAGAGCATCGTCGTCCTGAAAAAAGTTGAGGTTTTTTTTGTAGAAAATTTGGTCTTAAAAAGGCCAAATTTAGGCCGATTTTAGGAAAACTTTTTTTTTTAATTTTGGGTAATTTCAGGCCAATTTTAGTCCAATTTCCGGCCTGCTTTCATCGAAAATAAGCCAATTTTCGAGCTAATTTTAGGCTATTTTCACACAAATGTAGGCCATTCTTGGTTGTTTCTTTCTCAACATTAACCAAAAATAGGCCTAAATTAGTCTGAAAAAGGCTTACAATAATCCTGAAATTGGCCTGAAATAGAACCTAAATTGGCTTAAAATTAACTTAATTTGTCTAAATTAGACTAAAATAGGCTTGAACTCAGCTTAAAATGGACTAAAAAGAGACTAAAATCGGGCCAAAAATAGGCTTAAAATCGCTGAAAATAGGCTAACAATCGGGCCGAAAATAGACCAAAACAGGCTTAAATAGGCCGAAAATGGCCCAAAATAGGCTTAAATAGTCCTAAATAGGCCTATCTAAGCCCAATTTTTCAGATTTTTTCAAAATTTCCAATCCATACCGTCGCCGAGTCGTGCTGCTTGACGTTCTTTCCGAATGGATCCTGAAAATATTGATTTTTGTCCAAAAAACCCAATTTTCAAGGCGTAGGCAGCCTCGTAGGCACGTAGGCATCCAAAATACCTACCGTTTTCGAGTCGGGCGCATCAAATTTCATCAAATTCTTCATTTTATTCGGCAAAATTCGATATTTTCCTTGTGGAAGTGCAGAATTCGGTTCAGAAGACATTGCCGACCATAATGGCATATTTACACAGTTCGGCCATACCTGGAAATACTTTTTTTTTCGAATTTTTTATTAAAAATGGCTTCAAATTTGGGAAAATTGAGGGAAAAACACATCAAAACTGTACTTTTACACTCGTGGCCTAGAAAACCCCCAGTGGAAAAGTTCGGCCACGGGGGACTAATTTTCCAACGGGAGTTTTCTAGGCCATCGCATTTAAAAATGTTTCAAAGCTGAAACTACTCAAATGCTGCGAAAATCTGTCGAAAAATTGCCTTTTCCTCTCGTGGCCTAGAAAACCCCAGAGGAAAAGTTCGGTCACCGAAATCATGGCCTAATTATCCGGGTGATTAGTTTTCCGACGGGATTTTTCTAGGCCACCGCATTTTTAGGCCGAAAATTACTCGAAAATCTGTCGAAAAATTCCATTTTCCACTCGTGGCCTAGAAAACCTCAATGGAAAAGTTCGGCCACCGAAGTGATGGCCTAAATTCTTGGGGGACTAGTTTTTTTAACGAGCTGTTTCTAGGCCACCGCATTTTCAGGCCGAAAATCACTCGAAAATTTGTTTTTGCTTTCATGGCCTAGAAAACTTCAGAGGAAAAATCGGCCACCAAAAAATAATGACCTAACTTTAGGAGGACTAGTTTCCAAAGGGATTTTTCTAGGCCAACGCATTTTTTAGAATGATCAAAAATATAAATTTCAACTCGTGGCTTAGAAAACCCCAAACGGAAAAGTTCGGCCACCTAATTGATGGCCTAACTTCTCGGGGCGCTTTTCTAGGCCATCCCATTATCAGCGTTTAGCAAAAAATTGTGCAATTTCAAATTTTTATCCGGTGGCCTAACTTTTCTAGGCGGGGACTAGTTTCCCATGTGAATTTTTTTAGGCCACCAACTACAATTTCAATTGGTGGCCTAGAAACCTCTAAAGCTCGGCCACGAGTTTTGGAAGAAGAACTCTCGGGGACTAGTTTTTCATGAGCATGTTTTCTAGGCCACTACATTTTGAGCTCAATATCGTGTACTTTTTGCTAAAATCCGGTGGCCTAACTTTTCATGTAGGAATTTCTAGGCCACCAACTTTTCTGCCTCTAACAAAAATCGAAATTTTGGCGGTGGCCTAACTTTTCCACTGGGGTTTTTCTAGGCCACGCTTCGAAAATTCAATTCTAGGCCACCACAAACTAATTGCGTGGCCGCGAACTTTTCTATACATGATTTTTCTAGGCCACCAAAACGGAATATGCATTTTTTCAGGAAGTACGAAAAGTTGAAATTTCAGGGGGGGGTCTAACTTTTTCACTGGGAAAAATTCTAGGCCACGGTGTGAGCGTGGCCCAACTGGGGGTTTTCTAGGCCAGGAATCGAAAAATCAACGTTTCTGGGTCAATTTTAGCTCATTTTTCTCGTTTTTTTGAGCCATTTTTCTTCAAATTTTGAGCCATTTTCCACTACTAACATTCTTATTAATGGCCTAACTTTCCCGTGTACGGGATTTCTAGGCCATCAACTTTTAATATCGAGAGTTATTACTCTAAGCTACAAGAATTGACTCGTAGCCTACATTTTCACCAAAAAATCAAAATTTTGGCGGTGGGTGGCCTAACTTTTCCACAGGGGGTTTCCTAGGCCACGCTTTGAAAATCGATGTTTCTGTCTGAGTTTTAGCTTATTTTTTCTCGTTTTTCACCAAAATGGATTTGGTGGCCTAACTGAGGAGGGGGGGGGGGGGGTTTCTAGGCCATGGATCGAAAAATCATGGTTTCCGGGTCAATTTTTGGCCATTTTTCTCAAATTTTGAGCCATTTTTCTTCAATTTTCTCGTTTTTTGTGTCATTTTCCACGACTAACATCTTTATTAATCGATCCACAGAGTCCAGAAATGAGCTGTAACTGTTTTTGTTCCGTATCTCCTTGCATAATCGGTTGGCGAGTCCACATTTCAGCCATAATACATCCAGCACCCCATACATCGATTTTTGTGCCATATTGACGATCACCGAGCAGAAGCTCCGGTGGACGATACCATAGAGTGACGACACGGTTTGTGTACAGTGGACGGGGGCCTGCACCGTCTGAAAATTGTTGAGTTTTTGGGGCTCAAAATTGGTCAATTTTTCATCTAAAAACGTAATTTTTCGACTGAAATCCGAGGTTTTTGAGCATTTTTGAGCCATTTTTTTGGGTTTCAACAGAAATTTCATTTTTTGGCACTTTTGAGTATTTTTCCGCGAAAAAAAAAATTCTTTTTTGGGCAAAAATGGGCTAATTTTTGCTAGAAAATTGAAATTTTCACATTTTTATCAACTTTTGGATTTTTTTTGCGGTTAAAAAGGGTCTCAATTTTTCGCAAATTTGATTTTTTCGTGATTTTTGGGGAAAATTCTCAATTTTTAATTCAAAAAACGCAATTTTTTGGTTGCACAAATTCCACAAATTTGAGCGTTTTTTGACCAAAATTGCATAACTTTCGATTAAAAAAAATCAATAATTTTCCGATTTTCGGCGATTTTTCCACGGTTTTCGAGTGGAAAAATGTCATTTTTCATGAACTTTGGCCACCAAAATTTGCCATTTTCTGCATTTTTAACGAAAAAAAGCGGCGAAATTCATGATTTTTCACAATTTTTCTGCAAGTTTCAAAAAATTTCGGGCGGAAATCTGGGTTTGAATCGGGAAAAAATGTCGTTTTTTTTACGTCAAAATTTGACTTTTCACGAAAATTCATCAATTTTCGGTACAAATTTGCCGCCGATTTTCTCTCTAAAACCACGAAATTTCCGTGTTCTAGGAGCCGTTTTTATTTGAAAATTGTGCCGAAAACGCTAGGAAAACCATTTTTCGCACAATTTTCCGACGAGGAAAAGTCAGCTTGAGCTATAATTTAAAGAATTTTAGTTGAAAAAATGGAATTTTTCATGGTTTTTAGGTAAAAATATTCAATTTTTTCACGATTTTCAGGTCGATTTTTTCAATTTTTCGCCGAAAACCACACACTTTCTCTCTGCACAAAAGGCCGAGCTAGTCCAAAATCGGCAAGTTTGAGTATTCCATCCTTCGAAATGAGAACATTTGCAGCTTTCATATCACGATGAAGAATTTTACTACGATGAAGCTTATTCAATCCAGACATCAAATGTTTCATCATTGTTTTAATATGAACAAGAGACATTCGAATTTTCGGATTTGATAAGAGACCAGCCAAATCGTGTGCACAAAGAGCCATTACCAAGTAGAAAGTTGCACGATCCTTGGATCCCGTCGTTCCAGTACCTGAATTTTTTGGATTTTTGGGGAAAAATTGGGAAATTTCAGTGAAAATCACCCTAAAATAAGTCTAAAATGAGTAAAATTGGGTGAAAAATCAGTTTTTTCGGGCGAAAATCGAGAAAATATGGATTTTTTAGTGAAAAAACAGAGATTTTCAGTAGAAAATAGTGTTCAAAAAGGTGGTTTTCACCTGAAAATATCGATTTTTCGGTGAAAATTTCGGAAATTGTAGTGAAAATTACCCTAAAATTGGTCTAAAATGAGTAAAAATAGGTGGAAACCCCTGGTTTTTAATGAAATTTCAGTGGAAAATGCCTTAAAATCGCTTGAAAAACCGGATTTTCAGGAGAAATTCAGTGAATTTCAATGAAAAATCACTCAAAATGAGCATTTTTCCGTCGGAAAACTGCCGAAAAATCGATTTTCAGCCCATTTTTTGGGGCTAAAAATTTGCATTTTTCAGGCAAAAATCCATGAAATTCCAGTTTTTTGGGCGTTTTTTCCGGCCAAAATCGTGAGATTTCGTGAATTTTTTGATTTTTCACATTTTTGGGTCGGTTTTCTGCCGTTTTTCGTGCGAAAAACGCACTTTTCGCACTGCAAACTTCGATAAGATCAGTGATATTTGGATGTTTAAGCTGTTCGAGCATTTTAACTTCACGTAGTGCTGTAATTGGGAATCCTTCCTTCTCATTTTCCATTAAAATCTTCTTTAGAGCAACCATTCGGCCTGTATTCTTGCATCGGGCTTTGAATACTTCTCTGAAAATTGGGAAAATTAAAAATTTACAAGAAAAACGTTTAAAAAATGAGAAAAAACCGATGAAAATGGACAAAAATCGAAATTTTTCACTGGTGGCCGAGTTTTTCTAGTAGAGTTTTCAAGGCCACTAGGCTTCAAAATCGTCGTTTTTGAGTGGTTTTTACTGAAAAAAAAATCAGGTTTTTTGCGGTGGCCGAAGTTTTTTTGCGGTGGCCGAAGTTTTTTCACTGGTGGCCGAGTTTTTCTAGTGGAGTTTTCTAGACCATTTCATGAAAAATGCAGTTTTTGAGCGTTTTTCACTGAAAAACAGGTTTTTTGCGGTGGCCGAGGTATACCTAGTGGATTTTTCTAGGCCACCACATAAAAATCGCTGTTTTTGAGCGGTTTTTACAGAAAAAAATCAGGTTTTTTCGAGGTGGCCGAAGTTTTTTTAGAGGATTTTTCTAGGCCACCACATGGAAAACGCTGTTTTTGAGTGGTTTTTTAATGGAAAAAAACAGGTTTTTTGCAGTGGCCGAGTTTTTCCCAGCGGAGTTTTCTAGGGCATCGCTTGAGAAATGATGACCGAGCTTTTCAAATGATTTTTCTAGGCCACGTCTTCATTTTCCGCGGAATTTTAGGTTTTTTGGAGTAAAATTTCGGTTAAAATCCATTTAAAAAATGTGTTTTTTTGCCGATTTTCCGCCGAATTTTTCCGGTTTTTCAGCAATTTTTTCACACGAATTCCTCGATTTTCGGCCCTGCAAAACTTGCCCAAAAGTGCCCTGTCCAATCTTATTCAGCTTCTCATACGTGGAAACATCTCGAATAAACGGATACGTTGCCTGATCGAAGAGCTTCTGATAATTCGATAGTTGCTGCTTCACTTCAAGCTCATAATTTGTTCCATTTGGTGTTTGTCCACCGCCGGATGATGATGGAGTCGTTTGACCGCCGATTAGAGCTCTGAAAAATGGGAAATTACACTGCAACTTTTTCCTCACGAGGGACGAGGAAAAGTGGTTTCTAGGCCATGGCCGAGGAGCCGACAAGTTTCAGCGGCCATTTATCTTGCTTTGTTTTCCGCCTGTTTTCTTTCGTTTTTCATCGATTTTTCCCGTTTTTTCTTAATAAAACTGATAAATAAATACTTTTTGCAGATGCTAAAACAATTTCCAATTAAAAAAATTATGTATTCAGTGGGCAAGCAGCGGTGAAAGTGGTCAATGCAATATGATGGATTACGGGAATACAAAACCCAAACTTTTCCCCAAAAATGATACATATGATGTTTAGATGGTAAAAGTACCTGATTTTCATAACGAGACCGCTGAAAAAGTTTTGACTTTTTTGGTGAAAATCTCGACTTTTTCACCAAAAAAGTTGAATTTTGGAAACCTCAAAACTTTTTCAGCGGTCTCGTTATGAAAATCAGGTACTTTTACCATCTAAACATCATATGTATCATTTTTGGGGAAAAGTTTGGGTTTTGTATTCCCGTAATCCATCATATTGCATTGACCATTTTCACCGCTGCTTGCCCACTGAATGCATAATTTTTTCACTTGGAAATTGTTTTAGCATCTGCAAAAAATATTTATTTATCAGTTTTATTAAGAAAAAACGGGAAAAAGCTGTGAAAAACAAAAGAAAACAGGCGGAAAACAAAGCAAGATAAATGGCCGCTGAAACTTGTCGGCTCCTCGGCCATGGCCTAGAAACCACTTTTCCTCGTCCCTCGTGAGGAAAAAGTTGCAGTGGAAAATATCGACTTTCCATCCTAAATTCCGTACCTTTTCGGCGGCTCCTGAGCATGCTCGGTGTTCGGCCGCTTCGGAGGTCTGGACATGAAAAAATGCGGTTTTTTGGGTGGAAATGAGTACTTTTTAGGGGATTTGTCATCAAAATCGTGGATTTTTCGGTTTTTTGGGGTGTTTTTCACGTTAAAATCACGAATTTTGAGTGAATTTTCATTATTTTTGCCGAAAAAAATCCAGTGGAAATTAGTGTTAAAAAGGTGTTTTTTACGTAAAAATATTGATTTTTCGGGGAAAAATCACTCTAAAATTGCTTTAAAATGAGTAAAAATAGGTGAAAAATCGGTTTTTTTCGGACGAAAACTTTTTAGTACAAAAAAATGAACATGTTGGAAAAAACAGCGATTTTCAGTAGTTTTCACATGAAAATATCGATTTTTCGGAGTGATTTTGAGGTAATTTTCAGCGAAAAACCCTCTAAAATTGCTTAAAATCGATAAATATCTGCTCAGAAAGATGGAAAACCCGGTTTTTAGTGAAAATTTAGGTTTAAATTTGGGTTTTTGGTGAAAAAAACAGGGATTTCCAGTGGAAATTAGTGTTCAAAAGGTGTCTTTTACGTAAAAATATCGATTTTTCGAGGGGAAAAATTGGAAATTTCAGTGAAAATTACCCAAAAATAGGTGAAAAACCGGGTTTCTTAGGGGAAAATCGAAAAAATTTGGATTTTTTAGTGAAAAAACACCCTAAACCTACTGAAAAAGTTGGAAAAACAGGGATTTTCCGTAGTTTTTCAACGAGAATATCGATTTTTATTGGGAAAAATGAGAAATTTCAGTGAAAATCACCCTAAAATTGCTTTAAAATGAGTAAAAATAGTTGAAAACCCCGGTTTTTTCGGGTGAAAATCGACTTTTTAGTGAAAAAAACAGCCTAAAAAACTGAAAGTTGGAAAAAACAGCGATTTTCACTATAGTTTTTTAATAGTTTTTCATATGAAAATATCGATTTTTCGGGGAAAATTTCGAAAATTTCAGCGGAAAACTCTCTAAAATTGCTTAAAATCGATAAATATCTGCTCAGAAAGGTGGAAAACTCGGTTTTTAGTGAAAATTTAGGTTTAAATTTGGATTTTTGGTGATATTTCAGTGGAAAATGCTGTTAAAATCGCTAATTTAATAAATTTCGGTGTGAAAATTCACTCAAAAACTGCCGAAAAATCAATTTTCTGCGAATTTTTTTTTGATTTTTTTGTTTTGCAAATCAAAATCGTGGATTTTTTAGTTATCTGGGGTGTTTTTCACGTTAAAATCACGAATTTCTAGTGAAAATCAACGAAAAACCGGGGGTTTTCTCGCTTAAAATCCAACGAACCTCTGTGTACTCGACTGGTGGAGGCCGGCGTGATAGTTTTGAGCACTCATTTGCTCTGAAAATTGTTAATTTTTGTGGAAAAAAACATTAAAAATTGCGAAAAAATTGCGAAAAAACCGAAAAAATAGAGGAAAATTGCAAAAAAAAACATTGAGAAATAGAGAAAAGGGGCGGAGTGGCTCAATTGCAATGCGGGCGCGCGATATTTGCAAACCGCCGCACACACTTGACATTTTCCGTATTTTATTTTATTTTGCAAAAAAAAAAGCATTTCTATCATCAATTTCGAAGGGTTTCGCCTGCGTCTCTTCGTCATGTTTTTCCTCGTCTTCTCGTCAAATCTTCACTCAAAAATATTGACAATTTGTGTGTGCCCCTGAAACCCGTGGTTTTTATTATTTTATTTTTCTTAAAAACAAATAAAAAATCTGTTTTCCCACTATTTTTTAATGTCAAAATTAACATTTTCAGCCCAAAAATCTACACAAAATGCTGGGTATCATCGAGCTCGGCATTCAATATCGGTATTTTTCACATTTTTCAATTTTTTCCGCCCGGGAAAAATCGATAAAATCGATAAAACCGCATTTTTCTTCAGGATATGGCGTTCACAAGCCCATGGAAAGGGAAAAAAGAGCCCGCGGACGCCGACGACTCCGCTGGCAAAAATGGCGTCGAAACTGAATGAAGAATCGATTTCGGTGGGAGATTTGGCGGAAAATTTCGGGAGAAAAACTGTTGAAAATGGCTTTTTAAGCATGAAAATCCTTATAATACACAATAAATTGGCATATTTCGCTGAAATTGTCGTAAAAAATAGTCGAAAAATGCAAAATTTCACTAAAAATCAGTCCATGGCCTAACTTTTCGAATTGGTGGTCTCGAAATCCGGCTAGGCCACCTTTTCAGAAAAATCTGATATTAACTTCATTTTCAATGTCCAAAAAAGTGAAAATCTTCGAAAATCACCGAAATTCGAATCGATGGCCTAACTTTCCGAATTGGTGGCCTAGAAATCCGGTTTTGGGTTTTCTAGGCCACCGTAAAATACAATTTGAGTATTTGCTGCTTTTTAACTCTAAAACCCGTTAAAAATATCAAAATTTGATCAAAAATCAGTCCGTGGCCTAACTTTTCCATTCGGTGGCCTAGAAACCCAAATTTCACGGCCACCAACCAATTTACCACCTAAAAATCGATATTTTTGCAGCTGGAATCCGTGATGGCCGAGTTTAAGCTGTCAAATACGACTCTCCGACGAATGATGTCCCATTTATCAGATAATATGGATCGAGGACTGGAATCCGGCTTGGAACGGTCCACAATTGCAATGTTACCATCTTTTGTGCCAGAATTGCCGAATGGAAAAGGTTTTTAATCGAAAAATCGAGAAAAAATGGCCTAAGAATGGGTTTTTACGGTCGTGGCCTAACTTTCCAGTTGGTGGCCTAGAAATCCAAATATACCATTTTCTAGGCCACCAAAGCAAGAATTTTCATAAAAATCACTGATTTTTCTCTTGAAAACGTAGAAAATTTGACTGAAAATTCAAAAAATCCGAAAAATTGGCTAAAAATTCGATTTTTCAATCCATGGCCTAGCTTTTGGTGGCCTAGAAATCCAAACCCATCATTTTCTAGGCCACCTACACAAAACTCATTCATTTCCCCCGAATTTTCAAGAAAATTCCATGTTCTGCTGAAAAAACGTTGATTTTCATATTTTCAGCCTATGGCCTAATTTTTGGTGGCCTAGAAATCCCAGGCCTCCATTTTCTAGGCCACCATCACCAAAAGCAGCAATTTTGCGCCAAATTTTCACGAAAATTTCATGTTCTACTGAAAAAATCGTAAATTTCAATGAATTCACACCATGGCCTAACTTTAGGTAGCCTAGAAATCCAAAACTAGCTTTTTCTAGGCCACCTACTCATTTTCCACCAGATTTTTACCAAGAACTCCATTCTTGCGGCAAAACAACAACTGTCATACTATGGCCTAACTTTAGGTGGCCTAGAAATCCCAGTTCACCATTTTCTAAGCCACCTACACCAAAATCAGCCACTTTCCGCCGAATTTTCAGTAAAAATCAATGATTTTCTTTTGCAGAACGTGGAAAATTCGTTGCAATGGACCTCGGAGGCACAAATCTACGTGTAATGTTGATGGAACTGGAGCCCGGTGAGCCGATGAGAACTAAACAATTTAATACAAGAATGCCAAATGCCGCAATGCATGGAACCGGACAAAAAGTACGAGGAAATCGGGATTTTTAGCCTGAAAACGCGCTGAAAAACTGGAAAAAAAGCGATAAAAGTTGAAGAAATTGCCACTGAAATTTGAAGAAAACCATGAAAATTGGGAATTTTCGTGAAAAAAGCAGAAAAAAAGCTATGAAAAACTTGAAAATTGGGGATTTTCAGCATGAAAACCTGGAAAATTTTGGTTTTTTACCCTAAAAAATCCGAGAAATTGACATTTTCAGCCTGAAACCCCTGAAATTTCATAAATTTCAGAGGGATAAAACTGAAAAATTGCGTATTTTAGCTTGAAAAAACCGAAAAATTCCGGTTTTCAAACCCAAAAAACTGAGAAATTGTGATTTTCAGCCTCAAAATCTGAGAAATTTTGGTTTTTTCTCATAAAAAAACCTGAAAATTCCGCGATTTTCAGCCGGAAAAACCGGAAAAATTGCGTGTTTTAGCTTGAAAATTGGAAAATTTCGTGATTTTCAGCCTGAAAACCTGAAAATTCCTTGTTTTCGACCTCAAAAATCTAAAAATTCGAAGTTTTCAGCCAAAAAAACTGGAAATTTTTGGTTTTTTAACTTAAAAAATCTCAAAATTTCGTGATTTTCAGTCTAAAAACCGGAAAATTCTAGTTTTTTAACCTAAAAAATCTGAGAAATTTCATGTTTTCCAGCCTGAAAAGTCCGAGAAATTGGACTTTTTAAGCGTAAAAACCTGAAAATTCCGTAATTTTCAGCCTGAAAACCTTAAAATATGGTGATTTTCAGCCTAAAACCCTGAGATTTTATAAGTTTTAGCCGGAAAACCTGGAAATTTCCTAATTTTCAGCCTGAAGCCCCCCACCGGAAAATTTTAGTTTTTTAGCCTAAAAAGTCTGAGAAATTGGACTTTTTACGCGTAAAAAGCTGAAAATTTCGCGATTTTCAATAAGAAAACCCTGAAATTTCATAAATTTCAGCCGGAAAACCCGGAAAATTTGGTGGTTTTCATACAGAAAAACCTGAAAATGTCTTGTTTTCGACCTCAAAAATCTAAAAATTCGAGATTTTCAGCCTGAAAACTGGGGAAAAGTTTGCATTTTAAGCCGGAAAACCTTTTAATTTTTTAATTTTTCGCATGAAAAACTAATTTTTTCCCGCTTTTCACTGAATTTTCACCTAAAAATTTTAAAAAAATCGCTAAAATTAGCCTAAATTTCCTGATTTTCCAGAAAATTCCAAAAAAATGTTTTCAGCTTTTCGACTACATTGCCAAAGCTCTGTGCGATTTTCTTGTCGAACGTGAGCTCGCCGATGAGCATTTGCCTGTTGGATTCACTTTCTCGTATCCCTGCGATCAAACCGGGCTCCGATCGGCCACGCTGCTCAGGTACAGTAACCCACAAATCGCGTGGTGGGACCCAAAAATTCAACAAAAAAAAAGAGGGCATTTTCACAGATGGACAAAAGGAGTAACAGCGACAGGATGCGTGGGCGAAGACGTCGTACAACTGTTAGAAGATGCGATTGCACGTGATGGACGTGTTAAAGTGAATATAGTTGCATTGATTAATGATACAGTTGGTACAATGGTTGCAGCTGCATATGAAGCTGGTTTGTAACCTTTTTTCCGGTTGAAAATGAGCTGAAAATTAGGAAAATTCAATGATTTTTGGCCTAAAACTGAGAAATTGTAATGTTTTGTGTGCAAAAATCTACTTAAAAAGCCAAAAAATCTCTGAAAACGTTTTTCTAATGTATATATATATATACCAGAATTTCTCAGTTTTAGGCCAAAAATCATCGAATTTTCATATATATATATATATTATACAGTATGTAGTATGCATGTATATAGTTTATTTAGTATATATATATGTATACTATTAATAAATTGTATAGTATGTAGTATGTATATTTTAAAAAATTTGCAAAAATGGGAATTTCCAAATTTTTTTGGTGGCCGAGTTTTCTCTTTCTCGGCCATCAATGAAAATTGATAAAAATCGATCAATTTTCGCTGTTTTTATCGATTTTTCCGCTGAAAAAAGTAAAAATTTCATTTAAAATCTGCAAAAAATCAGAAATTTTCAGATTTTTTCGCTGGCCGAGTTTTTTATATATAGTATATTTATAGTATTTAAATTTGTATATACTATAGAAATTATATATGTATATATACTATATATAGTTTATATAGTATATATACATATATAATTTCTATAGTATATACATATTTATATACTATATATATATATACAGTGCGTCCAACTTCTATAGCACCCATCTCTAATTTGGCGGTTTGGAGCTTTTCAAAATATTTTCAGGAAAAGTGTTAGTGCAGTTCGATAGCAAATGTTGAAAAACCTATGCTCCCCAATTATTATTATGATATCTTAAAAATCACGGAAATTAGGTCAAAATATCGGAAAAATGGCCGTCCAACTTCTATAGCAACTTTCTATCCCCCTCTGATTTTTGACAATTTCCGGTAAAATCGGGGGTTTCTTTGTTATTCATGAATTTATTTTGTGAATAACTTCACACCAAAATGATCAGACGGTTTCACTTTTACATTTAAAAAATAAATATACCACTTGAAAACACGTGGAATGCCTGTGATTGTCCTGGAACGTTCTTATTTGCTTCAGAGGCCATATCTCGGCTCCCAATCGGTTTCGCAACACCAAACTTTATCAAAATGTTCTTCTCCGTCTAGTTATTACTATGTAATTAGTTGTAGAGAACATTCATTCATATTAACCAAATGGAAAAGGGAGTAACTGCAGTGATTTTTAGAAGGCTTGATTTAACTCTGGAAACGAGCGTTTGAAGGCGCAGAGCTGAAGGTTTTGACTTTGTATGGTATAGAATTTCAGCTCATATGATTTAAATATCTTTGAAGCTTCGATTTTGATTAGAAGTCTTTGAAATTTTATTTAGACGAGTTCACGAGACCGCTCAAAAAAGAGGACAAAGGCAAAGCGAGGCCGCAAGTAGTTTTCTCAAGCTAACATGCGACAATTAGTCTGGCATTTGATTTATCCATGGATTTCCACGGATTTGATGTTCATATAATATAATTTTCAATTTTTGTTATAATTTAGTAATTTTTTGTCGAAAATGTATTCTCAATCATTATCTCTGCGCCTCCAAACGCTCGTTTCCAGAGTTAAATCAAGCCTTCTAAAAATCACTGCAGTTACTCCCTTTTCCATTTGGTTAATATGAATGAATGTTCTCTACAACTAATTACATAGTAATAACTAGACGGAGAAGAACATTTTGATAAAGTTTGGTGTTGCGAAACCGATTGGGAGCCGAGATATGGCCTCTGAAGCAAATAAGAACGTTCCAGGACAATCACAGGCATTCCACGTGTTTTCAAGTGGTATATTTATTTTTTAAATGTAAAAGTGAAACCGTCTGATCATTTTGGTGTGAAGTTATTCACAAAATAAATTCATGAATAACAAAGAAACCCCCGATTTTACCGGAAATTGTCAAAAATCAGAGGGGGATAGAAAGTTGCTATAGAAGTTGGACGGCCATTTTTCCGATATTTTGACCTAATTTCCGTGATTTTTAAGATATCATAATAATAATTGGGGAGCATAGGTTTTTCAACATTTGCTATCGAACTGCACTAACACTTTTCCTGAAAATATTTTGAAAAGCTCCAAACCGCCAAATTAGAGATGGGTGCTATAGAAGTTGGACGCACTGTATACATACTACATACTATACAATATATTTATAGTATACATATAGTATATATATATATATATATATATATATATATATATATATATATATATACAGTTTATGTATACAGTTTACCTAGTAAAAATAGCCCAAAAATCAAGATTTTTCCTCTACAAACCTCTGAAAACACGCCGTTTTTTGCAGGCGGTCACTGTGATATTGGCGTAATTATTGGAACCGGAACAAATGCTTCATATATGGAAGATTCCAGGAAGATTGTGCACGGATTGGCCAACGCTACGGAGGATTATAATCATAAATCGGTACAAAAAATCGACATTTTTGGCGAAAATTTGAGAAAAAATCGATTTTTTTTCGACAATTTTCAGATAAAAAATCACTAAAATATTGCAATTTTTCGAAAAAAATCAACTTTTCAGTCAAAAATTTTCGATTTTTCTCTAATTTTTCCGGAAAAAAGTGCAATTTTTTATGTTTTCAGATGATAATCGATACGGAATGGGGAGGATTTGGTGATAATGGAGAAGCTGATTATATTTTCACAAGATATGATAAAATTGTTGACTCAAAATCCGATCATCCTGGCGTTAATTCGTAGGTTTTTTGGTTTTTTCGGCGTAAAAAATCTTTGAAAATCAAATTTTTTGCAGTTTTTTATGCAATTTGCACTACTTTTAGTGAAAAATCGATAAAAATTGATTTATTTCCACCAATTTTCATTGATGGCCGCGAAAGAGAAAACTCGGCCACCGAAAAAATGTGGACAATATTTGAATTTTTAAGAAAACATTGAGGGTTTGCAGGTTTTAAAAGGACATTTCAGTTTTTTTATTCGAAAAATTGATAAAAATCTGTAAAATTTCAATTTTCGTTGATGGCCGCGAAAGAAAAAAACTCGGCCAGCGAAAAAATCTGGAAAATTTCTGAATTTTTGCAGATCTTCAATGGAATTTTCAATATTTTCAATGGAAAAATCGATAAAAACAGCGAAAATTGATCGATTTTTATCAATTTTCATTGATGGCCGAGAAAGAGAAAACTCGGCCACCGAAAAAATTTGGAAAAAATTTGAATTTCTAACAAAAATAGGTTTCTTTCGAGTTTGTAGGGTGAAATTTCGTATTTTTTATTTGATAAAATCAATAAAAATTGATTGATTTTTCATAAATTTTCATTGATGGCCGAGAAAGATAAAACTCGGCCACCGAAAAAAATTGGAAAATTTCTGATTTTTTGCAGTTTTTTAATGGAATTTTCAGTATTTTAAGCATAAATTCCTGATTTTCAGCCAAAAAATCAATAAAAATCTTTTTTCCACAAATTTTCGTTGATGGCCGAGAAAGAGAAAACTCGGCCACCGAAAAAATCTGGAAAATTTCTGATTTTTTGCACATTTTAAATGGAATTTTCAGTATTTTAAGCATAAATTCCTGATTTTCAGCCAAAAAATCAATAAAAATCTTTTTTCCACAAATTTTCGTTGATGGCCGAGAAAGAGAAAACTCGGCCACCGAAAAAATCTGGAAAATTTCTGATTTTTTGCACATTTTAAATGGAATTTTCACCTATAATCAGGCAAAAAATCAATAAAAATCGATTAATTTCCAACAATCGTGGCCGTGAAAGATGAAACTCGGCCACCGAAAAAAAATTTGGGGAATATTTGCATTCTTAACAAAAAATGGCGGTTTTTGCAGTTTTTAAATAAAATTTTCAGTATTTAAGCGAAAAAAGCCCGATTTTCAGCCCAAAAACCCTCATAAAACCCAAAATTTTCAGTCTCGACAAGCTAATCGCCGGAATGTGCATGGGAGAGCTCGTCCGTCTGGTTTTGGAGCGACTCTGTGAGAATAAAGTGCTCTTTAATGGAATTGGCTCGAAAATGCTCCGTACTCGAAATACGTTTCCGACGAAATATATTTCCGAAATTTTGCAGTGAGTTTCAGGCGGTTTTTGCTGAAAAAAATCGATAATTTTAGGGTAAAAATGGGGGTTTTTCCGATTTTTTTGATGAATTCTTGGTAAAAAATCGTGTTTTTTACGGAAAAACTTTAATTTTCAGCGTTTTACCCCCGGAAAAATCATTTTTTACGACTTTTTCCGACTTAAAAATTTGTAAAAATTTGGGGTTTTTTTTTCAGTCAAAAATGGCCAAAAAATCGAAATTTTAACACATTTTTTTCAGAGCTTTTCCCTTGAAAAAATACGTCTAAAATGTAATAAAATGGTCAAATTTTGTGGAAAAAATCGATAAAAACTACTTTTTTTTGCATTTTCAGCGACGATTGCGGTGTCTACAGTAATACCCGACAGATCATGGACGAGCTCGGCATCGAAGGAGCCACTTTTAGCGATATGCTTCTGCTCCGTGAAGTTTGTGTCGTTGTGTCGAGGCGGAGTGCGAATTTGGCGGCTGCAGGTACTGGAATTGGCGATTTTTAGTGATTTTTATCCTAAAAATTGCAGTTTTTTAGTGATTTTTAGCTTAAAAAATGCAGTTTTTTAGTGATTTTTAGCTTAAAAATTGCAGTTTTTTTTTGTGATTTTCAGCTTAAAAATTGCGGTTTTTTAGTGATTTTTATCCTAAAAATTGCAGTTTTTTAGTGATTTTAGCTTAAAAAATGCAGTTTTTTAGTGATTTTTAGCTTAAAAATTGCAGTTTTTTTTTGTGATTTTCAGCTTAAAAATTGCTGTTTTTTCGTGATTTTTAGCTTAAAAATTGCGGTTTTTTCGTGATTTTTAGACTAAAAATTGCAGTTTTTTAAGTGATTTTTAGCCTAAAAATTGCAGTTTTTTAGTGATTTTTATCCTAAAAATTGCAGTTTTTTAGTGATTTTTAGCCTAAAAATTGCGGTTGTTTAGTGATTTTTATCCTAAAAATTGCAGTTTTTTCGTGATTTTTTGCTTAAAAATTACAATTTTTTCGTGATTTTTAGCCTAAAAATTGCAGTTTTTTAAGTGATTTTTAGCCTAAAAATTGCAGTTTTTTACTGATTTTTATCCTAAAAATTGCAGTTTTTTTTGTGATTTTCAGCTTAAAAATTGCGGTTTTTTAAGTGATTTTTAGCCTAAAAATTGCAGTTTTTTCGTGATTTTTAGCTTAAAAATTGCGGTTTTTTTGTGATTTTTTGCTTAAAAATTACAATTTTTTCGTGATTTTTAGCCTAAAAATTGCAGTTTTTTAAGTGATTTTTAGCCTAAAAATTGCAGTTTTTTAGTGATTTTTATCCTAAAAATTGCAGTTTTTTAGTGATTTTTAGCCTAAAAATTGCAGTTGTTTAGTGATTTTTAGACTAAAAATTGCAGTTTTTTAGTGATTTTTAGACTAAAAATTGCAGTTTTTTAGTGATTTTTATCCTAAAAATTGCAGTTTTTTAGTGATTTTTATCCTAAAAATTGCGGTTGTTTAGTGATTTTTATCCTAAAAATTGCAGTTTTTTAGTGATTTTTATCCTAAAAATTGCAGTTTTTTAGTGATTTTTAGCCTAAAAATTGCAGTTGTTTAGTGATTTTTAGCCTAAAAATTGCAGTTGTTTAGTGATTTTTAGACTAAAAATTGCAGTTTTTTAAGTGATTTTTAGCCTAAAAATTGCAGTTTTTTAGTGATTTTTAGCCTAAAAATTGCGGTTGTTTAGTGATTTTTATCCTAAAAATTGCGGTTGTTTAGTGATTTTTATCCTAAAAATTGCGGTTGTTTAGTGATTTTTATCCTAAAAATTGCAGTTTTTTAGTGATTTTTAGCCTAAAGATTGCAGTTTTTTAGTGATTTTTATCCTAAAAATTGCAGTTTTTTAGTGATTTTTAGCCTAAAAATTGCAGTTGTTTAGTGATTTTTAGCCTAAAAATTGCAGTTGTTTAGTGATTTTTAGACTAAAAATTGCAGTTTTTTAAGTGATTTTTAGCCTAAAAATTGCAGTTTTTTAGTGATTTTTATCCTAAAAATTGCAGTTTTTTAGTGATTTTTAGCCTAAAAATTGCGGTTTTTTTCGTGATTTTTAGCTTAAAAATTGCATTTTTCCGCTGAAAAAATTTTGAGATTTTCGGTTTTTTAAGGGATTTTTAGCTTGAAAATTGCATTTTTCAGCTAAAATTCCAGATTTTAAGCCCCCAATTTTTTTTCCAGCAATCGCGTGTGTCCTGAATCGTGTCCGCCGGCCGAATATGCTCGTTGCAATCGATGGATCCACGTATAAATACCATCCATTCTTCAATCATTGGGTGTGCGAGAAGATTCGAGAACTTCTGGATCCTGGGCTTGATGTGGGGTTTCTATAGGGTTACTGTAGTTGAGATGGAAGTTTCCGAAAATTTGATTTTCCCGCCAAACTTTACTCTAGTTAGATTGAAAAAGGTGGGGTTACTGTAGTATATGGGTACTGTAGCTAGCGGCAAACCACGGGTTACGGTTGGTTACTGTAGCTAGACTGAAAAGCTTCGATCCTCTGGCTACTAGGGCAGGCAGTGTAGGGCAGGAATACTGTAGGTCACTCTAGGACAAGGGTACTGTAGGTCACTCTAGGGCAGGGGTACTGTAGGTCACAGGCATACTGTAGGTCATTCTAGGACAGGGGTACTGTAGGTCACTCTAGGACAAGGGTACTGTAGGTCATTCTAGGGCAGGGGTACTGTAGGTCACAGGCATACTGTAGGTCATTCTAGGACAGGGGTACTGTAGGTCACTCTAGGACAAGGGTACTGTAGGTCATTCTAGGGCAGGGGTACTGTAGGTCACAGGCATACTGTAGGTCATTCTAGGACAGGGGTACTGTAGGTCACTCTAGGACAAGGGTACTGTAGGTCATTCTAGAGCAGGGGTACTGTAGCTTTAGCGGAATGTCGAGGATACTGTAGGTTACTGTAGCATATGGGTTCTGTAGCTAGCGGCTACGGGTTACGGTGGGTTACTATAGCTCGATTGGAATCCTTCGATTCTCTGTAGGTTACTGTAGGTCACTCTAGAATAGGGGTACTGTAGATTACTATAGCTTATAAGTACTTTATCCTACTATATGCCTGGGTTACTGTAGGTTACTGTAGGGCAGGAGTACTGTAGGCCAGTATAGGCCAGGTTACTGTAACTATAAAATGATGCAGCCGAAGTGAACTTGTTGATACTGTAGATTACTGTAGTTGGGTTGAAAGTTCAGAAAATTAAAATTTCCTGTCAAAAAATATTTTCTCAAAAAATTTGAACTTCCTCCAAAAACTTTGGTATCAGAAAATTTAAATTCCCGCCAAAATTGGGCAACAGCGGGGATACTGTAGTCTAACATTGGTTACTGTAGATTGACAAAGCTCCGGATACCCCGAAGATTACTGTACGTTATTGTAGCTTTTAGGAGCTATAACCTGCTATAGGTGTGGGTTACTGTATATTGACCGAGGAGCTTCAAATGTGGCATAGATTACTGTAGCTACAGTAACCCTGCAGAGTTTTCAGCTAGTTCTAACTAACGGTATATACAGTAACCAATCTTTTTTTTTTGCAGTTCAAAATCGTCCAAACCGGTGATGGCTCAGGCCGTGGAGCCGCACTCATCGCCGCAATCGTTTCGAGAGTCAAGCGAGAAGAGGAGAAGCGGCTGAAGGATCTGGGTAAGCATATATGCTCTTGAAAGCTTTCAGAATCTGAAATTTCCCGCTTTTTCCAGAAGCCCAACGGCTCCGCGACGCAGAAGCCGAGGAGCGGCGCCTGCTGGAAATTGAGAAAGAGAAGGAAGAAGCCGAAGAGCGAGCACAAAAGATCTCGGAAATGATGAGATATCAGATCGAGCGAGGCGCCGAAGAGTCATTCCAACGTCATGATTAAGCCCCCCGTAGGATTACTGTAGTTTTGTAGTTTGTAGCCTTCCCGTGCCCACTCGATTCACTTTTCCCCACAGAGTTTTTTTTTATTTTTATGTTTTAAGAATTTTTTTGTTATTAGCCTGAAAGCCTGAAAGACTATTACTAACCCTCCCACTTTGTAAGCCCAATTACGCCCCCACAAATTGCCATATACGTTGAGATTTTCTTGTCAAATGTCGTTCCCACCCACACACACACTAGTCCACAGTATTTATGCCTGAAATCTGCATTTTTATTACAGATAAAATATTTTAATTTCTCAAGAAAATTGCGTTCAGTGGAGACTTTTGGTTGAGGCTAGGAAAAAGGCTGTAGATTGTAGCCTGACAGCCTCACCCGAAAAGTGAGAAAATTTGAGGAGAAAAAAAAATTAAATCTTCTGAATTAAAAAAATGTGCCTGCCTGATGCCTGCCTAAAAATTCAGTTGCCTACCTGAAACATCAGAAGCATGCCTTATTCCTGCCTGAAAATGCCTGCCTGAAAAATCAGCTTCCTGCCTGAAATGCCTGCCTGAAACTTCAGTTGCCTGCCTGCAAAAAAATCATGCCTGCCTGAAACCTGCTAGCCGCACAGCGGCAAATTTTTACGATAAAGATGGAAGAATTGCCACGTAAACCCCGTTCTAGGGCAAGATGAGCTATTGAATTAAAAAATCATTCAATTCGTTAAAAATTAAAAAAAAAAAATATTAAATGTCACCGTGAAATTTTATCGAATTTGATTTCCACATGACAAGCGCATTTCAAATCATTTCTTTTTCTTCGATGCCTTTCATTCGACTTTCCTCTAAAGATGACGTTTTTGCAATTAGTGATAAAGAATGCGAGAAGCATGCTAAATTACTAAAGTGAGTTTTTGTTGTAACAATTTTTGTATAGGGCTGGAAATCCGCTTGCCATGCTTGACAAAATGGCAATTGCCGAAATTGCCGATTGCCGAAAGCTCACAAAACCGGCAATTGCCGGAACTAGCGAAATTGCCGGAAATATATATTTGATTTTTTTTGTAGTTTTAGGAGCTCAAACATGCATTTTACTGAACAATGTTCTTTTTTTAAACTCAAAATGGTTTAAACCTATAAGGATTGACCGTTTTCTTTTAGAAAATTACTAACCGAAAATTAAAAATCAAGGTGAAATTTTTTTCAATTTCCGATATATATATACCAGCCGTGGGTATTCCATACAGTATTCCTACCGTAATACTATTGTAAAAACTACAGTACCCCGACTCACTATTCCTCCAGAAGCCAAAGCTTCACCGACTACAAAAACTACATAGACTATAAACTATGGACACACAGAATAAGCGCTTTATATATAGTAAATGATTTATATATTTAGGTTTGAAAATTGCCGGAAATGTACGGCGATCGGCAATTCCGGCAATTTCGGCAATTGCCGGAATCGCCGAAATTGCCGAAATTGCCGATTGCCGGAAATTTCCGATTGCCGCGTACCTCTGTTTTGATTTTTTGATGCGCATGCATTTTAAAGGATTAAAGGACGATCCGTTCTTCAAGTGCTATGCACTGCGGATCTGGGATTCAGGTACACTGCCTGGTGGTGATCCCTCTGGGCTGTAATTTAAGCCACGTCCTAGCCGGGGACTGTGGCCGATAATCCAGTCGTGGATTGCTCCACTTCCCAATAGAGGCTGGGTGAACCTAGTGGGTGAGGCCGGACTTGAACTCGTGACCTCCAGACTGCTAGCGGCCACCACTACCGACTCATGTATACCTTGACTAACTCAATTTCTACAGAAAAGACAACAAAGTATTCATCGACCCAACTTTCCCTCTAGACGACACTTCATTAGGATTTGAGCAGCCAGTTCAGAAGAACGGAACACCTAAGCTTTCTTGGAAACCACCACAACATTTTGCCAACCACTACAACCGAAGATCTTCTGAAGACACGTGACACATCTGGCGAGATCCACATCCATTTCCCGCGTACCAAGGAAATGAAGGAGACTGCTGGCTGTTCAGTTGCCTGGCGACTATTATAAATAGAAAAGAGCTGCTTGAGCAGATAATACCAAAGAGATGGTATACATTATCTCACGGAATTGTGCAGATTAGGTTTACTTTTTTTTTGGATTTGAAAATGTCATTCAAGTGGTTTCAGATTGTTGGCCGATGGAGAGTGGAAAATTATTAAAACTGATTTTCATTTGCCAATGAACAAGCAATCAATTGAAGAATACGCGTGGATGATTGGCAAACAGACATGGGCTGCTTTCATTGAAAAAGGATTTGCTAAACTCTTTGGAAGTTACAAGTCACTTTCTGCTAAACCTATAGACGTCGCGTTTAGAAAACTCACAGGTATGTTACAAAAGTAAGACTTCTGTTCAGGCCAAGGGTGCGCGACAATCAGCAATTTCCAATCATTGAAAACTTTGGTAGTTTTTTTACTTTCGCTATATTTCGAAATTTTTAAAGTTCAACCTTGGCATAATTCGTCATTTTAGCATTCTGTAGAACATTTTCTCACAAAAATAACAATTATATCGAAGTTTCACGGCCCGGCAAGCCGTACTCGTGCACAATTTGTCTACCGTACTCCCGGATGTCTTTATGCGTGTTTCTCAAAAACGGCACCTTCATTTTTTTTTAATTTGAAAAACAAAATGACCAAAAGAAATCTATAATAACTCGCGTCTCAACCAGGTTATGCTTTGTGGTCGGTAGAGCGCGTTTACACTGGTGTACGCTTTGCCGGGCCGTGGCTGCGCAGCTGTGAAAATTCTCCTAGCGAATTCAAATCTTCTTTCCCGCCTTTTCTAGTGCGATGGAGCGATTGGTCGAGCTGAATACACATGATTATGAGCGTGGCCATTTACACAGTTTTGCAGTTATAACAAGTTATGCAGACATAATTCGTGAATTTTTCGTGAATTTTATACAGGAGCCTTTTCAAAAAATTATGAGCTACGAAGTTTCAAAAATTGTGATGCCGTTTGGGACATGATTGTTGAAGCCCAGTGAGTTTACTAAAATTATTTCGAAGCACAATTCCGAAGGGGTTTTCAGCTTGGCTGGATTTTTACTGTGTACATCCAAACTATCTCTAGATGAAGAGAGTGCCGAATACATATTTAACTCGACTGGCATAAAGCAAAATCATGCGTACGCGATTCTAAATTCAGTTGTGTTTGAAAACCACAGACTCGTTCAAATTGGCAACACTCATGCGTGCGACAAATGGAAAGAGTTACATAAGGAATGGAATTCCCTACATTATTTTTATAATAGTAAGTTGAAGTTTGCATTTGAGTTTGTAGAATTTTTATTCAGAATTTTCTTCCAAACTACCGAGACGCCCATATATCAGTCATTTGGATGATATGAGTTTTTGGATGGATATTGATCAATACTGCGAGCATTTTAGTAGTCTTACTGTATGTGAATATCGGAAGGATTGGAAAGAAATTCGCTTCAGACAGACTAATGATTTGAAACAAAGTCGAGAAACTGAGTATGCGTGGAGTTTGCACTGAAAACATAATTAATTCGTATTTTTTAAGGGCTTTGCGAATGACTGTTGATAGAAGATGTGAGTTAGTCGTTGAGGTGACTGATCGAGTACTTGCAAAGATTTGGGTTACAAGGAACAGAGACACCGAAGTGAGTTTTGTAAAACAAGACGTGAAATAAGGGGTAGGCAAAATGTTTAATTTCCGAATAAATAAACTCACAAGGCCTTTTAAACTTTTGACTGATTCGGGAACCCGGCAATTCACCAAAAATCAAATGCCAAACGACGAATTGCGCCCACATCTAATGGTAATGTGCACCAGGGCTGAGCAGTCGCCCAAAAAAATCGATTGCCGATCGCCGATCGGCGATCGGCGTTCGTCTATATTTTTATATTGAAAAAAAAAACCAATTTTAAGAGCTATTTTAACGTGTTATTTATAAAAACAATAACCGATCTATGATGGCCACTGGTCCCGTTGGAGGACTCTACGAGGAGGAGTGCCACAAGGTGCAGTATCCAGCCCATCCTTGTTTTCATTCTACACGCGGAACACCCCCACGGGAAACGATGTTGAGATCATCCAGTATGCTGACGACACGTCGATGATTGTACATGACAAGTCTCTGCACAATGCCGCAACAACAGCCCAAGCTCATCTGGAAATCTTAAAGGACTACTACGAGGAGCGCAAGCTGACGATCTCTGCAACCAAATCCACGTGCACTGTTTTCACGGCCGACACGAAAGAATTCAAAGTTAACCCGGATCTACACTGGGGACAAGTCAGCATCCCCGACAACGAATGAGACCAAACTACTAGGAGTCCACCTTGACACCATGCTCTGCATGCGTGCTCACAGAGATGCACTTAGGAAGAAGCTGTCCAAACTCAACAACTTGATGAAAGCGCTCTCAGGAACCGACTGGGGATGCTCAAAGGAGCTCCTATTGAAAACCTTCAATGCCATCGTCAAACCCGTCGCCACGTATGCTTCCCCCGCCTGGGCCCAACTCGTTAGTGACAGCAGCTGGAACAAAATCGAGGTACCTTATCGAGCCATCCTCCGCACCACGATGAACATTAATGAACATGTCAATCTGAAATTTATTTCATGGGGAACAAAATAGTCGTACTTTTTTCTCCAATATTCAGTTTGACAGCATGTGTGCACATCAAGGATGTTTTTCACCCGTAAAATCCAAAAAAAAAAACGGGCGAGCGGGCCACGGGTGAAACCATCCCTGGTGCACATCAGGGGTGAGCGGCAATCGGCGATCGGCGATCGGCGATCGGCAATTTTAGTGAATTTTCGGCGATCGGCGATCTCCGATCGCCGATGGGAAAAAGAGAACTCGGCGATCGGCGATCGCCGAAGAAAAAAAATTCATCGGCGATCGCCGATCGCCGATGGAATTTTTCAATAAATTCATCTCGATTTTTAAAATCTCATGTTTTTTTTAACGATTGTTTTGTTGTTTTTAATTTTTTTTTTGAGTAAATGTTAATTTTTTCGTTCCTTACCAAACAAAAAAACGGAAAGGTGTTTTGACCGAAAAAAAATCTGAGATGATGCCAGTGCGCCCCATCGCTCGTTGACACCCATCAGATTTCTGTGCATATTTCTGCGCAATTTTCTGGCGTTTCGTCTCGTTTTTTTTTAATTTTCAGAAGAGTTTAATTTTTAATTACATAATATTCAGATGAGTTGCTCAATCGTTTGGGAATTCTTCAATAAACTGCGATTTTAATATTTCATTCAAATTTACAATTTTCAGACTACCTGCTCTACGAATCAAGACAAAATTGGTTTAATCAGTGCTGTTGAAAAGAATTGGGGCTCGAATCCGGATAAACCGAATCAAAAAACTCTTAAAAGATCCACTATAAGCGACAATTCGTGCGAGCCGGTCGCAAAAAAACCGGAATTTGATTTCAAAACATTTATGCAGGTACTTGGTATCCAATTGAATAGATTTTTAGAATTATTTTCAGGAAAAGCTGGAAGAAGCTAAGAAAAGTATATCGGTTTCAGAAGACGCTTGAACAGTTCAAATCGTGAGTGAAAATTGTGGAATTCTATTAAATAGTTTTTTTTAAGGAATTGGAACGCTATCTCGCGTGCGACGATGAAGTCACGCCTCCCTATGAGTTTTGGACAGATCCGTTGAATAAATCAGCTTGTCCACGTTTGGCAAAATTCGCTGCCCAATTCTTCATTTGCCCACCAGGAAGTGCTGAAGTTGAGCGGTTTTTCTCCGGAGCTGGGCAAATTCTGTCAAAATATAGGAAGTCGTTGAGCCCTGAGAGATTCAATATGCTCTGTTTTTTGAGTAAAAACATTCCTCTGATGAACAAAAGATATAGAAAACGAGTGAATACGGAAAAGAAAGAACATGATGCAAAAAAGAAAGGAGAGGATGGATACGAAGATGCTGAAGGAAACAGTGACTCAGATGATGATTTTCTATTCGGCTAATATTGGATCGCCGATCGCCGATCGGCGATCGGCAATCGATTTTTTTGGGCGACTGCTCAGCGGATTTGGTTGCAGAGATCGTCAGCTTGCGCTCCTCGTAGTAGTCCTTTAAGATTTCCAGATGAGCTTGGGCTGTTGTTGCGGCATTGTGCAGAGACTTGTCATGTACAATCATCGACGTGTCGTCAGCATACTGGATGATCTCAACATCGTTTCCCGTGGGGGTGTTCCGCGTGTAGAATGAAAACAAGGATGGGCTGGATACTGCACCTTGTGGCACTCCTCCTCGTAGAGTCCTCCAACGGGACCAGTGGCCATCATAGATCGGTTATTGTTTTTATAAATAACACGTTAAAATAGCTCTTAAAATTGGTTTTTTTTTTCAATATAAAAATATAGACGAACGCCGATCGCCGATCGGCGATCGGCAATCGATTTTTTTGGGCGACTGCTCAGCCCTGGTGCACATTACCATTAGATGTGGGCGCAATTCGTCGTTTGGCATTTGATTTTTGGTGAATTGCCGGGTTCCCGAATCAGTCAAAAGTTTAAAAGGCCTTGTGAGTTTATTTATTCGGAAATTAAACATTTTGCCTACCCCTTATTTCACGTCTTGTTTTACAAAACTCACTTCGGTGTCTCTGTTCCTTGTAACCCAAATCTTTGCAAGTACTCGATCAGTCACCTCAACGACTAACTCACATCTTCTATCAACAGTCATTCGCAAAGCCCTTAAAAAATACGAATTAATTATGTTTTCAGTGCAAACTCCACGCATACTCAGTTTCTCGACTTTGTTTCAAATCATTAGTCTGTCTGAAGCGAATTTCTTTCCAATCCTTCCGATATTCACATACAGTAAGACTACTAAAATGCTCGCAGTATTGATCAATATCCATCCAAAAACTCATATCATCCAAATGACTGATATATGGGCGTCTCGGTAGTTTGGAAGAAAATTCTGAATAAAAATTCTACAAACTCAAATGCAAACTTCAACTTACTATTATAAAAATAATGTAGGGAATTCCATTCCTTATGTAACTCTTTCCATTTGTCGCACGCATGAGTGTTGCCAATTTGAACGAGTCTGTGGTTTTCAAACACAACTGAATTTAGAATCGCGTACGCATGATTTTGCTTTATGCCAGTCGAGTTAAATATGTATTCGGCACTCTCTTCATCTAGAGATAGTTTGGATGTACACAGTAAAAATCCAGCCAAGCTGAAAACCCCTTCGGAATTGTGCTTCGAAATAATTTTAGTAAACTCACTGGGCTTCAACAATCATGTCCCAAACGGCATCACAATTTTTGAAACTTCGTAGCTCATAATTTTTTGAAAAGGCTCCTGTATAAAATTCACGAAAAATTCACGAATTATGTCTGCATAACTTGTTATAACTGCAAAACTGTGTAAATGGCCACGCTCATAATCATGTGTATTCAGCTCGACCAATCGCTCCATCGCACTAGAAAAGGCGGGAAAGAAGATTTGAATTCGCTAGGAGAATTTTCACAGCTGCGCAGCCACGGCCCGGCAAAGCGTACACCAGTGTAAACGCGCTCTACCGACCACAAAGCATAACCTGGTTGAGACGCGAGTTATTATAGATTTCTTTTGGTCATTTTGTTTTTCAAATTAAAAAAAAATGAAGGTGCCGTTTTTGAGAAACACGCATAAAGACATCCGGGAGTACGGTAGACAAATTGTGCACGAGTACGGCTTGCCGGGCCGTGAAACTTCGATATAATTGTTATTTTTGTGAGAAAATGTTCTACAGAATGCTAAAATGACGAATTATGCCAAGGTTGAACTTTAAAAATTTCGAAATATAGCGAAAGTAAAAAAACTACCAAAGTTTTCAATGATTGGAAATTGCTGATTGTCGCGCACCCTTGGCCTGAACAGAAGTCTTACTTTTGTAACATACCTGTGAGTTTTCTAAACGCGACGTCTATAGGTTTAGCAGAAAGTGACTTGTAACTTCCAAAGAGTTTAGCAAATCCTTTTTCAATGAAAGCAGCCCATGTCTGTTTGCCAATCATCCACGCGTATTCTTCAATTGATTGCTTGTTCATTGGCAAATGAAAATCAGTTTTAATAATTTTCCACTCTCCATCGGCCAACAATCTGAAACCACTTGAATGACATTTTCAAATCCAAAAAAAAAGTAAACCTAATCTGCACAATTCCGTGAGATAATGTATACCATCTCTTTGGTATTATCTGCTCAAGCAGCTCTTTTCTATTTATAATAGTCGCCAGGCAACTGAACAGCCAGCAGTCTCCTTCATTTCCTTGGTACGCGGGAAATGGATGTGGATCTCGCCAGATGTGTCACGTGTCTTCAGAAGATCTTCGGTTGTAGTGGTTGGCAAAATGTTGTGGTGGTTTCCAAGAAAGCTTAGGTGTTCCGTTCTTCTGAACTGGCTGCTCAAATCCTAATGAAGTGTCGTCTAGAGGGAAAGTTGGGTCGATGAATACTTTGTTGTCTTTTCTGTAGAAATTGAGTTAGTCAAGGTATACATGAGTCGGTAGTGGTGGCCGCTAGCAGTCTGGAGGTCACGAGTTCAAGTCCGGCCTCACCCACTAGGTTCACCCAGCCTCTATTGGGAAGTGGAGCAATCCACGACTGGATTATCGGCCACAGTCCCCGGCTAGGACGTGGCTTAAATTACAGCCCAGAGGGATCACCACCAGGCAGTGTACCTGAATCCCAGATCCGCAGTGCATAGCACTTGAAGAACGGATCGTCCTTTAATCCTTTAAAATGCATGCGCATCAAAAAATCAAAACAGAGGTACGCGGCAATCGGAAATTTCCGGCAATCGGCAATTTCGGCAATTTCGGCGATTCCGGCAATTGCCGAAATTGCCGGAATTGCCGATCGCCGTACATTTCCGGCAATTTTCAAACCTAAATATATAAATCATTTACTATATATAAAGCGCTTATTCTGTGTGTCCATAGTTTATAGTCTATGTAGTTTTTGTAGTCGGTGAAGCTTTGGCTTCTGGAGGAATAGTGAGTCGGGGTACTGTAGTTTTTACAATAGTATTACGGTAGGAATACTGTATGGAATACCCACGGCTGGTATATATATATCGGAAATTGAAAAAAATTTCACCTTGATTTTTAATTTTCGGTTAGTAATTTTCTAAAAGAAAACGGTCAATCCTTATAGGTTTAAACCATTTTGAGTTTAAAAAAAGAACATTGTTCAGTAAAATGCATGTTTGAGCTCCTAAAACTACAAAAAAAATCAAATATATATTTCCGGCAATTTCGCTAGTTCCGGCAATTGCCGGTTTTGTGAGCTTTCGGCAATCGGCAATTTCGGCAATTGCCATTTTGTCAAGCATGGCAAGCGGATTTCCAGCCCTATACAAAAATTGTTACAACAAAAACTCACTTTAGTAATTTAGCATGCTTCTCGCATTCTTTATCACTAATTGCAAAAACGTCATCTTTAGAGGAAAGTCGAATGAAAGGCATCGAAGAAAAAGAAATGATTTGAAATGCGCTTGTCATGTGGAAATCAAATTCGATAAAATTTCACGGTGACATTTAATATTTTTTTTTTTTTTAATTTTTAACGAATTGAATTATTTTTTAATTTAAAAGCTCACAGTACCCTAGAACGGGGTTCACGAGGCAGTTCTTCCTTCTTTTTATCATTAGAGCTAAGTTTCATTCGAACTGCAAAGTTCACGGTAGCACAGAAACTAAATGGCCACGTTCATGATACTCCGTCTGAAAACATATATTTAATTTTTTGAAATTATCAGTAACAATCATAGATTTTAAATGTGTTTCTGATATGGAAAACATACCAATAACCTAAATTCATAAAGTTTTTATCAAAATTGAAATTTAAATTGTTTTTTCTTTTTTTTGTTGAGAAAATTGACTTATGTATTTAATTTTTGTCCGAATTTGTTCACATGTGTCAAATTAAATTATTTAACGTTGTGGCAACACATTTCTCACAGAAGTTGTGCTTAAAGCATGCTAGATGATTTGAAAAATCAAAAAGAAATCAATGAAATTCAATACATATCAAACTATATTGACAAAATTAAAAATTTCTAAATAAAACTATATCCACAGATTTGTTAGGTTTCCTACTTCAGAAAATTTACTAACAAAAATAATTAATTGCGCCCGTTTCTGAGATTACGTCCAGTGCGGCAATCTTGTTGTACTGAAACTCAAATTTTCTCCGATTTTTATTATGAAAAATTTTTTAGAATTCATGAGGAACCCGGTTTATTACATAATTTTCTTCTTCGTTTCCTCCGCGTCCCAAAACAATGGCAGCGGCAAAAAATAGAAGAGACCAGTTTTGCATTAAGAAAGGTAGTCCAAATAACGGTCAAGCCAATAAAACGGAGCAAATGCAAAACGGGATACGGTGTACTGAAATGATAAGGACCCAAAATAAACATGAAGTGAATATCTTTTCTCACCTCCAGTTTAACATTACATTTCGTCTTCCAATATTCACAATAAAATCCACCCACAATGTGCCGGGACTTTGGAGAGATTGTCTCAAATTGTAAGAAACATTGGCTGATCTCGTACCCGGTCTCATCTTGACTTCCTCTGAAATTTCAAATAGTGGGAAATTGCAATGAACTAACTCTAACTCACTTGACACTGACAAACCTATTCATATGATTTTCAACCATGAACATGATACCATGATTACTCGAAAATTCCCAAGTATAGAATATCAATTGCTCATTTTCAAACTTCTCGGCTTTTCCATACTTGACAAAAGCTTCATGTAGACTATTTGTGTAGAACTCTCTTGGTTTGGGGACAAAATCAAATTTCATATGGTTCATCTTGGTAGGGCTGAATTATTTATTGAAGTAGAAGCTTTTGTATAATATACTAATATACCTTCGAATTACACAGTCTAGACTAAATTTGCGATCGGTACGGAGATACACACATACAACAAAGTATGCGCCTGGATCCAGAAAAAATGGAAAGGTAGTCCAAATAGGTACTACATCAGCAAATGTTTCTTACAATTTGAGACAATCTCTCCAAAGTCCCGGCACATTGTGGGTGGATTTTATTGTGAATATTGGAAGACGAAATGTAATGTTAAACTGGAGGTGAGAAAAGATATTCACTTCATGTTTATTTTGGGTCCTTATCATTTCAGTACACCGTATCCCGTTTTGCATTTGCTCCGTTTTATTGGCTTGACCGTTATTTGGACTACCTTTCTTAATGCAAAACTGGTCTCTTCTATTTTTTGCCGCTGCCATTGTTTTGGGACGCGGAGGAAACGAAGAAGAAAATTATGTAATAAACCGGGTTCCTCATGAATTCTAAAAAATTTTTCATAATAAAAATCGGAGAAAATTTGAGTTTCAGTACAACAAGATTGCCGCACTGGACGTAATCTCAGAAACGGGCGCAATTAATTATTTTTGTTAGTAAATTTTCTGAAGTAGGAAACCTAACAAATCTGTGGATATAGTTTTATTTAGAAATTTTTAATTTTGTCAATATAGTTTGATATGTATTGAATTTCATTGATTTCTTTTTGATTTTTCAAATCATCTAGCATGCTTTAAGCACAACTTCTGTGAGAAATGTGTTGCCACAACGTTAAATAATTTAATTTGACACATGTGAACAAATTCGGACAAAAATTAAATACATAAGTCAATTTTCTCAACAAAAAAAAGAAAAAACAATTTAAATTTCAATTTTGATAAAAACTTTATGAATTTAGGTTATTGGTATGTTTTCCATATCAGAAACACATTTAAAATCTATGATTGTTACTGATAATTTCAAAAAATTAAATATATGTTTTCAGACGGAGTATCATGAACGTGGCCATTTAGTTTCTGTGCTACCGTGAACTTTGCAGTTCGAATGAAACTTAGCTCTAATGATAAAAAGAAGGAAGAACTGCCTCGTGAACCCCGTTCTAGGGTACTGTGAGCTTTTAAATTAAAAAATAATTCAATTCGTTAAAAATTAAAAAAAAAAAAATATTAAATGTCACCGTGAAATTTTATCGAATTTGATTTCCACATGACAAGCGCATTTCAAATCATTTCTTTTTCTTCGATGCCTTTCATTCGACTTTCCTCTAAAGATGACGTTTTTGCAATTAGTGATAAAGAATGCGAGAAGCATGCCAAATTACTCTCCAAGGACGGAAAATTATTTTATTTTTTGAATCTAAAAAACCAGATTCCTAAACTAAAAAAAACAGAATAATACAACCAGACACGTTTTCTGTGTCATTTTGTGAAAATGACTGGTAAGTGGATATATGGGAATCTGCAATGCTGCATATTGAAACATATTTTATTAACCGAACGATGAAGCTCAACTTTTTGGTCGCGCTTGCGATTTTTCTTATGAACGAACATATACAACGGAGTGATTAAAATATGAAGGCCCCAAAAAACACCAAGAAATAAAAATAAAATTCGATTTGCGTACCCAGAAATTTGTTTTAGTGCGTTCGGATCCTCGAAAAAATCGGTGAAGTTCATTGGCAGTTTAGAAATCTGAATGATGAATACGACTACCGCAACATGGCATTCAAACCTAACTAGAGCACTTATTTTTGAATTCACCTGTCATGTTAAGCCCTGTGTCGCACCTCTGACCAAAACTGTCGTAACTTCAGAACCTTATTAGTTTTGCAAAGTATAATATATGCTGACAGTAAAATTTATGGCAAGGTTTTTGGAATTTTTCCTATAAAACGTTCTGTTTTTTCTAGCAGCTTTCGTATGTAAAACTATTGTAAACTTAAAAAAAACGCTATGTTTACTTGTATATTTTGAAGTTCTCAGTAGCAATCATAGATTTTAAATAGGTTTCTGATACGGAAAACATATCAATTAACTAATTTCACATAGTTTCATCAAGATTGAAATTTAGGGGTTTTTAAAACCCTTTTGTTTGAGAAAATTTTCCAAAAAATTATTTTTTTCGTCCGACATTTTACAAATGTGTCGAATTAATTTATTCAACGTAGTGGCAACAAATTACAATTAACTCACTGAAATTGTGTTTAAAGCATGCTTGATTATTTGAAAAACCAAAAAGAAATCGATGAAATTTAGTACTAAATCAAAAAATCTTGATAAAATTTGAAAATTTGAAAAAATTTCCAAGTAAACCTACATCCACAGATTATTTAGATTAATTGCAAGGTTTTTAACTGTGTTCTTTCAGAAAATTAACAAAAAATACACTAACTGTGCTCGTTCCTGAGATTACAGTCAGAGGTACCCATTTAAATAGTATTCACAGCAGTAATCTAGCCCATTTCCAGGTCATTTTTTACCCAGCCATTCAATTTTTTGATCCCTAAAACCCATATTTGCCAGTAATTCATAACAAGTATGCAAAATTGAAAGTATGTTGTCCAAACACTTTCTTCCGGGATATCTTGCAACTTTTCCTTCTTCTCATACACCTGGTCTGACCTACTCTCGTTTCTTCTCAATTTGAAGAATTAGTGTCATCATCATATTTATGAGTCGTCTCTTCTCTCCTTACACGAAGGACACATGTTATGTTTACTTTACCCATCACGCCGCACACTTCAAGGATAAGTACGAGACACCGTCTCCAGGGGGGGGGGGGGTCCTGTAAAATATGGGGGGTAGTGAAACATTAAGAAGGGGATACAGGGTTCACACTGGAACATAGGTTAGGGTTCAGGAAGTTCAATTTGTTCTGGAAAGTCTCGGGAATTTGGGTCAAGTTGCCGGCAGTCTGGGAAACATGGTGCATCGAATCTGGAAATTTTGCAGTTAGGCGAATTTTTAGAAAATGAATAGATTTTGAACATGGTGTGCATCGAAAAGGCAATTTTGGCAGAAACGAAAAAATTGTGCATCGGCGGAAAACCTGGATAAAAATTATTTTTGAAAGAATTTCAACCCGATAGCTTAAACAATTTTCCAGCAATTGTTCTTCAAGGGTTCATCTAAAAACTTGAAAATTCTTTGAAAATATAGTTTTTTGGAATTTTTCAATCAAATGTTTTTCTGTAATCATCAATACTTTTGAAAATTGTTTTTTATTCTACTAGAATTAGAAAATTCTAGAATTCTGGTTTAAAATCAATTTCGAAATTGCGTTTAAGATGCTAAAACTTAAAAATATATATCAGGAATTTTCTGGGAAACGTTCTTCTCAACTGTTATTTTTTCTTTAATTTTTTTATAAAAAAATATATAAAATTTGCAATAGATATTAGAATTTTTTTTCGAAAAAAATTCATATACCGATCCCAAAAGCCAATTTCCAGCCAATCCCTCTTACCTAGTCAAAGATGATAATCCAATGCGCAATATGCTAATGTGACCTGTTCCCATTAGCCTAGACACACTTCTTCCCCCGTTTTTGCCAACCGATTACAACCTCAAAAAAACCCCAAAACTTTATAAAATAAACTGTCCAATTGTCCATCAATCAACCTTCAAAACTTCAGAACCTTCTCCTTCTTTTTCTTCTTCTCGATTACAAGAGTATCGGGGGGCTCAAGGTGAAGAGGTGGGGCGGGATCCCGGGGTAGGGGAGAGAATATGAATATAAATTTGGGTGCGTGAACCATCTCGGGAGGGTCTTCATTTCTCTCAGCAGAATATGTCAAAATTGTGCTACTTACTCGTATTACTTATAATTCAAGTATGGGCTGCTGACCCACCGACGCTGGATAATGGAATCTCAGGTAAGGCTCTCTACAGTACCCATATTCGTAAATCCCGGTTTTTCACACCTACAGTAACCCTAGCACCGTTTTTGATTTCGCCACTGTTGTACTGTTGGTACAGTAACCAGTAGCTACTTCTGTAGTGGGGTTACTGTACTTTTCCGGGGCACTTCGGAGCCTGAGTATAACAGTACAGTAACCCTAACTACAGTTATCCAGAAAGTCAGTACCCCAAGTAAAAAGACCTAGCAGTATTCCTTAGTACATATGAGTAAACTACCTCAGCGAAGAAGTACAGTAATTATAAGAGTCAGTACAGTAGCCTAAAAAATAATTACAGTACTCCCAGTAACCTTATACACCAGAATGTAAGTACACAGACCTTGATAAAATGATCTATGTCAGAGCAGTATTCCCTAATATAGTTCAGCAAATAAGTACAGTAACCCTGAGAGAAATAACAGTACCCCCTAGTACAGTAATCTTAAGTACAGTAACCCTAAAAGTATGCATAGAAACCCCAACGATTATAAGGGCGGTGCTCGTACTTATATCGGTCAAAATTGATCTCGCTATCAAATAAAAAAAATGATTCAAAGAACAACTAAAAACCCTAACTATGAATACAGTAACCCTAACAAAAACTATCTGAAAAAATTGGGTCTCGCAACGATTTCACTTACCACTACCCTACTCCCATATTCCAGAGCTCCCCGAGGTGGACTGTATGGAAGATCGTGTGAAGCTCTCCTTCAAGACCCAACGCCCATTCCACGGCAGGATATTTGTTAAGGGAATGGTTGATAAGGTTATACAAATCACTAAAATTAGCAGATTACTGTAAATTTAAACTTTTCCAGCAAGCTTGTGTTCGAGACTTTGTCACTAGTCAAGCCAAAGATGTGACTTTTGAGCTAGAGAATGGAGCCTGTAATATGAGGAGGCAGAGAATGGTAAGCCACCTAAACTACCGTAAGACGCTACCGTAACCTTTTATTTTCCAGCTAGGACCCGAAAAGCGCGGAATGGAAATGTCAATGACCGTCATCATCTCCTTCCACTCCACCTTCATCACCAAAGTCGACAGAGCCTACCGATGCACGTGCTTCTATATGGAGGCCGATAAGGTTGTGACGAACAAATTCGATGTCAGGTACGGCGGCCTACAGTAGGCATAAGGTATTACAATACCCTATTACAGCATGCTCCCGACCACAGATCTCATTGACACCGCCCGTATGCCGCTGTGCACGTATTCGGTGCGCCGCGACTCGATCACCGGGCCGATTGTAGAGTTCGCCAAGGTTGGGGAGACTGTGTACCATGTGTGGAATTGTGAAAGTGGTAAGTATAGAAGAAGCCTAAGCCGGCCTAAGCCTAAACTATTTCAGACATGTTCTCTATGCTCGTGCATTCTTGCTTCGTGGACGATGGAAATGGTGATGAGCGTAAGCCGCTGCTCGACGAGCACGGTTGTGCTATTGATCCACTGATCCTCCCGGATCTGACCTACAACAAGGACAACAACGTGGCGTATGCTCAAGTGAACACCTTCAAGTTTGCCGACAAGGTCTCCACGTACTTCCAGTGTGCTGTGAGCACCTGCATGAATACCGAGGGAATGTGCGATGGGAAAACGGTGAGCTAGCAATCTTCAGAAAGAATGCCACCCGGGAAACATCGGCTGCTACCTGAATTCGGGTTGAATACCAATTGACTATGCCAGCAAATTGTCGGCTGCGACTCAGTTTTTTAAAATTTTAAATCAGCGACCGACTCCAGGTTTTAAGTATCCCCGAGTTCTGAGTCCTGTTAAATATCGGGTTTCCTGGCAGCGGACACTTTATGGGTTTTCTACACCTAATGCTAATCACCCGTGAAACGCCGGCTGTTATATGTATACACCAGCAGCAGACATTTTTCGGGATTTTACAAAAAATCAATAATTCATCGATTTTTCTCCAGCCACCACGTTGCGGACCAGCAGGCTCGTTCCGTTCTTCATCCAGCTCAAATGACAATGGCTTCAACCGACGTTCTCGCCGAGCAACTTTGTCCAACAGGACTGCTGTCAACTGGGTACACTTGGCAGATACAATGGATCTGGCCGCAAATAAGATTACTGTATTTGAGCTGGAAGAGAAGCAGAATAGTGAGGATAAGGATGGTAAGAATAATCAAAATTCTGTAATTGGTGGCCTAGAAACCCAAAGTGAGGCCACACAATTTACATTTAAAATAATTCTAAAAGCTAATTTTCAACAATTCCAGAACCCCCAGCTCACTCCCACCTGGCAATCCTCCAAGGATCCCATCCCTCCACAGTGGTCTGTCTCAACCAATCTAGGATCCAAATATTCTTTGTCTTATCATTTTTAATGCTCACCGTGGTTACGGTTCTTACCATTTTCACTGTACGACGGTCAATGACGGCGCCGACAAAATGCCAGCTAAACGCCTGACTTTTTAGGTGAAACGTTTTTATGTTTTTTTTTCTTTTTTTACAATGAAAGTTGTTGAAATTTATGTTTGTTTTTGATAGAACATACATAGAACCAATACCAATCTGCAGAAAAATCTGAAATGACAGTTTTATCGATGCACCATGATACGCTTCTATTTCGCAACCAGGCCTGTCATAAATGTAATTCCAAAAACCCAGTAGGTGGTCTGATAGTGTGGGTGAGTCATAATCATCCCATTGAATTACTCTACTATTTCACGTGAGCCTAGGTTCCCTCAACACACTTCAAAAGTTCAAAGTCACCAGGCATTTTCTTCAATGATCCTTCTCCCCCATCATGAGTCACCTGTCCTGGAACTCTCTCCAGGGCCCCATTGTCCCGTCCGCCCGCCCATCAGTGTAATGCCATGTCAGCTGTTGTGGGGAGCATGTTTTTGTTATATAAAATCCGGCGGGAGCCGCGTCAGTGAGTGCTCAAAGTGCGATGCGTTCAGCTCTCTGGTTGTTCCCGGTCTTCTATTTGGCTCAAGGTAAGCTTTTTCCGAATTTTCGAGCTCATCATTAACTTCCAGGCTACGTGTTCGACTGTCTTGATGATTGTGAATGTGATACTGTCGATGAGGTGATCCATTGTCACAACGGGGACCGTACAAAACTTAAGCTACCGGCCAGCTCTCGACTCCGTGGATTTCCAGTCATCGGGCTCACCTATAACAAAATCGAGAGACTTCCCGATGAGGAGACACTTCTTGCGAAATTCCCGGATTTGAAGGTACGTTTTGTTTTAGATTTTTTTCTTCCAGTTTGACCATTTTTAAACTTGCACCAATTAGAAACATTAGCCACGCCCCCTGACAATCGCTGATTGGTCGAATTAACTTCACCCGAAGTTTGACACAGTTACCCCATAAACCAGTTAGGTTGCAATTAAACCGACATCACTGGTTTCCTTAAATCTACCAACAAACTACAATTACAAACTACAAACTACAAAATAAAAACTAAAAACTAAAAACTACAAACTACAAACCCGACATTTTTGAAATTTTGAATTTATAATCAATTTTTTGAAAACTTCATACCCCTATAGGACCCCTCCCCCCACTATTCCTGCAATAGAAAAAACGTGGTATTTTCTAAAACTACAGTCATCCCACAGTAAGTATTACCCTACAGTACCCCTACCGTACCACTACAGTAAAATTCCAACAATTTTCCTACAGTAATACTACAGTACCCAAAACCTTTCCGTACTCACACAGTACCTCTACTGCTTCACTACAGTACCCGGCAATCCTACAGTACTCCCCTAGTACTTTCACAGTACAACTATAGTACCCCAAAACTTAGAGTACTTCTACAGTACTTCTACAGTACTCCTACCGTACCAGTACAGTACCCCAACACTGTCTATAGGAAACCAATTCCAGATCATTGACGTCGAGCGCAACCCGGATTTCGATTGCACCACTGTCAATGACTACGAGCACATCAAAATCGTGTCCGACTGCTTCAAGAACATCACCGAAATCAGCAAAGTACCAAAATTGTTCCGCCCGACGAGAGAATGTGATGTGGCTTGCCAGGCCTCAAAACATTACGCCAAGCTCCACGAATACGTGCTCTCACTTTGGGAGATCCTCAAGGACAAGTACGAGAACTTTGATCTTGATGTGAGTTTTCAGAAAGCAGCCGACAATTAAAAGGCTGAAATTTTGGAAAAAAAATATTTTTTTTGTGCTTCAGACCACCCTCCGAGACATCCAGGACTTTTTCACATTGGTCGTGAAAAAGATCAACAACGTCGGACAGGATATCAATAACCGTCTGGAATCCGCAAAGACTGCTAGAAACCACCCGAAACAGGTCACCCCAATGCCAGATCTTACCGAGGTTCAGATTCAGGGAGAGGAGACTGATGTTTAACCTTTTTTTTTGTAAATTAATGTGGTATGACCAATAAAGACTAGATATTATCCGCTGAAAATTGATAGTTTTCACTGCAAAAATAGGATTCAGCGTGAAAAATCGCAAATTTTGACCCCCATATTGACTAGGATCCGACTATTTTGGTTTTTCACCTGCCGACCGCGACGCAGCCGCAACGCGCGCCAACTGTAAAACCTTATTTTGGGTGGAATTACATTTTTTAAAGATTGAACAACAGTAACAAGGTGTCAACTATTGGGAATAAGAAATAAAATATATATAGTCGCGGCCGGAAACTTTACGGAGAATTCAAATTCAAAATTAGTTTTCCATGAATATTACTTTTAGACTCCGTCTTTTTCAGTCTGCGTTGCGGTCGCGTCGCGGTTTTTGCTAAAATTTCAAAGTTATCGGATTCCAACCGATATGGGAGTTAAAAAAACGGAAATTTCACGAAGAATTCAAATTTTACAATAGATTTCAACGGATATTGAGTTTTAATTACCTTCTTGTTATGATGCGTTGCGGTCGCGTCGCGGTTTTCACTGAAATTTCAAAGTTATCGGAATCCAGCCAAAGTGGGTGCTAAAAAACGGAAATTTTAAGGAGAATTTGAATTCGACAATAGTTTTCAACGGATATTGAGTTTTGATTATCTTCTTGTTATGCTGCGTTGCGGTCGTGTCGCGGTTTCCATTAAAATTTCAGAGTTATCAGAAATAGACCAATATGGGTGCCAAATAATCGGAAAATTTGCGGCGAATTCGAATTCCACATAAGTGATACATAAATATTTGAAAAAAAAAACAGTTTTTCAATAAAAAAAATCAATAAATTCATCAAATCGGTTGCGTCGAAACAGATGACGTGGCATTTCTCGGAAAACTTGAAACAGTAGTCTTCCGTTTGTACCGCCCGAAAAATGGATGAGTAAGATAAAAAGCCCATGGCTCGAATACTGTTGCTGTGTCTATTGCAATAGGTCTTATGGATAGAATGTACCCAATTAGAGATGGGTCTCGAAGGGAAAGTACCTGAAAAAAAAATTTTGGGAAATTTTTTTTGAAAGTATTCGAGCGGATTGATGAGTTTAGGAATGAATCATTAAAATTTTTTTTTTTTGGTTTTTGGTTTTAAAGGGGAAATTTTCCAGCTCAATGCTTCATGACACAAAATTGATCAAAAAAATTTTTTTTTTTAAATTAAAAAAAAAAATAAAGACCAAAAAATGTTCCATTAACTATTCAATTCTCAAAAAATCAATAAAAAAACCTTACCACAACTATACCATTCACCAAAAATGGTATAAAAACCAACACCATAGTAATAGTCAATGACATTTCCGCTTTGTAGTTTTTATTGATATTTCTGTTGAAAAATCTAAAAGTTCCTTATAAATTTCAATTATAAAGCCTGAAAACTTACTTTTTTTGAAACAAAATATGTCTAACTTTAACCATCATTGTGATATTTATGGAGAATGTGAATAGGGTGCAGAAAAATGAGGTGAGGAGGTGGGTGTACTCGTTGATACGCTGAAAATTATAAATTTTCAATAGAAAATTTGGAATCTGCGTAAAATTTGCGGATTTTTGAACCCCATATCGGCTAGGTTACGATGAAGTTGGTTTTTGGGGTTTGACCGCGACGCAGCCGCGACGCGAGTGAAAATTTATCATTTAAACAGGGCTTTGGCAATATGGAACACAAAATTTTGAATTGTTGATGAAAATTCCTAAATTCGCAAGGAATCGTGAATTCTGTCATAATTGGTTCTGCTGCGTCGCGGTCGCGTCGCGGTTCACATGCTAAATTTCAAATGGCTTGGAATATAGGCAATATGGGGCTTAAAATTTCGGGTTTTTAATGGAGAATTCGAATTTTGCAATGAAATTCCATGGAAATCAATTTTAAGTGATTTTGGTTTTTCGTCAAGCTTCAACGCGGTCGCGTCGCGGTTCACAAGCTAAATTTCAAAATTCTTGGAATATAGACAATATGGGGCTTAAAACTTTGGATTTTTGATGGAGAATTCGAAATTTGTAATGAAAATCGATGAAAAACAAATTTTGAGATTTTAACTTTACTCTTTTGGCTGCAACGCGGTCGCGTCGTGGTTCACATGCTAAATTTCAAATGGCTTGGAATATAGGTAATATGGGGCTTAAAATTTCGGGTTTTTATTGGAGAATTCGAATTTCGCATTGAAAATCGATTGAAAACAAATTTGACAGATTTCAACTTTACTCGTTTGGCTGCAACGCGGTCGCTTTTTAGACATACCACTTTCAAATCTAACGTAAACATTACTGCGCCCATTGGGTACGGTGCAGTAAGCTGGGTACAGTGTCCCACTGCGGGGACCATGAAAAATGTGAAGCAGCACGGAAGAATTACAGTAATTGGCAGTGAGAATTTCATGAAACGTCGGCAAATCTGAAAATTCAAAAGTTTTACTTTAAAAATCTGAATTCTACGTAAAAATTGCAAAGTTTTGACACCCATATTGGCTAGGTTCTGATAAATTTGATTTTAGAGGGAAACCGCGACGCGACCGCGCCGCGCGTCTCTTTCCAAATATTTTTTCCAGGGTTTTCTTTATTTTTCCCGGTTTTTCATAGACTTTCATATGTCAAGTTATTGAAATATACACAAAACTTCCTCTAAAGACAAATAATTTTTTGAGCCGCGTTGCGGTCGCGTCGCGGTCCAGACCAACAAATTTCAAAAAAGTCAGAACATAGTCAATATGGGGCTTAAAATTTCAGAAATCTTACGTAGAATCCGAATTTCGACTTACCTCATTATGATTTTTCGGGTAAAACACTATAATCGCCCGATTTGCACAAAAAATTACAGGGAAAAGCATAGAGACATAACTTGAAATGAATGCGATCAGGTAGGGAAGCTTCAGGACTTGGTTTGGAGCAATTTGAGCACAAATTGAGGTCAAAATCCCTGTTGCTGGAATTCGCACTACAATGAAATCCGTGATTATGTAGAAGAAATTCTGAAAAAAAATATTTTAGACAGATTTTGAATGAATTTTCGGGAAAGTTAGCGAAAGTATCAAATTTTTTTGTGTCCAAATTTGAATTCTCGACCGAAATACCTTTGATTTTTTTGAATTTTATGTTTGGTGGCCTAGAAATCCAAAAACTAGGCCACCAAAAATATTCATAAAAAATAAAAGAAAAAATGTTATCATTATCTTATTTTTTTTTACTCAAAGATATCAATTTTCCGCCGAGTTACAGCTGTTTGAAGTTGGTGGCCTAGTTTTGGATTTCTAGGCCACCAACTTCAAATGATCATAACTCGGCTGAAAATCATTATTTTTGAAAAGAGTGCTATATTTAAAATTTTAAGCTCTATTTGTTAACATTTTCAAAACATGGTTATTTATCCTGGGTTACTGCACTTTTCGCGTCGAGACCCAACTCACCGCAATTTGCATGAATAAAAATGCCATAAAAAGGTGTTTTTGTATTGATGACGCCATAGTTGTCTGATTTGCGTCAAAAAATAACTTTGCCATTTTTCCTACTATATAAAAAGTGGGAAATAGGTAGAAAGGGCCGAGGAGTACTGTTATTTTAGGGAAATCCAAAGAATTCCATTGGAAATTGTAGGAAATGTAGTCGGATTTGTTGTAGATGTCCATTCTGGAATTTTTTAGAGTTTTAGAGGAAGTTTGGGTATAATTTGAAAAATTTTAATAAAAATTTTTTTCCGAATTTTCAAAAAAAAATCCAAAATTTTTCAAAAATTTTTTTTCCAAAATTTTTTATTTTAAGGAAGTTTTGAAAGCGGAATTTATTTTCAGTCTAAACTCACTACACCTGACTATTTTATACACTTTTAATTAGACCGGAACGCCACGATATCTCACCATGCTTCACTGAATTTTAAGACGAAATTTCAAATTTCACGCACATTTTTTCGTAGGCTACAAAGTTTAGCTTGAAAACACAATTTTCTGGCGAGTTATGAGCACTTGAAGTTGGTGGCCTAGAAACACAAAACCTAGGCCACGAACTGGAAAAAAATTTTCTAAACGTCAGAACAAGATAATTAAACTGGTAATACACTTTATAACCACAAAAACTGTCCTAAAATAATTGGTGGCCGAGTTTTCCCCATTGTAATAATTTCTAGGCCACTGCTCAAGAATTCAAAATTAGTTGTAATTTTTCATTTTTTTATACTAATTTCTGTCCTTCAAAATAGGACAACATATATTTTAAAGAAGGCTAAACCCAGTTTTGAAGTGATGGCCTAGAAAACTCGACTTCGGCCACCAATTTCTAGCGACCCTAAATTGATATTTTCGAGTTTCTGATATAACTGATGTACTGGGGAAGTCCTAAACTATTCGAAAATGCGTGTAAATGTACAAAAAGAAAAAATATAGTTGATAGCCTAGAAATGAACAAAAACTCGGCCACCAACTTAAACCTGTTGTAACTTGGCGGAAAAGCAATATTATTGAGCGTACTAAAAACTGATTTTTCGAAAAATATTTCACAAAAATTAATAGCTCACCCATACATCGGTCGTTCCTTCATGACTTCCTTATATTTTTTTCTGAAAAAATGAAAGCTTTCTGGGCAAATTACAAAATAGAAATTTTCTCGGGAGTATTCATGAGGCGCGGGGGGCTTTTGCTGAAAAAAAAAAACGGAAGACAATAATTAGAGAGGAAGCGTGGGAGACGTATTCTTCAATGGATAGAATGTGTTACGTGACAAATAACACGGAATTTTTGCACTTCTGGAGGTTTGAGGATTGGTGGCCTAGGAAAATTCAAGTTAGGCCATCAATACCATTTAAAAAATATGCTAAAAAGTTTTAATGAATATCTGATTTTGTTTGACCTAAAAATATTAATTTTCCGCCAAGTTACAGTTATTTGAAGTTGATGGCCTAGTTTTGGATTTCTAGGCCACCAACTTCAAATTCTTATAAATTGGCTCAAACATGATATTTTAGAATATTTCAAAAACTTTTTGGCTTCAAAACATTAATAGTTTTCCGTTTGTACATAAATTTTGTACGTAGAATCTGTTAATAGGTCAGAATAGCCAGTGGCCTAGAAAAACAAAAAAAAAATCGAAAAGTTAGGCCACCTACATAGTAATTATTTACTGTAATAAAAAACTAGTATACGGGTTTTAAATTCACTCAAAATATATCAAATATCAATTTTCCGCCAAGTTACAGCAGTTTGCAGTTGATGGCCTAGTTTTGGATTTCTAGGCCACCAACATCAAGCCGCAATAACTCGGCGAAAAATCAATATTTTCAAAAATTGAAAAATGTGTAATGTAGGCAGAAAATACACCTATTCGGCTTTCCAATATTTAAAAAAAATCCGTAAAATTTTTTCCCGACAGGGAAATATTGTGATACCAAATTAAAAATTCCTGAAAATAAAGAGCATTGGCGTGAAGCATAACTTAATCATATTTTAATTATTGCTCTCTTTTTTCCTTTTTTTCTTTTTCCGGTGACGTCCTTTTGTGCTTTTTCGAATAAATTTTTAATGAGATGCTACATAGTTTTTTGGGATTTTTATTTGAAATTTTAGATTGATATAATTATTAAATCTCCGGGTTTCAATTTTTCGCTTTTTAGGTGTTGCAAAAAAAAGATTCCTTGAATTTCCCTGAATTGGAATAAATTTGAATTTTGTGGGATTTTTAACGACTTCTAATGAAATGATAAAAATTATATATATATAGAGTGTCTCATTTTGGCTTGATCTCCGTAGATCTACAAAAAATGCGGGAGAAGAGACTGATTTTGCATGGTTAAGAACGTGCTGACGTCACATTTTCCTGGGCAAAAATTCCCGCATTTTTTGTAGGTCAAACCGTAATGGGATTGCCTAGCACTACGTGACACGGTTTTTTGGATCCCTTTGAATCTCAGACCTAGATATCTTTTATTATTTCGTAAGATGATTCCAGTAGTTTTCACAAGATGACGAACAATTTAATCTTTTAGTTTTTATGCGAGAAAATCAAAATCTTAATTAAATTTTTCCCTAATGAAATTCCGGAATAAAGTGCAAGCAAACAAAAGGGCGGAGCCTAAAGCTTCAGTAGTTCGGTTGGATTACCTAAGTTCAAAGCACCATTCTAAATTCTATAACCTTAAGCCTTTTGCAGAAATTTTTTCTAATAAGTAATTCCAAAAAAATGAAGAAAATGCATCTTATACACACTCACCACCACCACAACCTACAAGTTGGTAAGTCCCCCCCACCGAAAAAGCTCTATATCTCTGAAACTACTTGAGATACAAAAAAGTAGTCAACTAACAAATTGTAGCCCTGAAAATTTTCTACATTTTGGCAATTAACAAAACTCCGATATCTCTTCTTAGTTCCAAGTTACAGACGATCCAACAATTATGGCAATTTTCATCCGAAACTCTCATCAAATGCCGAGCAATGCTGGAGTTTTTGTGCAGGCCGTGCTCTTTTTGCTCAGTTTTGTGTGTACTGTTGTCGGTGTTAAGATTGCGTTAAAATTTACGTAGGTTATCATTTTAGGGAGATTGTGGCCTAGTTTTGGAATTCTAGGCCACCAAAAGTTTTAGCCGGGGGGAAATTTTTAATTTTTTTAATTTTGAAAAAAAAGAAAAAAAACTTGAATTTAATCCGTTTTTTAATATTCAAAAATCTTAATTTACCGTCGAATAATAGGCAATTTAAGTTGGTGGCCTAGAAATCCAAAACTAGGCCACCAGCTTTAAATTACTGTAACTTGGCTTAAAATCAATATTTTTAACGCAACAGAAAGAATATGAAACAAATGCTGGGGAATGTTTTTTCACGGCCTAACTTTTCAATTTTTCTAGGCCATCATGACAAATGTAAATTTCTTAGGTCGTGGCTTAGAAATCCAAAACTAGGCCATCAACTTTGAATATTTGTATTTCATCGGAAGCTCGATTTTTGACTATTGAAATGAACAGTTAATGAAAAAAATTACTAGTGGCCTAATTTACCAATTTTCTAGGCCACCAATTTAAATTCCACAGTTCAAGCCGGCTTAGAAAACTCAAAAGTTAGGCCACCACATTCATTTCTAATTCTACAAAAAAGTTAAACGTATCAAGTTGTTTTTAGTTAATTAAAATTTTGAATTTAAAAGCAAGTCGGAGCAAAAAAAAAGTTGGTGGCCGAGTTTTGGATTTTTAGGCCACCAACTTTAAACGGCTCTAGCTCAGCGGAAAATCGATATTTCTGAATAGTTCAAACTAAATTACAAAATACAAAAACATACTATTTTGTGGATAAATTTTAAATCGTGGAGCTTTTGAAAGTTGGTGGCCTAGTTTAGGAATTCTAGGCCACCAATTTCAAATTTCTATAACTCGACGGAAAATCTATATTTCTGAGTTCTGTAAAAATCTAGGAATGATGATTTGCGATCTTGAACAGTTTTCAACAAAACTTTTGAAAAAATACAGTGGCCTAGCTTTTTCTAGGCCATCAAAACAAACCAAAAAAGTTCATTTTCAGAATTTTCCACAAAAACCAGCGAAACATCTTTATTGCCCTACTGCTTCTCTGGTTTGAGCTCCTTATCTGCCGAATTCTTTTGTGGGCATTTAAATACAGTCTGGCTATTGAAATAAGTAAAGGTAGGCACCCATAGGCAGGCAGGCAGGCAGACATTTCTCTTCCAGCTATCGATTGTGACGACGAGTGCCATCATTTGGGACGGTGTAGCTTTGAGAAAAATAAATTTGACCCAATTTTCATTTCTGCAATTATGAGATATCACTACATGTTTTTTGTGCTCGCGACTCCGGTTGGGATACTTGTTGAGCGGATTTTTGCGACCGTTTTTGTGAAGTAAGGAATTCAGAGTTGAAAGCCTAAAAATTCTCTTTTAGACACATTTTTCAAATTTAAAAAATATTGATTTTAAACCGAGTTATGAGCATTTGAAGTTGGTGGTCTAGAAATCTAAAACTCGGCCATCAACTTCAAACTTTGCTAAAAATTGATATTTTCAAATTGTTGAAAATTTATTTGGAAGAACAAGAAAATACTCTTACATAAATTTTTGAAGTGGCCTAACTTTCAAAAAATGGTGGCCTAGAAATCCAAATCTCGGCCACCAAGTTTTGTAGCTTGTTGGAAGGCTTGGAAGGACATATTCATTTGTTATGAAAGCCGTTTGAAAGAGTAGAAAAAATTCTAAGCAAAAAATTTTAAATAGTGGCCTAACTTTATAAAGTTGATGGCCTAGAAACCCAAATTTCCGAAAAGTTAGGCCACCAATTTTTAAATTTTTTTCAAAGAATAGAAAAAGGTTGGGCTTTTTTATAGTTTTATTTCAGATTACTTGACCCAAAAACATCAGTTAAGTTAAGCTCAGTTTTAAAAAATTGGTGGCCGAGTTTTGGATTTCTAGGCCACCAACTTTAAACGGCTCTAGCTCAGCGGAGTTAACATTGTGGGAAAATCAAAAAAATTAATATTGTGGCCTAGTTTTGGATTTCTAGACCATCAATTTGAAACGGCCAGGATAAAAAATGTTTTCCAGAGACTACGAAAAAGAGAGCCGTTATTGGATCTTCGGCTTGATCTTCTTCTCCCAAAACATGTTCGCATGCACCATGTCAGTTTTCACCACGACAATGGGTGCCACGTTTCATTTTATAATTTTAACGATTCTAGGCTCGTTATCTGGCTCGGCGGTGGTAAGTAGATTTTTTTTTGAAATTCCCATGATTTTATATGAAAACTGTGAAAATTTGGATTATTTTGACAGAAAAATTAGCAAAAACTGTTAAAAATTGAGAAAGATACGGGGATTCGAAAAATTCAAAAAAATTCAAAAAGATTTTTTTTCCGAATTTTCAAAAATTCCAAAATTCTCAAAAGCTTCCAGATCTATGCTCTAGTTGAGTATTTCAATCAACGACGGCTCACAAAACTGGAAAATGAGCACCGGACTACAAACTACACTCTGAGCATTCGCTACCAATTGAAAGAGAATTTGAAGACGTTGAAGGTAGGCGAAATTTTTTTTTTAATTCTAAAAAAATTTCAGATCTAAATTTTTTTTCCAGCTTATGCGCCAGTTTTTCATCTCAATAATTGTTATAATTATTGCAATGGGACTTGCAAATTATCTTCCAATTCTATTAAAATTAGATGAGGACACCATTTTGACCGTCCGGACATATATGGATTATATTTTCCATTCGTAAGTTTTTGAGCTTGAAAACGCTAAAAAAGTTGAATCTAACAGTTTTTAAAAAATTCAAAAATATTACTTTTGAGCCGAGTTATGACGATTTAAAGTTGGTGGCCTGGAAAACCAAAACTAGGCCATCAACTTTGAAGCGCTGTAGCTCAGCTTGAAATGAGAATTTTTGAACGCAACAAAGGCTTACTGATAGATAAGATTACGGTTCTTTTTCTTTTAAATAAGTTTTGGTGGCCTAGAAATCCAAAACTCGGCCACCAACTTCAACTGGCCGTAATTCGGCTGAAAATTAATATTTTTGAATGTAAAAAAAAACCAAATTATATAATAGATAAGTATCTGTCCGTTAATTAATTGTGATCTAGTTTTTAAGGCCATCAGGCCATCATTTCTCCTTGCCGTTTCAAATTGATGGCCTAGAAATCCAAACTAGGCCACAATTTTAAGTTTTTTTGACTTTCCCGTGAAATTTCACTCAAATTTGTTGCTGAGGTCAAAAATATGGATTTTACGCTGTTTTAAAACCGTTTAAAGTTGGTGGCCTAGAAATCGAAAACTAGGCCACCAATTTTAAACGACTATAACTCGGCTGAAAATCAATATTTTCAAGCGCACTAAAAACTATTTTTTAGGCAGTTTTATACTCAATTTTTAAAAGCATTGAGTTATTTTAAAATTATTGAAAAAAATTTCAGAAATCCCGTGTTCCTTGTCCCGACTGCAATTTTCACCATTGAACACTATAGGAAATATGTGCTGAAAAAAGTAAAACTCGGCTTGGGAATGCGTCACGAGAGTCGGAAGGTATGTACCTGGAAATTTGAAACAAAAATTTAGAAAAAAAAAACGGAAAATTTTCAGATGGACACCCGGAAGCTCCGCCCACAAATTGCCACCAAGGAAATTGACACTTTTTTTGAAATTTTTGTGAAGCAGCTAGAAGGAAGTCCACGAAAAATGCAGTCGGGAAGCTTTAAGAGGAATAAAAATATTATGTGAAATTTTGTGTAGGAGCATTTTTGGTTGTCGAATTTTGTTGATTTGTTTTTTTTTGGAAAAATAAAATAGCTTTCAAGATTAAGTTTCAGACATTTTTCAGACTTTTTTTTTCATAATTTTCTGACGATTTTGGCCTTTTTTTTGCCCGAATTTTGTAAAATTTGGAAAAAAACCGAAGAGCAATTTTTGGCGGAAATTCAAATTTTCTGAGAAAAATTTTGGAGGGAATTCTAAATTTCTGAGAAAATTTTGGCGGGAATTCAAATTTTGTGAGAACAATTTTGGCGGGAATTCAAATTTTGTGAGAAAAAATTTGGCGGGAATTCAAATTTTGTGATAAAAAATTTGGCGGGAATTCAAATTTTCTGAGAAAAAATTTGGCGGGAATTCAAATTTTCTGAGAAAAATTTTGGAGGGAATTCTAAATTTCTGAGAAAATGTTGGCGGGAATTCAAATTTTTTGAGAAAATTTTGGCGGGAATTCAAATTTTTTGAGAAAATTTTGGCGGGAATTCAAATTATGTGAGAAAAAATTTGGCGGGAATTCAAATTTTGTGAGAAAAATTTTGGCGGGAATTCAAATTTTCTGAGAAAAATTTTGGAGGGAATTCTAAATTTCTGAGAAAATGTTGGCGGGAATTCAAATTTTTTGAGAAAATTTTGGCGGGAATTCAAATTTTTTGAGAAAATTTTGGCGGGAATTCAAATTATGTGAGAAAAAATTTGGCGGGAATTCAAATTTTCTGAGAAAAATTTTGGAGGGAATTCTAAATTTCTGAGAAAATGTTGGCGGGAATTCAAATTTTTTGAGAAAATTTTGGCGGGAATTCAAATTTTTTGAGAAAATTTTGGCGGGAATTCAAATTATGTGAGAAAAAATTTGGCGGGAATTCAAATTTTGTGAGAAAAATTTTGGCGGGAATTCAAATTTTCTGGGAAAAATTTTGGAAAATATTCTGTGTCAAATTCCACTGCATTTCTTGGCAATTTTAACTTAACCATAAATTTTTGGCGAGCAATTTTGTCAAATTCCTGATTTTTTCCAAATTTTTGCTTTTTTCATGATATTCCAGTGATCGAAATTAATAAATTCACAAGATTTTTTCATTTTACAGATTTTTTTCCGTATTTCTAGGCTTCTGGTAACGTTACCCAGGCCTATCGCCTTCTTTTGGATTTTTTTGAGCAATTTTGGGTGTTTCCAGTGACAAAAATTAATAATTATAGGTTTTTTTTGTGAATTTTACTTTTTTCTGTAATCGTAGGTTTCTTGTATAGTAACCCTAGCCTACCTTCCAAAAAAAAATTTTTTGGTGAGCAATTTTCAATGTCAAATTCTCATATTGTTTTTTTTCTTTTTGCTTTCTCAGGAAATTCCAATGACCAAAAAAAATTTTTTGGGGTTTGGTACACATTGTCTTACATTTTCCTACATTTTCCAAAAAATTACGTTACCGTAACCCACTCCCGGCCCCCGGCTAGCTTCTTCGGGCCGTCTGACACTTGAGGAATAATCATCAAAGATGAAATACATAATGTACATAAAGTGAAAAACACGGGCGGTTCCCTCCCTCCTTAACCCGAACGGGGTACCCCCCCCCCCCCGCGAGAGAGCACACCGAACACGGAGAGTCCCCCCAGTCAAGTCGCTGTCGCGGCAGACACACACTGAGACAGTGTGCCTGACGGCCGAGACGCAGAGAAACGCGACGCGCGACAGCGACGCGTCGCGGTCGCACATCTCTTTGCCACCACCTGTGTTTGCCACGTTTTTAGGCGTTTTTATCGAAATTTTCGAGAGTTTTTGTTGATTTTAATGAGAAATTCGGGATTTTTACGACTAGGAAATTTGGTTTTTTCAAAGATTCCTTTGGCGAGAAATAGGTTTTTTTTGTGCAAAAATTTTTAGCGGAAAAACCGGATTTTTTTGCAAAAAATTTTTTTAGCGGAACTGCGGTTTTTTCTGGATATTTTGACTAAATTTTGGGTAATTTTTTTCTAGAATAAAACATTAAAATTTGATTTTTTTGAATTATCTGAAAATTAATTGCCTATACAAATTTTGAATTTTAGAAGAAAATTAAATTTTTCCAAAAAAAAAATGTTTTCAAATTTTTTTCCCAAAAATTTTTTCCAAAAATTAATTTTTTAATTATCTATAATTCAAATTTTTACGACCAGAAACTCGGACTTTTTGTGCATTTTATCACAATTTCTACCAGATTTTTATTGAAAACTTTCTATAAAAATCTAAATTTAGTAAGAAAATATCAGTTCTTCTGATTTGAAAGTTTTAGCAAATTATAAAAAATTCGAGGGAAATTAATTTCCAAAAAAAAATCTTTTCAAAAATGTTCGAATTTTTTTAATTATTAATTTTTTTCTTTTTCCTATTTTTTTTATTATCATATTTCCATTACCTATTTCCAACAAAAAAAAACCTAATTTTTTCAGAAAAATGGCACAATGGACGGATCCATCCCGTCAGTGCCTCATCAATGCCATTCGGAACCGGCCAGTCATTTGGGATAAGAATTATTTTGGAGAAAGTAATTATAGAACTTTGAAGGTATGTGGTTGATGTTCAGGAAATTTGGGTCATTTTGGTAGAAAAATCTTTGATAAATGTTGGAAATTGAGGAACTTACAGAGGATTGAACAATTTTAAAGTTTAGTAGAAAACACAAATTTTTTGCAGAGTTAAAATAAAACACTTTAGAAAAAGTTATCCTATGATATTATATATTTTATATAATTTTTAAATTTCTAAAAATTAGTCTTTTTTGACAAAAAAAAATTGCCAAAAATTGTTGAAAATGAGGCTTACGGGGTTTAAAAAAATTTGTTTCCAAAAAAATATATTTCTCTCAAAACTTTTACAAGATTGTGATCTGAAATTTTATTTAATATTGAAACTGCTAAAAATTGGCCTTTTTTTGAAAAAAGAAATGCCAAAAATTGTTGAAAATAGAAAAAGTTACGGGTTTGCAAAATATTTAAAAAATTTAAAAAAACAGTTTCCAAAAAAAAAAATATTTTTTTTTCATAATTTTGGTGATATTCTAATCTCAAACTCTTTCAAATTGTAAAATTTCAAAAATTTCCCTTTTTTGACAAAAAAATTGCCAAACATTGTTTAAAACTTGAAAAGCTAAGGAGTTTGAAAAAAAATTTAGCCAGATTTTTTTGTAGAATTTAAAAAGTTTTCCAAAATTCAATAAAATTATAAGTTATATTTTGGCAAATTTTAAAATATTTAAATTCAAAAAAAATAAAAAATAAAAACTTTTTTGAAAATGTTAAAATTTAAGAAAATTGCAGAATTTTCAAAAAAATAAAGTAAAAAATCTTAAAAAATCAATAAATTATCGATTTTCTCCGTTTCCAGACCTCCTGCCTCCGTGAAGTGACGTCAGAGCTCAATTCAATGTTTCAAATGCCCATAAAATTCACGTGTGAAGACGTCAGATCTCAGTGGAAAAATCTAAAAGACACATTTGTACGGAAGCTCCGATGGGTTCACGAGGGAAAATATATGGAAGACGCGATGAAAGAGCCCACTTGGAAATTTTATAGAATGCTCACTTTTCTAGATGAGAAGGAGGCGAAAAGGCTCGGCGACACGTGTGAGCACACCTATGAGTTGGCCCCGAATTCCACGTCGTGTGGGCAGAGGTTTGTGCTTTTTTGGATTTTACGCAAAAATTTGAATAGAGATTAACAAGAGCTTTCATTTAAGTATAATCATGACTAAGTTTTGACTATTTTGGGTCCCGCCACGAAAACTACAGTATTCCTTTTCGTGGCGTGACCCAAAGTCTCAAAACTTTATGATTTTTCAATTTTTAATTTCTAGAGAATAAAATTTGTAATCAGTTCACCGAGAGCTTTCATTCAAGTATAATCATGGCTAGGTTTAGACTTTTTTGGGTCCCGCCGCGAAAACTACAGTACTCTTTCATTTTCGTGGTAGGACCCAAAGTCTTAAAAATTCATGGAAATTTCAGTTTTACATTTTAAAACAATAAAATTCGTAATCAGTTTATCGGGAGCTTTTTTTTTTACGTAAAATCATGACTAGGTTTGGACTATTTTGGCTCCCGACACGAAAACTACAGTACTCCTTTTCGTGGGGGGACCCAACCGTCAAATTGTAAAAAAAAACGTTAAAACTCAGAAAATTTGAGTCATTGTGACAAAAAAACTCCGAAAAAAAACGAAAATTGAGAAAGTTACAAGGGTTTGAAAAAAAAAGTCAAAAATCCAAAATAATTTTTTTTTTCAAAAAACAAAAAAAAAATTCAATTTTTTTCAGAATTCGGAAGACTTTTTTTTTGGCTAACTTTTAAAATGTTGTAAATTTAAACAATTAGCTTAATTTTGTAATAAAAATTTGCAAAAACGGGCAAAAATTGAACAAGTTACAAGAGTTTGAAAAAATTTGAAAAATTTTTTTTTTCTTTTTTCTCAATTTTTTTTCAAAAATTGAAATAAAAATACCACGGTAGCCTAGTTTTCAGGTACATATGGCCTAGAATTCCAAAACTAGGCCAGCAACTTTATTGAGCTATACCTCGGCGGAGAATCAACATTTTTGAGTGGTTTAAAAACTAAAAAAAACTTTCATAAAAATTCACGGCCGAAGTTTTCCAATTTCTAGGCCACCAATTTTTCTTTAAATCTAAACTTTTCAGAGCACAAATCTCCTATGAGCCCACATCAACTGAGGAGAAAATGTTCCAAATGTTCAATAATCAACCTCCACCGCAATTATCACAACAGTCGATGATTGACTCCTCACAGATTGCTACGTGCTCCAATGAACCAAAAATGACGTCATCATCAACATTCGTGACGTCATCCACGTCTTTAAAACGTGGCGTTCACTATAGTCCGACTAGAAGCCCAAATGGGTCGTCAAGTGGGTTGGAAGAGGAGCTGGAAGATGAGGATGAGCAGCCGGGCAGGAAGAAGGTAATATTTTGGAAGTGAGAAGTCGGGAGTAGTTTTCGATAAAAAATTTGAATTTGGCGTCATTAAATTACTCGGAATTCAAGTTTTTAGTGCAAAATATCGTTTGCACACACTTTTCTAGCTACAGTAACCCAGAAAAAAGAAAACAACTAAATTTTTTAGGTCCCTATTTTTTTTAGAAAAATTTTAAGTCAAAAATTCGAAAACAGCGTTTTTTGTTCACCATACCTGTAATTTTTCAGAGTTTTTGTGCAAAAATCCGTGAAATTCGGTGTTTGCACACTTTCGGAGCTACAGTAACCCACCAAAAATTTAAAAAAACTGCTAGAGCTCTCAAAACTGAGCCCCAGGACTAATTTTTGATGCTGAATTCAAAAATCCTATTGATTTTACTGAGATATTCCTCAAAACTACAAAAAAATTCGATTGCACACTTTTTGATCTACAGTAACCCCGAGTATTTTGCCTAAATTTATAAATTTCTTTCAAAAACTTTGAAATTTTAGTCATGCCGCCGCCAGGTGTCCAATATTCAGCCGATGCAAGTTATTACCACTCCGCCAGTCGCCCATCAAGACGAATTTGATCATTTTGGAGCAATGGTTGCCGCGAATTTGCGGAGGTTTGTTTTTCCAGAATTTCACATGAAAAATCGTTTTTAGCGTAAAATTCTGAGTCGAAAAAGTTTTTAAAATTTTGAAAAACTCGAAAAAAATTCAAGTGGGCAAGTGGCTCAACTGGGTAGAAGCTCAACTTCCACTCACAGCACCAAAGTTCGACCCCCCGCTTTGGCTAATAATTTTTTTCTGTTTCAGAATAGCCAATGAACAAGGTCGGATGAATGCTCTGCGAGTTCAACGCCGGCTTTACGATGCTCTGTTCCTAGACGAATAAATTATCGATTTGTTTGCACAATTTTCCTCCGACAAATGCCAAGATTTCGAGCCATTTTGATGACGAATTTCAAATGAAAAAAAAAATTTGATAATTTTTTGTGATATTACCTATAATTATTGTTAATTGATAACTTGCAAAAAATATTTTTAATTGTTTTTTTTTCTAATTTTTTAAAGTTTTTTTCCAGAATTCTGTTCAAAACGGTGAAATTTCTTGATTTTCTTCAATTTTTCTCTAGTTTAAGCAAATTTTCAGCAAATTTTCAGCCAAAATGCCTACAAAATGGACGGAAAGCGCTGAAGCCACGCTTGTCGAGTTGACATCAAAATCCCGACCTCTATGGACTGTGAGAGCTAAGAAAGATTTCGGTGATAATGAGATGGTAGGCTAGTTTTAGCTGAAATTTGAAATTTTTGGCGAAAATCATTAAAATTTTTGAATTCAGCGCTGTATTTTACCTCTAGGCCGCAATTTTGAGAGCTCTAGCAGGTTTTTGGAGATTTCCGGGTTACTGTAGGCCCGATTTCGTGCAAACACCGCCGGAACCCTGAATTTCACGGGTTTTTGCACTAGAACTCTAAAAAATCACGGATAGGGTAAACAAGATACGCTGATTTCAAATTTTTAGTTCAAATTGCAACAATTACAATTTTTAAATTTTTGGGTTACTGTAGGTCCGATTTTGGCAAACACTATACCGAAACACTGAATTTTACGGATTTTTGCACTAGAATTCTGAAAAATCACAGATAGGGTAAACTAAACACGCTGATTCTGAATTTTTAGCAAAAATTTCAATGAACTAAATATTTTTTGACTTGAGAATTTAAAAAAATTAATTTTCAGATCGAAATGTTTCGTATCCGTGAGGGCCTCAACTCCAAGACCTCTAGTGCATTTACCGGTAAGTCCTGGCCTTTTTTTCTGAGTTTTACTTTAGAATATAAAATTTTCAGTCGAAATGATTATGGAAAAGTGGCTGGAGATCCGTCTCCTATTCGATCTCAAGTACGCAATGAACGGATACACTTTGGAGGATCGTGGGGTGAGTTGAGGCAGAATTTCTTGGACAATATTGATTTTTGCAAAATTTTGTTTGAAAATTTGGAATCAGCACATTTTCTTTGCCCTATCCGTGATTTTTTAGAGTTCTAGTGTGAAAACCCGTGAAAATCGGTGTTCCGGCGGTGTTTGCACACATTCGGGGCTACAGTAACCCGAAAATTTCCAAAAACCTGCTAGAGCTTTCAAAATTGGGGCTGAGACGTAAAATACAGCCCTGAATTCAAAAATTGTAGTGATTTTTGAAGAAAAATTCAAATTTCAACTGTTTGCTCCCAATCTACAGTCGGAGCTACAGTACCCCAAAAAAAAATTTTTAAACTTGCTAGAACTTTGAAAAATGTACCCCCGGGGTGATTTTTAGTGCTGAATTCGAAAATCGTATTCATTTTTACGTGGAAATCGAAATTTCGGCTAAAAAGTTAATTTTCCAGCATCACATCCGCCGTGACGGAAGCTTGAAAGACGATTTGAACGAGAGTTGGAAGCTCTTTAAGAAATTGGACTTTTTGGTGGATCCCAGCGCTGGCGAGAAGAAGGTCTTCAAGTGATTTATTGATTTATTGATTTTTTTTGGTATTTGCTACGAGTTTTTGTGTATTTTGAAAACGATCTCCATATCTTCTTGATAAATAAATTATTGATTTTTAATTGGAAAATGGAAAATAGGCACAAAAATGGCCCCTAGGCATGTAGGCATGTAGGCATGTAGGCATGTAGACATGTAGGCATGTAGCCATGTAGCCATGTAGGCATGTAGGAATGTAGGCATGTAGGCATGTAGGCATATAGGCATGTAGGAATGTAGGCATGTAGGCATGTAGGCATGTAGGAATGTAGGCATATAGGCATGTAGGCATGTAGGCATGTAGAAATGTAGGCATGTAGAAATGTAGGCATGTAGACATGTAGGCATGTAGCCATGTAGCCATGTAGCCATGTCGGCATGTAGGAATGTAGGCATGTAGGCGTGTAGGCATGTAGGCATGTAGGCATGTAGGCATGTAGGCATGTAGGCATGTAGGCATGTAGGCATGTAGGCATGTAGGCATGTAGGCATGTAGGCATGTAGGCATTTAGGCATGTAGAAATGTAGGCATGTAGACATGTAGGCATGTAGCCATGTAGCCATGTAGCCATGTCGGCATGTAGGAATGTAGGCATGTAGGCATGTAGGCGTGTAGGCATGTAGGCATGTAGAAATGTAGCCATGTAGGCATGTAGGAATGTAGGCATGTAGGCATGTAGGCATATAGGCATGTAGGAATGTAGGCATGTAGGCATGTAGGCATGTAGGCATGTAGGCATGTAGGCATGTAGGCATGTAGGCATTTAGGCATGTAGAAATGTAGGCATGTAGACATGTAGGCATGTAGCCATGTAGCCATGTAGCCATGTCGGCATGTAGGAATGTAGGCATGTAGGCATGTAGAAATGTAGCCATGTAGGCCTGTAGGAATGTAGGCATGTAGGCATGTAGGCATATAGGCATGTAGGAATGTAGGCATGTAGGCATGTAGGCATGTAGACATGTAGGCATGTAGGCATGTAGGCATGTAGGCATGTAGGCATGTAGGCATGTAGGCATGTAGGCATGTAGGCATTTAGGCATGTAGAAATGTAGGCATGTAGACATGTAGGCATGTAGCCATGTAGCCATGTAGCCATGTAGCCATGTCGGCATGTAGGAATGTAGGCATGTAGGCATGTAGGCGTGTAGGCATGTAGGCATGTAGAAATGTAGCCATGTAGGCATGTAGGAATGTAGGCATGTAGGCATGTAGGCATATAGGCATGTAGAAATTTAGGCATGTAGGAATGTAAATCATCCAAAATTTCGTTACGGAAAAGTTACCGCAGCTGACATCCTGCGGGACTTTATTTTGACTAGAACTGCTAATCGTAAGTGGCCCACAACTTGGAAAATAGGTGTTCTCATGAAACAGAGTTTAATTAGAAAATGATCTTTACAAATTTTTCTACGTTTTGCAATCTCTCTTTAAAGCCGTAGTAGTGTGGAAAAACAGGACCAAAGTTTTTTCAGATCCTGAAACAAGTTTTTGTATAACAATTTTATCTAATAGCCAAATAACCAGACTCAAATAAAAATGATATTATTATTATTCTCGAGGACATATTGGTATTGGAGAAACTTTGATGTCATCGTGCGGGACAAAATCCACTGCAAACAATTTTTTAGTAGTCGAAATTTTCGGTTTTTCTTCAAACTTACATTTATCCTGAACCTTTCTCACTACTAAAATATCCAACTCAGCCATATTCTTCAAAACAAAGTCTATCTCGTTGAGTAGATCAACTGAAAATTTCACATTTGAAGTTGTTTATTTTTTGAGCTACAAAACTATAACATTGACTTATGAAAGGATCCGGTCGATGCACCATGTTTTGCTTAAATTTAATTTTGAAGTATCAGTATTGAAATACAACTACAGAGTAATGGGGTTATTCAAGTAATGTAGCAAAATGTATTTAAATACATGTTTTTATATACTTGAATACAGTTGTGACGTAATTTTTCTACACTTTTTTAATTTTCCGACACTACTTGAATAACCCCATAAAAGAAAACTAGATTTCAAATATATTACAAATCGATGCACCATGTGCAAAACTAGTACACTTTGGGTGTGTCAGTTCACTTACAAAATAGGCAAAAAATCAAAAATTCAAACACGAGAAGAAAGCTGTAATGCAGGCTAAAAAGTTAATTTTCATAATTTTTCCACCTTTGGGCATGGTGTCGCTACAAACCTAAACTAGTCAAGTTTTGGACATTCAAAATGAATATGACTATAGAAAGTCGAGTTGCTGAAATTAAAGACAAGTATGAACACTTACCCATTTGCTCAACAGTTCCAACTAGATTTAATAACCTATCCAGCGCATTTTCTAATTTATCATTCCATTCTTCAGATGCACTATGTTCAAAAGTATGGATATAAGTAGTTAATAGAAAAAGGAATAAAATATGTAGAAATTTCATATTGAAATGTGGAAAAAGCAATGCAAAGTGGGGAGCGATACAATGGGCGACACAATGGAAGGGTTCATATGAAAAAATAGATTTATATTAAAAATCGGATAGCCTGCACTTTTTCTAGTGACTGCCAAATTGCCCAAAAACTCCTGAAAAAAACGGAAATCATTTTATTCAAATAATACATATCAAGAGCTAGTAATAGTATCCTCCACAGCAGCATCCACAGCAATCACTGAAATTTATATTAAAACCGTAATCGTTTACTCTATCAAAAAGTTGTTAACTAACAAATTGCTAAACGTATTGTGGTAAACATTTTGTCAGTTAATAACTTTTTGATAACTTTCCTAGTTTCAGAGATATGAGAGCTTATTGACAAATTGCAAAATCCACGAAATAAGCCTGTTTTGGTGACGCGTCCATATCTCAGAATCCAGAAGAGCTATCAAAAAGTTGTTAACAAACAAATTGTTAAACATATCTAGTTGAACATTCTGCTAGTTAATAACTTTTGAGTACCTCTTTTGGTTTCAGAGGTATGAGGACTTAAAGAAGGGTCCTTTTTTCTTTCATATGTGATATCTTGAAATCTGGAAGAGCTATCAAAAAATTGTCAATTATAAATTGTAACCAATATCTAGCTCAACATTTTGATTCCTCGTTAAAGTCAACTCACTCATTATAATATCCTCCGTGTCCAACATAAACCGGCGGTCCGACTGGTTGCACATAGGCAGGTGAGGCGTATCCGTATCCATACGGGGATCCATACATCGGAGCACCATATGGGGAACCATGGGCAACGTATGGAGAATATCCCGGCGCGTACATTCTTTCGATCAAATTGATGAGAAAATGGGAATGATTGGATTTATTGATTTTCAATTTGAAAAAAGGGAAAATCAATAAATGGGGGAGGTAGGGGGGGGGGGGGGGGTTTCACGTTATGAATTTAATTTTTAAATATATATTTAAATATATATTTAAATAATTAATTAATTTTATTTCAATCTCTAAATTCAAACCTACTCCATTGACAATAAGTTTCGTGCCTACATGCCTATATGCCTACATGCCTACATGCCTACATGCCTACATGCCTAGGTAGGCTGGTGGGAGGCTAAATTGTTGTGATTATTTTCCATTTTTCAACTAAAAAGTTTCACGTGCCCATTAAACTTTATCCAGCGCCACGTGGTTTTATAAACTTTCCACCGTGGCGATTTATTCTGGCGATTTAAAAATTTAAAAATCAATATTCAAAAGTTCCCCCCCCCCCCGACTATTTATTCTATTCCAAATTCGCTGTGTGATGATCAAACTTCAATTGATACTCAATGCTCTTCTTTTGGTGTCAGCTAGCCATTCTGGAAAGTTAAGTGAGGAGGAAAATAAAGACCGTCTAAGTAGTTGTGGAAACGTTCATCTTGGTAAGTTCGGGGAGAAAGTTTTTTATCTAAGTTTCTCGTTTTCAGAAACTCCATCAGACTCCAATGCAAGTGCGAATGTAAAACCTGCGAATGTAGCACTTAGTAAGAATGGTCAATGGTTCTACTTGACAGCTCGACAGTATGAAAATGGAATCTGGTATCATATATCCGGAGCAAGTGCCATATCTAAAAGACATGTTCTTACTACTTCCCGAGTTGTCATGTCAAGTAAGAGAAAATGGAGGGCTAATAATCAATCGGTAGACTGTAAAGGTGACTTGAAGTAAGGCTAAATTTGTTATATAATATTGATTTGAATCTGTGTTCAGATACGTCGAGGTTCCAGCAGGATTTCTGGAAAAAAACATGTTTAGACGTTTTCAATGTGTAATGAACGGGACCGACTGCCATGATATAGCTACTCCTGTGAAAGCTTATATTTTGAACTACTGCCCGAACATGACAGAGCATGTGGCCTATCATCCAATGATTATCGAGTTTGATGACACTTTCACGAACAGTACACCTTGTCTATCAGATGAAGTTAATATTGGTAATGGGGTTTATGTGCATGGTTATGAAGACAATGGTAATGGGAAAAATAACGGCGTTGGATTGAAGCATCGACTTCTTTGGGTAATCTTGAATCTAATAGATTTCAAAGAGCAAGTACATATTTGCAGGTAATAGACTTACAAGAGAAACTAGTCATTACTGAAAGCTTTCATGGGGAATATGAGTTTGGAAGCCCTTTATCCAGAGTGATTGGCAGAAAATGGACAATTGTTGGGCTGGGTACAACTTGTAAGTTTTAGATTTAAGGTTGAATTGTCCGATCTTTTTTCAGATATGGATTTCACTTCTAATGTGTTCTTCCGCAGGTCTGAAGGCTTGCAGCGTCGTAGAATTAGAAACTCTTCAAATTAGAGATCCTATGAGGTCGAGCGCCGCGCCGGCCTCACGGCGAAACCCCGGACGTGTCGCTTCCAAATAACTACCTTTTCGCAAAAAAAGGAGCAAAAAATCACAAGAAAGGAGCCGGGGTGAGCTTTTTCTATGAAGAAAAACAATTTAAAAAAAAATTGAATTTCAGGGCAAGAAGAAGGAGGCAGCTGCTGCTGGACATGCCTAACATTTCTGATAATTTTCAAATTTTTCGCAATAAATATTTTTGGTTTGTAAAATTAGTTTCTTGGAAACAAGCAGGGTACTGTAGGAGTTATGTAGAAGAACTGTAGGGGTACTGTGGGGGCATTGTACTCAGTAAACCCGTTCAGAATATACCCAGATTCAAACAAAATTAGAACCGTACAAGCCTATATTGTGAATTTATCTGCACAAATTTAATTTGGATGTACACAAAATCAATTTGGATCTACACAAACCTACACAAATTCAGTTTACATCTACTCAAACTTGCAATCTATGCAAATTAAGTTTGGATCTAGACAATCTTGGTTTACATCTGCCCAAAATTAGAATTTTTCATAGTATAGGCTTGTACGGTTTTAAATGGGTTTGAATCTGGGTATATTATGAACGGTTTTACTGAGTAGGGGTGTTGCATCTATACCGTAGAGAAACCGAAGGGGCACTGTAGCGGTACTGCAAGATTATTGTTTAGGGGTACTGTAAGGATACCATGGGAGTACTGTAGAAGTACTGTAGGGGTGCTGTAGGGATACTGTAGGGATACTGTTGTAGTGCTGTAGGGGTACTGTAGCGACACTGTAACTATAACGCAGAGGAACCGTAGAGGTACTGTAGATGTTACCGTAGAGGTACCGGTACTGTAAGGGTACTGTCGGGGTACAGAAATAGTAATGTAGAGGTAACGTATGGATATTGTGTTGGGGTACTGTAGCGGCACTGTAGGGGTGTTGCATCTATACCGTAGAGAAACCGAAGGGGCACTGTAGCGGTACTGCAAGATTATTGTTTAGGGGTACTGTAAGGATACCATGGGAGTAGTGTAGAAGTACTGTAGGGGTACTGTAGGGGGACTGTAAGGATACTGTAGAGGTACTGTAGAGGTACCTAAGTGGTATTGTGAGGTACTGTAGGGGTACTGTAAGATTATTGTAGAGGAACTGTAGAGATACTGTCGAGGTACTGTGGGGTTACTGTAGGAGTTATAACAAGCTTTATTCTCAATAATAATAGTCAAAATCCGCATACATCGGAGGAATCATCAATAGCTGCTTGATACACTCCTCCTCGATTTCACTGCGATGTCTGTAATCTTGTTGAAAACGGTGATCAGTAATGCATTGTTCAACGTCCAGATCGTTGATCGGCTGGAATTTTTCAATTGTATTACTTGAATAAAAGAAAAAAGCTTACAGGAGGAGCTAGAAATTGCCCGAAGCTTGAAGTCCAGGCGAGAGCGGCTAGGAGCAGGAAAGAGAGCATGAGGAAGAGCGGATGGTTTTCATTGTGCACGGGTTGTTTTATACATACGCTAAAAATTGGAATTTCCAATAAAAACATGTTTTTATTGGAAAATATCTATTACACATCGAGAAAGCAAAAAAGACGCATACGGCAGAAGCCTCAAAGATCAATAGCACGTACATAAGCTGTAGTTTGTAGTCTATGACGTCAGTTAGGCACAATTTTCAAGACCGTCCAAACTGTCGTATATATATTTATATTCACTCAATAATTGCAAATCACAACCAAAAATTGTTTTCGGCGGCTCATGCCGCCGGTCTAGGAGGCACTGAAGTCTCCGCTGGAGCAGTTGTCTCAGGAGCCGGAGCTAGCTTGAACAGCCCCAGGCACTTGTGAAGCACATTGAGCTGATAGTCTACTGTAAGCCGTTCTATGCAAATAGATTAACTAATGGTAAATGCTTACCTAACCCCATTGGGAAATCCTTGATATTGTCCAGATTTTGAATTGCCATGTAGCAGTCGAAAGGTGAAGTTTGTTGGAAGTTAGGAAACTGGAAAAAAGTACTTTTTTACGGTCTGTGAGGCCTAGCAGGGCCCATTGGGCCGGTTAGGCTAAACAGCCTTACCTCGACTTGTCCAGGACTTGTAGTGAGAACCAGGAGAGCTAGAAAAATGGTGATCATAGTGGAAACTATGCAGGAAAGTTCACAGAATACTGCCTAAAAATGAGTTATCGCAAAATATTAAGAAACATGTTTTTGTGACGCCTGAAAGCCTGACAATTTTCCGATTATTGAATGCTGTTCCATAATAACAGGCACATTCGAAATTCTATACAGTTTTCAATTTTTGGAACTCCTGCTGTGATGTCTGGAAAACATGTTTTTGTGGAAATCAAAAAAACATGCCAAAAATTGAAAACTGTATAGAATATCGAAAGAGTCTGTTATTATGGAAAAACATTCAATAACCGAGATATTGAAAGGCGTCACAAAACAGTTGATTTTTCTGCCGTCTGCGTCTTTTTTGCTTTCTCGATGTGTAGCAGATATTTTCCAATAAAAACATGTTTTTATTGGAAATTCAAATTTTCAGCTTATGTACTTCGAGCTTTGCACAATTTCTAGCTCTTCCTGTAACCTTTTTTCTCTGTATTCAAGTAATACAATTGAAAAATTCCAGCCGATCAACGATCTGGACTTTGAGCAATGCATTACTGATCACCGTTTTCAACAAGATTACAGACATCGCAGTGAAATCGAGGAGGAGTGTATCAAGCAACTATTGATGATTCCTCCGATGTATGCGGATTTTGACTATTATTATTGAGAATAAAGCTTGTTATAACTCCTACAGTAACCCCACAGTACCTCGACAGTATCTCTACAGTTCCTCTACAATAATCTTACAGTACCCCTACAGTACCTCACAATACCACTTAGGTACCTCTACAGTACCTCTACAGTATCCTTACAGTCCCCCTACAGTACCCCTACAGTACTTCTACACTACTCCCATGGTATCCTTACAGTACCCCTAAACAATAATCTTGCAGTACCGTTACAGTGCCCCTTCGGTTTCTCTACGGTATAGATGCAACACCCCTACAGTGCCGCTACAGTACCCCAACACAATATCCATACGTTACCTCTACATTACTATTTCTGTACCCCGACAGTACCCTTACAGTACCGGTACCTCTACGGTAACATCTACAGTACCTCTACGGTTCCTCTGCGTTATAGTTACAGTGTCGCTACAGTACCCGTACTATTAATCTACTTCCACAGTATCCCTACAATGCCCCTACATCACTACAACAGTATCCCTACAGTATCCCTACAGTACCCCTACAGTACTCCCATGGTATCCTTACAGTACCCCTTCATCACCACTACGGTACCCCTACAGTACCCCTACAGTACCCCTACAGTACCCCTACAGTACCCCTACAGTACCTCTACAGTACCCCTACAGCACCACTACGGTATCCCTTCAGTACCCCTACAGTACCCCTACAGTACCCCTACAGTACCCCTGCGGTAGCCCTACAGTATCCAAACATTACCCTCACAGAATCCCTAAAATAAGCTTATAGTACCCCTACAGTGTCGCTACAGCACTCCTACACAACCCCTACAGTACCCCTACCGTAACCCTACAGTATCCCTAAAGCACTATTAAGATAACACTACAGTTCCCTACAGTACCCCAGCTTTTTCCAAGAGACTAATTTTACAATTTGAAAAATATTTATTGCAAAAAAAAAACTGAAATTTTAGGCATGTCCAGCAGCAGCTCCTTCCTTCTTCTTGCCCTGAAATTCAGATTTTAATTTTTTTTTCCAAAAAAAAAAATTTAACCCCGGCTCCTTTCTTGTGATTTTTTGCTCCTTTTCCTTTTTTCTAAAAATTTGCAAATTTTTTTAAAGTCTAAAAAAAATCTCAGGGTTTTTTTTTAACTTACGTGCTCCCCAGCTGTTCCAGTTGCTGGCGGTTTTGGCTTGGTCTGAAAATTGTCTGTTAACTTTAAGACTACAAACTGCAAACTCACCTCAGTACCACCTACGGCAGTCTCGGTAGCGTCGGTGTTTCCAGCCCAAGCAAAAATGGCTAGGAAAACGAATAGGAAGTAGAAATTCATTTTTATTTAACTCTTCTGACTAGATAGAATGTCTAGAGGGGTCTTTTATAGGTTTTAAACAAAAACATGTTATTCTATTGTGACCATGGGATCTACCGAGATTATGCAGTTGTTGAGGTAGATTCAAACGGAACTTGGTGATTGTTGAACGGAAATTTAGAGATTACCTGCGACAGACAGGAGGGGGGGGGGGAAGGGGGGGGGGGTCGGAATCCTTATCGACATGTGTTCTATGGCATAAAAAGTTTTCAATAGAAATACATTGATATGAAATTTGAAATTTTACAGGTGTCACCAATCTTTTACTGAGAGTTCGAAATTTTTATCTTACGTCGGAACCGCCTAGTTTTTTGTTTTACAGTTTTTCCAGCTCATCCTTATGAATCACTTTTGTCAAGTACATCTTTGCGATGAGCTCGAAAGATGCACATTTTGGAGCCCGTTCGTCCTTGAAAATTATAGTTAGAAGCCTGGAACGGTGGGGTCCCGGCTTGGCCAGAAGAAATGCGGAGCTAAAAATCCGTACTGGATTGCTGTTCGTTGCCATTTCAAGAATTCCGGAAAAAAATTGTATCGGGATTTTTGTGCAAGAAAATATTGTAACAAACGTTATCGATACAAATATTTATTAGATTTCATCAACAAATGAAATAAACCAAGTTTTATTCAATATCAGTTATGTAATTAATACACGTTGCTCTCAAATCTCCTTGCATTTCTTGATCAAACAATTCCTTCACACATTCTGCGATTTTTAGCTCTTTCGTTAGTTCCTCCACTGCCTGAAAATCTTCCTGAATATTTACAACAATATATCGAGAACTTACTTGGTTTATTTCAAGCTCGAGTACTGTTACATCAACCGTATATGGGAGTTTAGCCCATACACGGTCATTGATGTCTTGGGCAATTGCAGCAAAAGCAACACGAGCAATAACCGCCAAGAAGAGGAAATGGAAATTCATAGTGTATTGTGGATTTTCAGCATTTTCAGATAGCTATTTTATAGTAAAGGATTTTAATAAAAACATGTTATTCAGACATCACAAAATGCTGAAAATGCTGAAAATCCACAATACACTATGAATTTCCATTTCCTCTTCTTGGCGGTTATTGCTCGTGTTGCTTTTGCTGCAATTGCCCAAGACATCAATGACCGTGTATGGGCTAAACTCCCATATACGGTTGATGTAACAGTACTCGAGCTTGAAATAAACCAAGTAAGTTCTCGATATATTGTTGTAAATATTCAGGAAGATTTTCAGGCAGTGGAGGAACTAACGAAAGAGCTAAAAATCGCAGAATGTGTGAAGGAATTGTTTGATCAAGAAATGCAAGGAGATTTGAGAGCAACGTGTATTAATTACATAACTGATATTGAATAAAACTTGGCTTATTTCATTTGTTGATGAAATCTAATAAATATTTGTATCGATAACGTTTGTTACAATATTTCGCATTATCGATGAACTTGTAGATGACCTCAATGTGGTTGGGAACACTCTTGCTGAGCTTAGTGAAGTGAGATTTCATAAAACCATCACAGAGAACATGTGTCCATTGAATTATTTCAGGAAACAAAACAACTAGACTATTACTACAAGGAATCTATAAAAGCACTGACTGAAGAAAAACGAGAATGAATGTTGACAGGAACGATTTTTTTGGGATTAATATTGTATTTTTGGTTGTTG